>NC_056558.1:11806855-11844851 GCF_013358625.1 Macadamia integrifolia | reverse complement strand
CCCCCCCCCCCAAAAAAAAAAAATCCACAAAATAGAAGATGAAATCTAGATGTGGTTTAAGGACAGTTCTATTAAGGGAAAAAATCAACTGCTACATTGGAAGCTATATACTGCAATGCAGTTGTAATTAAATGCACTGAACTCTATTCTACCTAAAAGGATGAAACATAAATGGCCAGAAAGGAAACAATAGATTGAACAATCCCAAATAAAAATGTAGAAGCAAGAATACCTCCCATATAATCGCTGATCGATCATTAGATGACGAAGCCAAGTATTTCCCATTATGCGAAAATTGCAAATACCAGACTTCATCACTGTGGCCGTGCAAGACCTGTTCCACATGATGAATCAAGAAAGACTCAGATCAACGATACCAGCTGAGGACAGAAAATGTAAGCTAGCAATTTCAATTCTTCCCAATAAACAAAAATGTGTTCTTGAGTATCTTGCAATATTTGGGTTCAAGTGCACTACTGAAAGATCGTAGTAGGATCCTTTTAGTAAAAAATTTAATGCAAACAGAGTGCAAAGCATACAAACTCAGAAAACAAAATCCCATGCTAAGAGGCAATAAAGCTCAAGGGGGTCTTTTTTCCTTCCCTGAATCCTTGACAAAAAATGTATTGATATACAAAGTATAAGCAGTGGAAAATAAAAAATAAAAAAAGAATGGGTATCATTTAGCAAGATACAAAAAGATATTAAAGAATAAAGATTAGAAAAATAAAAATAGAAAGGACAAAATGCAGTCTGAAATGAACTGAAGTCAGGTTTCAGAAACCAGCACTAGTGTAGGGTAGCAGGTCAAGGGAATAACTCAGATTTCAGGAGAGACTTGACAACTCAAAATCAGTGGGTCTGATCTAGCTAAAACTCGGGTTGAATTAGGGATGTAAACGGTTTGGATTTGGCTCGAATAAGACAATTCCATTTTCAAATTTTTTTTAAATTTTCATACCTGAATTCGGACCATTTATCCATTCGGATATTAGAAATACTTCCACTTCCTAATCCGATCACTAATCGGATAATTCGTTTATTATTCGGTTCGGTGGATATATAATAAAATATAATTAAAAACTAATATATGTCCTGTTCATCATTCAGGTCCCATTTACCATTTATATATCTATATATATAATGAATATATTATATTATCATGCCAAATATGTTGAATTTCTTAGTGCTTAAATGCTTAAAGCATTCAAAATTTCATTAAAATCAATGATATTTTATTATCATCAAATAGTTAAACGAATCAAATAATAATAGATCGGAAACTGAGATTATCATATTCATATCCGATTAGTTATCAGACGGATTCAGATAGTTTCCAGATAATGATTTTTCGAATATGAATTGTCCTAAACGAATACAAACACGGATCGAATATGGATTTTCAGCTATCCATTTACATCCCTAGGTTGAATGATCTGATTAAGCGGTAAAATACACCCTCAAATTTTGAACAACTGCTGGTTGGATTTTGATTTACTTAAGTCATAGCTGTCACAGTGTCTAGGAGAGCCAAGGAGTTGGAGGGGGCCAGGATGCTAGGCGACACCAACAAGGTGACCAAGGAATCCAAGGTACATGCAAAGGAAACCAAGGTGCCTAGACACCTAAGGCATCACCTAGAAGACACTTTGAGAACTATGATGAAGTATCCTACCACAGTAGGAAACTGAAAACCAGAAAAACTAGCAGGATCGATAGCTAGTTGCAGGGGAGTTCAGAAGCAACCGCAAATAGTGATCTGAATTAATAAAAAAATCAGTTAACAAAACAGAACTAAAATCCAATTTTAACAGAAGAATTGATGGACAGTTTCAGCAGGTTATTAAACAAGGAATAACCAAGAAACAAAACCAGAATTAAACACAGGAAATAGATAGGACAGAAAAAAAGATAAGAGAAAGGGGTATGAGAACATATCGTATGGAAAGAGAAATATCTGTTTCGTGTATTGGGAGAGAGGTGAGAGAAAGAATAACGTGAGGGGAAGGAGGCAGTTCAACCACATAAGGAAATTTCGAAAACACCAAACTAACCCATTCATTCAATCAACTCAGTCATAAAGGTGGGGAGGGTTGCTACATATACAAAGACAAAAAAAACAATAATTAACTCCACTAATGAATCTTAAGTAGAACGAAGACGAAGTATACAGTGTGTAACTTCAGTCACACTACAACTGTCAATTGGAGCAAAGTAAGCGTCTTTCTCATAGTTGGCCATTGCCTCTTTGGCTGTATCATACTGGTGAGAAATAAAACACGCCTGTATAAGAAGCAGACATGACAGTGGCTTTCTGAAAACCCAAAGTCTTTACTTGGTCGAGTATGCATGATATATATGCCATTCTGAAGTCATCTATTAGTCTGCTAATAAGTCGTAGCGAAGCCTATCTCCAAGTCAACCATCAAATACAAGATTGGGCCCCTTCTCAAAGATAGGATGGAGTCACACTACAACGGATAATGATTTGGTGAAACTTGAGGTGAGAGAAATACCGCAAAGTGATTACTTTAGATATCTGGGGTCAACCACAAACAAGGAAGTTAATATAGAGGATGATGTTTCTCAGAGAATTAAAGTAGGATGGATGAAGTGGAGAGGTGCATCCGGAGTGCTATGTGACCGACGTATTTCTATAAAGGAAAATTCTGCAAAGTAGTTGTAAGACCAGCTATGATGTATGGGGCGAATTTTTGGGCAATCAAGAAGAGCAATATAGATAAGTTGAGTATAACAAAGATGAGGATGTTGAGATGGATGTACGTTAAAACTAAGAAAGATAAAATAAGGAATGATCATATTAGAAATGATTTGGGGGTTGTCTCAATTCAGGACAAGCTCCGAGAATGTCGTTTGAGGTGGTTATGGCCAATGTTCAATAGAGGCCTTGGGATGCTCTAGTAAGGAGGAGTGATCAGATTTAGATGGAAGGAGCTAAAAGAGCTAGGGGCAAGACTAAAATGACCATAGGAGAATTAGTGAGAAAAGACATGCAGAGTTTAGGTCTTGACTCTAGTATGACCTCTAGATAAAGCTGTTTGGAGGTGGAAGATCCATGTACCAGACCCTAATTAGGTAGGATGTTCCTGATGTATTACTGTGTTCCTTTCTCTTTCCTTTTATTCATTTTTTTCCACTCAGGGATCCAGGTAGTCAACCCCATTTAGTTGGGAAAAGGCTGGTTGTTGTACTTAAACCTTCCTAATAAGTATAAACTAACTTAATTGACATAAAACACTTCCCTAACTTAAAGGTCTCTTTCTAGATTTGACAACTTAAGGACCCACATAACCTTATCTCTATACTTAATTCCTTGTACCCCTAGAATCCCAACTTTTGAGCTTATAAAGAGGCACATTGCATTAATAAACCCAAAAATCAAAGTTGTCAAGGTGCATTCGAAGTGCTTAGGCGACAAGGCCCTCGCCTAGGAGACGCTTAGGAGACCAAGGCACCCTGGTTTTTTTTTTTTTTCTGATACGAACTATGCAAAAGAACAAACACATACTACTCTCCAATTAACAAAACAATACAAAATTTTTCAGATAGTATGATTTATGAATAATTTAACTGCCCATTAGAGGTAGTAAGCAGCGCAAACATATACATTAACAACCCATTACAGAAATAGCAATCTAAATCAATATAGTCTAACAGCTCATTACAGATTTCCGGTAATAGCAATCTCAGTCAATACATAGAAGAATTCATATACTTTCACAAATCAAGCAAAAAGAACAAAGAACTAACATACAGAAGAATCAATTTGGAAGCAAAAAGTGCAAAACAGAGCTATTGCAAGCGACAGAATAGACTAAAATCTTACCTGTTGAGAAGAAAGAAAGAGATAAATAAGAGGAAGAAGAGGAAAAGAAAAAGGAATCGGTGAGGAGAAGAACTAAGAAGAAAAATGCAGGAAATAGGATAAAAAAGAAGAAGGAGAACGAGACGATAATAAAAAGAGAGAAAGAAACAGAAGGAAAAATGAAATAAAAAATTTACCTGACATATGCCGCTATAAAGGGCTGGAGTCGTTGGAGCCGGAGCTGCAGCTGAAGCCGGAGCCTGAGCTGCAGCGGAAGCCGGAGCCGGAACCGGAGTCGCTGCCACTGGAGTCGAGGGTTTCATCTTCTCCTTCAGCCTAGGCGCCAGCCGAAGCCTCGAAGGTTCCTTTCAATTTATATTGTCTTAAGAGATTCCTGATGATTCGGTGTAACGTGGTCTACAACAATAATGTACACAACCTATTGAAGCATAAGAAATGGAATGAAAAAAAAAGCGCCAAATGACTGTTTGTCTGATGTAAGAAACATTAGGGCTGTGTATGGTAACATTTCTGTTCTAAAAACGATGTTTCGTATCAAAACGAAAATTTCAATTTCTATGTCAAAGCATCGTTTTTAAATAAAAAATTGATATTTGATGAATATATTTCTATAACGGTTTTTGGGGCGGAGGAGTATCTCTTCTCTGTGCACAAACAAAATTATCCCATGAGAGCATAAGGAAGAGTATTATTATTATTATTATTATTATTATTATTATTATTATTTTATTTTATTTTTTTTTTTTTTTTGTGCCAGTGTATAAATGTTTCTTTTACAATAGGCAGGTTCCTTTTACTAAAAGCAAAAAGACAAAGGGTGAGGTCCCCTACAAGGCAAGGACTGTGGCCCTACGTTAGCTTGAAACATTGAGACATCATGGTAAATAATTGGCGAATTATATACACATGCTTATCTCTGTATATACAATTCAGACAAGGGCATCGACCCCAAAATCCTAAATAATCTTTAACTCATTAAATGATAATTTTAAATCAATAAAATCAAATCTCAACCAATTACAACATTGATTTAGAGTTTCTCAATTGCCAGATGCTACTTACCTCAACCTGCGTAATCCTCCGTGTAATCCTCTTGAGCATCCTTGACTAATGCTCAAGTTGTACCCCAAATCATAATAGCAGCACCCAATAGTAATGATCTTCTCTTTCACGTTAAATCATTATTGAAAAAAAACAAGAAAGAACCAATAAACAACAACAAATGCAACCTTAATCCTATTTAATGAGGTGATTCAAAATGGAAGAGAGATGAGAGTCCATTGCAGACTTCTTTTTCAACCCCTTCTAATACATCACAAGGTTTATTTATCTTGTACGAAGTCTTACCCCTGCTTTGTAGAAGAGACTGTTTCCAGATTTTGAACCTGTGACCACTATAGGCTGAGAATTATTATCTTAATTGAAAACCCTGCTGATTCAAGAATTCATTTAATATGAAATCCTAATCAGATTAGGAATCTTGTTAGTCTCAAAATTACCGGCCGAGTTCTTATAAAGCACTTTAATCCAAGAGTACAAACTCAAAGAGTCCTTGTTGGTACGAGTTGCAAACTTCAAGAGCCTTATTGAAACAAAACTTAACTTCTTTGCATGATCATGACCTACTTCCTAATCTCATCATTCAACTTCGTATGTAAACTCTTATCTTAGCTGAAATCTAATTTCATCAGATGACAACATTGTTTCATCATTCATGTAGAATTCCTATTGTGTTGCTTCTCGCAACAATAATAACATTCAAAATCTTTTTTTTTTTTTTTTTCAATTTGATGGGATCCGCTATATCGAGATTTTGAAAAAGGACGAACGTAAAGATTCATGCACAAAGATTGACGAATTATAATTAATTATAATAAATTTCTGTTCTCAAACTCACGCACCACTACAAATCAGTCACATGCTTATAACGACTGATTGTGTTGTTTCTCCATTATATCAATTACCAACCAGTTTCAAAACACTTTTGGAGTTATGCTGGATTTTTTAAAACTCCAATCCAACCTTAGGTCTCCTTAACTAAACCCAGCCCAACCTATCGAGCTCAGCCCAGTCCAATTTCCTGGCCTAAATGACCCTTAATATGTTGGGCTATGCCGGTTGGTCCTCATTGACCCCTGGCAACTTTAAGTAAGAATATGGCATATCTATACATATTGGTTGAATGAATTTTAATTTCCAAAAACAAGAAAAAAAAAAAAAAAAAAAAAGTCAGTAGTCTTTTGAACAAGTCAACAGAAGTTTCTCTCTCACATTCCTTCTGTTCGATTTACAACATAATTGCATTGTTGCAATCAAATAATTCCACAAAACTTATTACATTCAGAATTTCTGCCAAATTATTGCACCACTAATGAAGAGGAAGCTGGACATACATAAGATCCCCCTTGCTACAACTCACACATCAACAATGCTCATAGCTATATAGCAGGTTCTTTTTTGCTAATGGTCAGCAAAATAGGATTAAAAAATAAAAAAAAATTACAGAGTTAACGTCCAGGCATCCTTAGGTGGTTCAATACAAGCTCATCGTTTACTTCGACCCTTCACATTTGGCTTTGCCATATACAAAGAAGGAAACAAACAAAAAGCAATAGAAAAGTCAAAATCCCCAACACTTAGTTTCTCCCGGTTTAAGTCTACGATTATGAGACTCACTAAGACTCTCCGAATATGGGAAAAGTTCACTTCCTGGTTTGACGTAGCTTGGCCTGTGAAACTGTCAATTGAAGGGGTATTGTTGTGGTGGAAAAATAAGGCTTGTGGCTTAAACCTAAAGACCCCATGGTTAATGGGTTTTTCCTTTATTGCAGCAAACATCTGGTGGGAGAGAAACAGATGATGGCATGAGGAGAAGTATAGAATTGTTGATCATATGCTTGAGATTATTCGCTAGGAGCTTGGCCTTAGCTTGGGAAGCTCGAAGGGAGAGGTGAAAGCCGTCTCTGATGTGATGTGCTGTAGGAAGTTGGGTCTTTCTATGGAGAATCCTAGCGCCTCCCCTGCCCTGGAAGTGCACTAGTGCAAGCCTCCTCTGAACTAGATGAAAGTTAACGTTGATGGTAGCTCCCTGGGCAATCCAGGGAGAGCTGGAGCGGGGGCATAGCTCGTGACAGTGAAGGTCAAGTGACAAACTCTTTTAGTATCTTCCTGGGTATCAAAGAAATTTATGAGGCTGAATTTGAGGCGGTTATGGAAGGAATTTTGGTGGCAAAGAACTCTAATGCAAGAGGGTTGTGGATTGAATCTGATTCGGTAGCGATGATGTCTGCAGTGTAGAAGACTCAGATCCCTTGGTTTGCTCTCCAGAAATGGATTTTTGTTATTCCTTTTTTGGCTTCTATCCTTGGAAGATCTCTCATTGCTTCCGTGAAGCTAATACGGCAGCTAACTATCTTGCTAAGAAGGCTTCAAAGTCGGGTCTCTCTGATTACTCGGTATCCTTTACGACGCATATTCTGATGGATTTGGAGAATGATGCAATGGGCAGGCATCGTTTCAGATTCTACTAGGGCTTTCCCTTGCTCTCTCTGCTGATGGCAATGCCGAAGGTGGAGTTTGCAAGCTACTCTAGTGGTTTCGGCCTTGTCCTTGCTTTTTCTCTAATTTGATGTATTTCTCTTTTTTTAATATAATTATCTTTTAGAAAAAAAAAAAAAAACTGCCTATGATGTTTCAAAAAAATTCCACAACCACCTAGCATTTCGAAACACCAAGTTTGCCTTGCTATTAAGGCTGCCAAATTATTGCACCACATCAACAGTGCTCATAGCTAGCAGGTTCATTAACACGAAGAGCTTAAATGGGTAACAACCCTCACACAACAACAATACCAATAGCAAGCAAGATCGTTCACACATGATAATTCACAGGAAGAGCTTAAATAGAATTATTCAGGGTCACCCACTTTGAAGAATGGCAAAAGGAATGGAGGAATTGAGAGTCCACAGCCAAGACAGGGAATCCAGTTCACAGGGAAGATGACATGGAAGCATTTGGAAACAGAGGTTACTTTTCACCAGAAGTTCAGGAACAATGATTGTCATTGTTGGTGATGAATTCTGAAGAGGGAGGATTAGAAAGCAAAGGGATGATAATTGTTGGGAAGGATAAGTAATGATGATTGGAGCTTAAATATTTGAGAATTGAAACAGTGGTAGAGCTGAGATGATCCCAGTAGTTAAATAAGAGATGTGTTCAGATGAAAGGGTTGGGTTTACTTGGATTGTAGCTTATATTTTCCATCAGCTCTTCGATGAAATGCACGAGTATTCTAAAACTAGGAATGCATTTTAACTAATCATGTACCCAAACAATGTTCTCATTCTCCACTAAGAATGCATTTTCCATTGTGAGAACGAGAATGCACATTCTTATAATGGGAATGCATACCAAGCACAGCCTAAGATTAAGGTAGTATGAGTAATGAATCTAATGACTAAATCCGCTGCAAAACCCTTCTTTAAACCCATTGAAAATGCGTTTTAGTTGAAAGGACAAGATGGGCATGATTTACAAACTACAAAGCCCTCCCGGTCATTTTATAGCCTTCTTTGTTCCTTGCTCCCCCCCCCCCTCTGTCTTTCGTAACGTGTTAAACTATTCAGGTAGTCAGGTAGGTGTAAATGGTTTGATTTGTTTGGTTTTAAGATATTTTAAGTAAAATCAAAATCTAATCATTTAATAAATGATTTTAGATAGTGAAATCAGACAATAACAAGAAGATAATGCCTCTACAGGGTCCGAGAGGTGTCTTAGTGCCCACTCATCTCATTTTCGCAGATGATGTATTTATTTTTATGGTGGTAGGCATTCGACAAGTAAGGAATTTGTGGACCTTTCTTCATAAGTACTAGATGTTCTCAGGTCAGAAGATTCATCTGGCTAAAAGTAAAGTGTTTATGGGGAATGTGTCAAGAGCCAAAAAGGAGTAGCTTTTAGAGGTTCTGAGAATACCTGAAAGCAAATTTCCTACATGATATCTCAGAGTCAACATTTTCAATGGGAGGGTGAAAAAATTCTTCCTTTGGTGGTTCATTTCAAAGCTCGTTTATCTAGTTGGAATGGCAAGCTTATCTCATTTGCAAGTCAAGTCCAGCTTGTTAAATCAGTGATATCAAGTATCCCTATTCACAATTTCTCAATTTATTGGTGATTGTCACCTATGATTACTATGATGGAAAGATGGATGAGCAACTTCATTTGGAGAGGTGATCCAAATTTATATAAAAGGATTACAGTGAAATGGGATTTGATATGTAAGCCGAAAGAGGAGGGAGGTCTTGGCATTCATTGGCTAAGAGATGTAAGCAAGGCTCTACTTTTCAAACTATGTTGGTCATTTAAATCAGATCCGTCTTTCCTTGGACAATATATGAGAACAAATATTTGAATAGAGATTAGAAGATGGAACTCCTAAAAAACTGTTATAGCATCGTCCATTTGGTTCGGAATTTAATGCAATCCAAGACATTTGGTGGAGGTTTAGCATTAAAATTATATATTCAGAAGGCGTATGATACGCTAGATTGGGCTTTTTTGTTTGACATCATGCTCAAGTTTGGTTTCTCCTAGATTCTTATTGATCGGTTGCATCAGATTTTTGTATCTACTCGTCTGTCTGTTCTGGTTAATGGTGGCCCGGTTGGATTTTTTGGGGTTGAGAGAGGCCTTCGGCAAGTAGATCCTCTATCTCCCATTCTATTTATTGTTGCAGAGAAAGTTCTCTGCCGTGGTCTTCGAAAACTCATGATGGAGAAGAAGATCATCCATTTTCCAGGCCCCAGGAAGGTTTTCACTCCCTCTCATTTGATATATGCTGATGATATTTTTGTCTTTATTAATGCTAATCTTCGAGGGGTCAAGCAGCTTCGAAGATTTCTAGACAAGTATCAAGCTTATTCTAATAAGGTAATTAGTATGGAAAAAAGTAAGATGTTCCTTGGGAAAATTCCCCCTCAGCGAAAGCAGCGGATCAAACAGGTCATGGCTATCCCTGAATGCAATTTTCCAACCCGATACTTGGGAGACGAAATTTTTAAAGGGAGGGTTAAAGCAGGATCTGATTTTGCCTTTGGTGGATAAGTTTAAAAGTAGATTATCTAGGTGGAAGGGAAAAATGTTATCCATGGCTGGTCGAGTGGAGCTGGTGAAATCGGTGATGGGGAGTATTCCCATTCACAATTTTGTATTTACCTATGGCCATCTTCATCTATAACTCTTATGGAAAGATGGATAAGAAATTTCATCTGGACGGGTGAAGCAGAGTCTTCAAAGTCCATAACTGTGAAGTGGTCTGATGTTTGCCGCCCTAAGGATGAAGGTGGTCTTGGAATTAGAAGGCTGAGGGAGGTTAATTTGGCAATGCTTGCTAAATTGGCATGGTTTATTAAGTCGAATAAGTCATTGGCTGCATCATTCCTGAGAGGTCGGTTCCTTATGCCGTCTGGAGCGCCCAAAAATTCTTATGTTCGGTCCTCTATTTGGCCAGGTATTAAAAAAGTCTAGGATTTTATTGCTTTTCATGAAAGGTGGATTTTGGGCAATGGATTTCATATCTCCTTCTGGTATGATCGATGGTTATCAGAAAATTCTATTAGGGACACTGTAGAGCTGCGTAGAGATTATTCAATGGAGTCAAAGGTTGCTAATTTTATAAATAATGGGTAGTGGGACCTGCCGCAGGTAGTATCTCCTCTCCTACAATCCATCTTTGATCAAATTCTGAAATTCCCTTTGCCTTCGGTTTCACAGTGTGATAGGCGAGTCTAGGATTTGACCCAATCTGGGTTGTTCCCGGTTTACTCTGCATGGGAGGGTCTCTGGTCTAAATCGGTGAAGGTTCCTTGGTATAATATTATATGGGCAAAAGGGATCACTCCTCGAGCCTCAGTATTTGGGTGGAGGGTGGCTCATGGCAGAATCCCTACGGATGATAAGGTAAGAGCGCGTGCTATTCCGCTGGTCTCAAGATGTGAATTATGCCATGCAGAATCTGAATCTATTGACCACATTTTCTTGAATTGTTCATACTCGATTATGGTATGGAGGGAGATCTTGGATAAGTTTGAAGTTCGATGGCCTGGTTTCCCCTCTATTTAGGAGCTATTCTCTTGGTGGAAAAGGAAGATGTTGGTGTCTCCTATCAAGCAAATGTGGGTTGCTTATTTGGCATTTGGGTTACATCAAATTTGGCATGAGAGAAATCGCAGAAGGTTTGATAACTGTAGCAGGCAATCAAGGTTGGTGGTAAAAATGGTGTTAAATGATCTATAAAAAATATGTACCAATTTTCCAATAGTGGTTAAATCTCTTATTGATTTGCTTCTTTCAGCATCTTTGAATTTACTGAGAGCGAATCCCAGGCCAAAGGTGATGAAGGAGCTGTATTGGATTCCCCCTTCGGAAGGCTGCTACAAAATTAATATTGATGGTTGCTCGTTAGGCAACCCTGGACATGCAGGTGTAGGGGGAATCGTGAGAAACCATTTGGGAGGTAATGTGCAATGTTTCTCATCCTTTACTAGAATATCCACAAATTTCGCAGCTGAATTTACAGCCTTTTTTGAAGCCATACGAATTGCTAAACATATGGAGTGTACCTGGATTGAAGTGGATAGTGATTCAAGAGCTATGGTCTGGTGTATTGAGAAGGGGTAGATCCCTAGGAATTTTAGACAACTATGGCTTTTCTTTGAAAATTATTTGTAGAGGATCAAATGGAGTATTCATCATGTCTACAGGGAGGTCAACACTGTGGCAGATGGATTAGCGAAACACGCAGCAATATCGAAATCTTCTATAGAGTGGATAGTGCCTCCTCTTTTTGTAGTTTCTGATATTAAATGGGATGCTATAGGAAAACCAAGATTCCGATTTGAATAATTTCCAGTTGTGTTGGTTTTCTTTCTGGTCTTAATTCCTCCGTGCTGATGGCCATACCAAAGGTGGGGTAGGGATTGAGATTTTTTATTTTGCCCAACTGGGTTGTTTGTATTCTTTCATTCATTTTCAATAAATATACTTTGTGGACCCTAAGCAAAAAAAGGAAATAAAAAAGCTTGGGATTTTTTTTCACACAATGTTAAATGTGTGATTCTCCTTTAGGTAATGGATGAGGTGGCAGTATTAGTGCATGTAGGTTATTATGTTACTGATGATTATTATTCAATGTTGTTAGTTATTAATGGGGAGACAAGTTAGGGAAGTTAGATAAAGATATGAGATATCATGGGTTAGCAAATAAGTAGGGAGCTAGAGTCGTGGAAAAACGTGGGAGTAAAAGAGGTCATAAAAGCTCCTCTATCTAGCCTGGGGTGAGGAGATTGTGGCAGTTTGTGACAGAAAATGAAAGATGGTTTGTTGGCGATGGAAGGAGTATTGATTTTTGGAGAGAATTGGTGGGATCCTAAGTCCATTTTTGAGATATCTGGTCTGAGTGCTGTGGCATTTTCTAACCTCAATCACTCTGTTGCTGAATTCATTGAGTAGAGTCATTGGGCACTACCCTAGGTCGAGTCCACCTTGTTACATGATGCTTTTAGAACTATTAAGGCCATCAATCTCCCCTCCTCTGATATGGAGGACCGGTGTTCATGGGGCCTTGAACCGATGGGTCAATTCTCTGTGAAATCTGCCTGGGACTGTCTCAGAGTTTAGAGCTCGACGGTTCCCTGGGCTGGGCTGATTTGGAATAAGAACCTCGTCCTAGGCTCTCTCTTTTGGGTTGGCGTTGGATTCATGGGAAGCTGCCAACAGATGATCTAATTCAGATTAGAGGGATTCAACTTCCTTTGAAGTGTGATCTCTATGGTTCGGCTTATGAATCCTTTTTTCACCTATTCTTGGAATGTTGTTTCTCTTCTATGATCTGGAATGGTGCCTTGGAGATGTTTAATGTGACTTGGGGGAGTCTTAACTCTGTGCCAGAGGTTATTGCTTGGTGGAGAAATAAAGGGAAAGGGTGGTCTCTAAAAGACGCATGAGAGATTGGGTTGTTCTCTGTGATTGATGCTATATGGTTTGAAAGAAATCAAAGGTGGTTTGAAGGAGTCTCACGGAATCCAACTATGATTATCTGCAGCATCAAAGGGGAGACAAGTTTTATCTATAGCAGATTGAAAATTGTTCCCAAAACTACTGAAGATTTGGTCATATGCAGACGTCTGAACTTAGCTTTATCTTCCCAGATTTCTTGATCCATTCTAGACGTGCATTGGTGCAAACCAATGAGATCCTGGGTGAAGCTCAACATAGATGGATGCTCCCTTGGGAACCCAGGTCTAGCAAGAGGTGGAGGGATTTTCCGGGATCATGAGGGTAGAAAGCTGCTTTGCTTCAATTTCTACCTGGGCAATTCTTCTAATTTTTCAGTAGATATTTGGAGTATTATCAGGGGATTGAAACTTGCTCGAGAGATGGACATAAGGCACCTTTGGATCAAGTTTAATTCCTCTACTACCGTTTTTATTTTCCAACATAGGCTAATCCATTGGTCTGTGCTCCAAGAATGGTCTCACCTCCTCAACTATTTAAATTTCATTGAGTGGAAGATCTCCCACTGCTTTAGAGAAGCAAACCCAGTTGCAGACTTCTTAGCTAAGGCAGCAGCAAAGTTAGGGATTGACAGTACTGATGTGCATCTCCCCCTTCACATTGCCAATGAGTTGCAATCGGATATTGATGGTCGTCCGCGCTTTAGATTTTTGTCTATTTTGAGATAGCAGTTGTGAGCCTCTGCTGATGGCATTGCCAAAGGTGGAGGCTCATTCGGGGCTTTTGTACTCTATTTGTTTCCTTTCTCCATTACTTTAATATAATATGATCTTCTAGCAAAAAGCTTAGGCTCTACTTTGGAGTTTGATGCCATGATTGACTCTTGCAGCTTGATCAAACTTCCTTCTTAAGGTCCAAAATATACCTGGACGAAAAATAGAAGAAGAGGGAATATAGCTGTTGTCCTTGAGAGAGGCTTCTACAATGAATCTTAGCTCAGCTATTTCCAGGATTGTGCCCAGACAATTCTTCAGAGGAATTTTTCTTACCATTCTCCTATTCTGGTCATTTCGGAAGCTTGTCCCAAGCCTACAAATTGCCCATTCAAATTCCATAAGTTTTGGATGGAGGATCCGTCTTTCTTTCAGATGATCAGAGACTCTTGGGACTAGAGTTTGTTTGGCTCACCATCATATATCCTTATTCAGAAATTAAAACGCCTGAAATCGGTCATACGTTCTTGGTCTTGGATTACTTTTCCAAATTTTGATGTTGAATTGGCTCATACAAAAGATTCTTTGGATTTGATTCAGGCCCGAATTGGAACTCTAGGTATAGATGACAATCTTTTTGGTCTTGAGGATGATGCGAAGACTGCATACCTTGTAGCCTTGAAGAATCATGAAAAATTATAGGCGGAGAAATCAAGAATCAGATGGTTGAAGGAAGGTGATAGGAATTCTAAATTGTTTCACCTTTATACAAAAATAAGAAGGGTTAAATCCACAATTAGAAGAGTGAAAAAGTCTGATGGTACCATGGTTTCAGACAGAGATGGGATTGCTAGCTATATGTCTTGCTATTTCGAAGGCTTTTGTAAGAGAGGGAAAGTTGTTGATCATCTAGATTTGCTTGACCCCATTCCCAATCTGATTGATGATGTGGATCGTCTTACCATGGATGCGATTCTAGGAGTAGTTGAAATCAGAAGAGTTGTGTGGGAGTTAGAGCCTGACAGTTCACCTGGCCCTAATGGCTTCCCAGGTTCTTTCTTCAGAAGCTGTTGGGAAATTATCTCAGTTGATTTTGTGCGTGCTATGAGAGAATTCTTCACCTTTGGTATGATGCCTCCTGGTATCAACAATAATTTCTTAGCTTTAATTCCCAAAGTGGAGGGTGCTATGTCTCTAGATAAAGACCGCTTTGTATGGGAAATTTCTTTTGCAAAGTGATTTCCAAAATTTTAGCTACTCGGATGTCCTTTCTTCTTCCAAGACTTGTTTCTGAAGAATAGGGGCATTTTAGCAAGGAAAGGTGATTCGCAATAATATAGCATTGGAATCAGAATTAGCAAATGTGATTTTCTCTACTACAAGGGGAGGAGGTTTGGGTGCCAAGATTGATATTCAAAAAGCATTTGATACCAATTCTTGGAGCTTTATCATCCAAGTCTTGAGGAAGTTTGGTTTCTTTGATTCCTGGCTGAATCGTCTTCAAGAATTTCTATTCTTCTAAATGGTGGCCCTGTGGAATACTTTGGAGTGGAGCGAGGCTTGCGTCAAGGTGACCCTATCTCTCCCATTCTCTTTATTTTGGCAGAAAAGGTTCTATGCAGAGGTCTGAAAAATTTGTTGAATCAAAGAAAAATTAAAGCCCTTCCTAATCTAGGAGGTGAGTCAACTCCAACTCACTTGCTCTTTGCCGATGATATCTTCATTTTTATGAATGCTTCCACTAACTATGTTAGAAATTTAAGAGATTTCTTGACGAAAAACCAAGAGTTCTCGGGACAGCATGTTAACTTGGAGAAAAGTAAGTTGTTCATGGGATCAATTCCTCCTACAAGAAAGAATTCCATTCTTGAGATTATGGGAATTTCTACTTGCAATTTCCCCACCAGGGAGTTGAAAATTTTAAAGGTAGAGTCAAGAAACAATACTTGATGCCTGTTTTGGATAAAGTTTGACAGAGGCTCTCGAAATGGAAAGGAAAAATTCTTTTAATGGTTGGTCGAGTACAGCTGGTTCGATCTGTTATCTTTGGTCTACCAACTCACAACTTTTCTGTGTACTGGTGGCCTTCATCTTTGATAGTGGCGATGGAAAAAAAGTTGAGAAATTTTATTTGGACAGGGGATGCTGATACATCAAAAGCTGTCTCAGTCAAGTGGGACTAAGTGTGTAAGCCTATTAATGAAGGTGGGTTAGGCATTCGTAGGCTACGCGATGTTAATAAATCTCTTCTCTACAAGTAGGCTTGGAATGTGAAACATGGAAATTCAGCAATGAGTAAAATTTTCAGGGCTCGCTTTCCTAAGAGTGGCATGCCTACAAAATTTTACAGGTCTTCATCCATATGGCTTGGATTGTGGAGAATGGGAAGAAAATAAGTCTCTCGAATGATCATTGGCTGGGAGACTTATCCATTTTTGAATCATGTGGTCAAGCTCTCGCCCCTCTTCAAAATTCTTCTACAAAAGTTTCAGAAATAATTTTAGATTTTAGATGGAATATTCCTGATGTTATTTTTACTTCCCTGTGAAATGCTTTTTCTGCAGCCAAATTGATAAGGCTTCCCCAGTTTGATTTGGATGATAAATGTATTTGGAGTTGTGCATCTATAGGGATTTTCTCCGCCTATTCAGCTTGGAATGAAATTGGAAGTCGAAATCCTAAAATCCTTTGGTTCTTTCTTGTTTGAGGAAATGCTCTCCAGCCAAGGATGTCGTTGTTTGGTTGGCATATGATGCATAGAAAGCTTCCAATTGATGATATCATTGCTGGAAAGGGAGTCCCCATTGTCTCTAAGTGTAATCTATGTGGATCTGTGTGGTTCAGATGCAAAATCTTTTAATCACATTTTCACTACCTATAGGTTCTCAGTTGCACTTTGGAAATTATTTTTGGACTGTTTTGGGATTTCTTGGCCTGATCCGTGTGACCTCTATCAATTATCTCTTTGGTGGATTAGAAAGAGGAGGGTGTTATTTGTGAAAGACCGTTGGTCTATTGGTTTTGTTGTGATTGCTGTCAATATTTGGAAGGAAAGGAATGATAGACGTCATGGAGGTACTTTGAAGTCAATTTTCCAAATCTTTGAGAAAGTCAAGCATGATGTGCAGGATGGAAATTTTAATTTGCAGGGAGTGGTCAAGTAGCTAGCCTATTGACTTGCTATGTTGTCGTCGGCCAGGCATATCTGCTTGTCCAAGGAAAAAAGGTTCAATGATTGAAGTTTTTTGGTGTAAACTAATGTTGGGATGGGCTAAATTGAATGTAGATGGGTGTTCTCTGGGCAATCGAGGATGAGATGGTGCAGGTGGTGTGCTAAGGACCATACGGGCTTCTGTGTGGGCTCATTTCAGAAAATTTTGGGAGTTCGGACGAACTATTTTGCAGAATTCAGAGCTCTGCTTGAAGGGATTATTCTGGCTAAGGAACTGATGGTTGAATCTCTTTGGATTGAATCTGACTCGGTAGTGGTTGTTGTGGCAGTTCAAGCTCGCTCAATTCCTTGGTATGCTCACCAAGATTGGATGTTTTGTCAGGACTTCCTAGCTTCTATAACATGGAAAATTACTCATTGCTTTCGTGAAGCAAACGGAGTGGTTGATTTTCTTGCTAGAGATGCAGCAAAAACTGGAACATCATCCTCAAATGTTTCTTTTCCTGCTCGAATCAATTATGAGCTTGCTCATGATGCTGATTCAAGGCCTAGATTTCGTTTCAATTGCTCTTGATTTATTTTCCCCTGCTGATGGTAATGCCGAAAGTGGGGGATTATAAATCCTTGTATTCTTGCCTTTCCTTTTTTATTTTTTTTTCAATAAATTTCTTGAACTTTAGCCAAAAAAAAAATTTTTGGTGATGATTTGCTCCATGCTATTAAGAGTTTCTTCCATAACTTCTTTAATTGGGATTCTTTTATATGTCTCATTCCCAATCATAATGGTGTTTCCAAGGTTAATGATTTCTGGCCCATCTCTTTAAGTAATCTGCTTTATAACTTCATTGCTTTGGTGCTTGCAAATAGATTCAAGTCTGTTGTTGGAGATCTTTTGAGCCTAAACCAATCTGCTTTTATTCTAGACAGAAATATTATTGATGGTATTCTTCTCTGTCATGAGATTGCTAGTTTTGGTAAATCAAACTCCCCGCCACCTTCTTCCATGTTGAAAATTGACATTAAGAAGGCATTTGATTCGGTGTCTGGGATTTTATTGTGAGGATTCTTCGGTTTATGCAATTCCCCCTTCCTCTCATCCACTGGATCATCACTTGTATTCCTCCTTGCTTTCGTTGTCCTTGTCAATGGATCACTTGTTGGTTATTTCTCTCCTCGTAGAGAATTTAGACAAGACTGTACCCTTTTCCCCCCTCCTGTTCAATTTGATTATGAAAGGGCTTTCCTCTTATGGTTTAAAATAATGGAATTAGGATCTGGATTAGTCTTGGATGATTCTGATCCGGAATGGAACTGGCTTGGATTGACCAGAATCTGCCTGTTTTGAATGGGCCAGTGAATCAGTTTGTTTTGGATTGGCGAGGGAGACAACCTGGATCGGTAATATAATATTGGGGAATTCACTATCAGTCCCTACACTTGGACTATATTTACTAAAACTCCCCTACCTTTTACTCTTTTTTTTTCGATACTGCGTTGCTTTTTGATTTTTACATCTCTTTATCCCCTTTTCTTTTTAAATACCCAGATTAACCCTCCTAGATTAACCTTTCTTTTCACCTATAACGTATTACACGTTTTTCAAATTGACTAGCTCAAAACATGGTTTGAACCAAACCACTTACAAGTTTTTTCTCTTCCAATCATCAAGGATATTGGCATAGCTGATGCGTCCTTGAAGATATTATTATTATTATTATTATTATTATTATTATTATTATTATTATTATTATTATTATTATTATTATTATTATTTTGTCTTCATGCATCATCGCAAATATAAAAAACTATTTTTTTATCGGTATTAGATTGGTATCGGTTGTAGCCGATACTAATTCGGATCAATAATCTCAAACTTACATTCCTCCATTAGGGTTGCGACACATGGTTTTATGAATTAAAAAAATATAAAAAAAAAGTGTGGTACCCAATTGGAACATATGATATCAATATAGATATAGAATTGATAATAGTATTGGATCAACAATGCAAATACTCGATTAGAACATATGATCCTGATATAGATATAGATCAGATACAAAATTACTCACGAGGCTAGGCGATGGGCGACGAGAGTGCTAGGGATCATCTGAGCGATGGGCATGGAGGTCATCCTCCTGGTCGTGGAAGACAATCTCTCCCCACTAACTTCTGGAAACCAAAGGAGAGGCAACCTGAGGGAGCGGGTGCTGCCGCTGTCCTCCCTTTTGCTGCGGCTCCGCAAGCTCCCAAGGAGAAAGCGACATATTCTACTATTGTGGGAGGAGCGCTCCCTACTATTGATGACCTTCCTGATCCTATCCAAGTAGGATCTCGAACCACAATCATCGTCCCGCAAGAGGCTTACGAAGAGCGCCTTGAAAAGTTTAAGTTTGCCCTCATTGGGCGAGCAAATTTTAAATATGTTTCTATGAATGATATTCGAAGGGAAGCAAAAGAATCCTTTTCTTTGAAGGGCAGATCTGCCTTGGCTCCAATGAGGAAGGTTTTTTTCTCTTACAATTTGAACTGGAGTCTGACATGGTGATGATATGGAAGCGAAACTTGGTTAGAGTGGTTCTCAGACGATCAAATTCCAAAGGTGGAAGAGGGACTTCAATGTAAACGAAAAACATCCTGTTACAAGGATGGTCTGGATTCGCTTCCCAGACCTTCCACTCGAATACTGGCACGAGAAGGTTTTGCTCACGATGGCTAAAGCTGCTGGTAGGCCAATGGCACTTGATCGCAGAACCCGTGCAGCATCCATAGGTGGCTATGCCAGGGTTATGGTCGAGTCAGAGGTGGGTAGCAGAAGGATTGAAGAGATACAAGTGGAGAGAAGACAACCTCATACAGGTGAGCGATTCTGGTTCTCTCAAGTTATTATTTATAAAGATAGCCTTGGAAGATGTGGTCACTGTAAGAAGATTGGCCACGGTATCCATGACTGTAGAGAAAGAAGAAGAGCAGATCCTCATCCTAGCATAGAGTCAGGAATCCTTGGCGCTGTTTTTGCAAAAGAAGGTAACGCCGCTCAGTCGCAACCGGCGATGGGGGCAATGAACGGTGGTGGAGGTGGCGAGGACCTGTCCAGTAGTGGGTTGATGGGGGAGATTTTTCTTCCCACTCTCGCATTCGATCTCCTTCCTTTTTGGGATCCTCTAACGGTTCTGCAGCTGGCATGAATCTTTCTAGATGTGGTTTGATTGAGGTGCTCTTACCTATTCAACAGGATCACACTGACTTAGCACCAGGGGGTGCTAACCTGGACTCTCGAGCGGCAGTTTCTCAGGACTCTAGTGTAAATGACCGATTTGGTAGCCAAAATGGGTCTGGTGATATGGGATTAGATGAGGATGCCCTCGCTCTAAATGATGAGGATGGTTTGGACCGTGATGCTCATTCTTCTGAACATGCAATGCAAATTGAACACCATGTAACTTCCATATCGTCTACTGTCTTTCAGGGCAGGGCGGTGTTCCTTCACCATGAGGAGATTGCCCATATTGACGATATGGTTGTTCGTGCTTCCCTAAAGACAGCTGGAGTAGGTCTTCACAAGAAGGACAAGGCTCCAGTGACCTCAAAGCAAACCAGATGGTTTGAACGGTTGGCAAATCCAACAAAGTGATTAATGAAGGTTTTATTCTGGAATATTAGGTGGTTCAAGAAGGCTGCAGCTCACTCGGCCTTGAGAAGAATTATTGCAGAAAAAAATCCTGATGTTATTTGCTTGGCAGAGCCTATGGTAAACTCATCTGCTTACCCTACTTTGTTTTTCAATAAAAATGGATTTAATGCCGATATGATTCATAACACTAGGGAGGAAAAGGTGCCTAATCTTTTGCTGATGTGGAAGAGAGGGCTTCCAAAGCCTTCTGTTGTATTGGTGTCTGACCATCAGCTGTTTGTCAATGTTGCCTGGAAGAATAAGCATGTTTATTTGTCAGTCATTCACGCCAGCAGCTTCAGGGTGAAAAGAAGGGAGTGTGGATGGATCTTACAGCGGTGCTTGTGACATCAGACCCTTGGCTTGTGGTTGGGGACTTCAACGCCACCCTTGCCTCTCATGAAAAGCGCGGTCCGAGTGCCTTCAACTTGGGCTCGGTTGCGGAGTTTGAAGCAATGATCGATTACTGCTCTCTGTTTCAGATCCCCTCTAATGATGTTAAATTCACATGGTCAAATAATAGGAGGAGAGGGAACATGGCTGCTGTTCTGGACAGAGGTCTTTACAATGAAGCTTGGCTGAGTCATTTTCAAGATTGCACCCGAACTATGCTTTAGCAGGATTTTTCATATCAATGTCCGATCCTAGTTGTTTCGGAGGCCTGTCCTAAGCTAGGTAATTGCCCCTTTCGAATGCACAAATTTTGGCTTGATCACCCCTCTTTTATTCAGGTAATTCAGGACGAATGGTCTCAGCCCATCTATGGCTCAACTAGTGTTATCTTTGCTCGAAAGCTCAAGAGGCTTAAGCCTGTCGTTTGAGCTTGGGCGAGGCAGGTCTTCCCGAACTTTGAAGTCGAGTTGATTAGAACAAAGTAGGCCCTTTCTGAGATCCAAGGTCAAATTGAAGCTTCAGGAATTGATGACACTTTATTTGGGAAGGAAATGGATACAAAAATAGCTTACTTAAATGGATTAAAAAATCATGAAAAGCTGTGGGCAGAGAAATCTTGTATTACTTGATTAATGCATGAAGATAGGAATTCAAAATCCTTTTCATCTTTACGCTAAAATCAGAAGGGCAAGGAACATGATCAGATTGGTGGAAAAATCGGATGGTTCAAAGGTAACAGATAGAGACGGGATCGCTGCATATATGATTGATTATTTCCAGTCTTTTCACATAAGCTCACCCGTCACTGAGCATTTGGATCTGCTGAATGCCATCCCTACTCCAGTTGATGAGGTTGACTTGCTTTCCCTGGATGCGATCCCTAGCGTAGATGGTTTGGGATCTGGACCCTAATAGCTCCCCAGGCCCAGAGGGTTTCCTTGGATATTTTTTCAGGCACTGTTGGGATGTAGTAGAAGGCGACTTTATTAGTGCAGTCAGAGAATTTTTTCTCACTGGAAAAATGCCCCAAGGTATAAACAATAATTTTTTAGCTTTGATTCCAAAAGTTGATGGACCAACTTCCCTTGATAAAATCTGTCCCCTGTGCATGGAGAACTTTCTTTGCAAAATATTAGCTACAAGAATGTCTTTTTTACTGCCAAGATTGATTTCTAAAGAGCAAGGGGCTTTCCAAACAAGTAGGCTGATTCATACTAATATTGGCTTGGCTTCATAACTGGCCAATATTATGTTCTTAGCCACCAAAGGAGGGGGTCATGGTATTAAAATTGATGTTCAGAAAGTGTCTGATACCATTTTCTGGGACTTCATTCTGCATGTTTTGAAGCGATTTGGGTTCTCTGACAAATGGATTAATTGGATTCATCAGGTCCTTAGTTATTCTAAAATCTCAATCCTTTTGAACGGAGATCCAGCGGGTTATTTCAATGTGGAGAGGGGCTTAAGACAAGGGGATCCCATGTCTCCGATTCTCTTTATTCTTGTGGAAGAGGTCCTTTGTGGAGGGCTACAAGGTCTTCTTCGTGATGGGAAAATCAAAGCCCTTCAGGGTCCTAGAGGTGAGTTAATGCCGGCTCATCTTCTATCCATAGACGTCATATTTATTTTCATAGCGGGTTATTTCAATGTGGAGAGGGGCTTAAGACAAGGGGATCCCATGTCTCCGATTCTCTTTATTCTTGTGGAAGAGGTCCTTTGTGGAGGGCTGCAAGGTCTTCTTCGTGATGGGAAAATCAAAGCCCTTCAGGGTCCTAGAGGTGAGTTAATGCCGGCTCATCTTCTATCCATAGACATCATATTTATTTTCATAAACGCATCTATAAAATATGTCAGAAATCTCAATGTCTTTCTGAGAAAGTACCAAGAATTTTCAGATCAGCATGTAAACGTTGAAAAAGCAAGTTATTCATGGGGAGAATCAGGCCTTCTCGCACTTTGGGAATTTTTGTCTGCAATTTTCCCACAAAATACCTTGGGGTTCAGATCTCTAAAGGAATGCTGAAGAAAAAAAAAAAAAAAATTTCTGTTCTAGACAAGGTGAAGGAGCGCATGATGGGATGGAAAGGAAAACTCATCTCGATGGCTAGTAGAGTCCAACTAGTTCGCTCTATGGTGATGGGAATGCCTATTCACAACTTGGCAATGTATTGGTGGCCTAACTCCCTTATCAGCTTGATGGAAGTGGATGAGAAACTTCATATGGACCGGTGACGTGGACAGTTCTAAAGTTGTGACTGTTAAATGGGAAAATGTTTGCAAGCCCAAGGATGAAGGAGGTTTGGGAATTCGTCACCTTCATGACATTAACAAATTTCTTTTGTGCAAGCAAGTTTGGAATATTAAGAATGGTGGCTCAGGTATGAGTAGATTGTTTAAGGCTAGATTTCTAAGAAATGGAAACCTTAAGACATTTTACAAATCATCATCCATTTGGCCTAGGTTGAGTAAAATTTGGAACTTCGTTTCTAACAGAGAGCGTTGGATAATTGGTAATAGGCATGATATTTGGTCTGATACATTGCTTGGAGATAAGTCTATTGTTGAAACCTGTGGATTAGATCATGCTCTCATTAACACCTCAACTTTGAAGGTGGCAGATGTTATTCAAAACTCTCAATGGGCTTTCCCTGCTGTTCGATTTCCAATTCTTCAGAACTATTTTGAAGCTACTGCTCTATTCCTCTGCCGCACTTAAACTTGAATAATAGGCGCATTTGGAGCTGCTCTCCGTCTGGCGCCTTCTCTTCCTTTTCTGCTTGGGATGAGATCAGAAAGCGTAACCCCAAAGTCCCATGGAGCTCCATGGTCTGGGGGAAGTTTCTGCAACCAAGACAGTCTACTTTTGGTTGGCGATTGATGCATAACAAGCTCCCCACAGATTACATAGTTTCTGCAAAAGGTATTTATATAGCTTCTATATGCAATCTATGTGAGGAGGAATCTGAGTCTTTTGCTCATTTATTTTTGGGTTGTAAATTTGCCGTATCAATATGGAAAAAGCTTCTAGACTATTTCGGAGTTCATTGGCCTGAAATAGAAGACATGAGCCTTCTAGTTCAATGGTGGATCAGAAAGCGTAGGGTGATGGTCCTAAAAGAACCTTGGTCCATGGGTATGATTATTGTTGCTGACAATATCTGGAAGGAAAGGAATGCTAGGCGTTTTGAAGATAGAAAGCTCAATTCTTTCTGTGTCTTTGAAAAAATCAAAAGAGATTATCAAGACTCGAAAGTCACTCTCCACCACCAGGTAAAAGAAATTTCTGATCTGATTTGTTGTCGGAGCTTGGGATTGTCCATCGATTCTAGACATCAAACTAATATTTTAGAAGTATTTTGGTGTAAGCCCTCTTCTGGATGGCTGAAATTAAATGTGGATGGTTGTTCCTTGGGCAATCCAGGAAGGGCTGGTGTAGGTGGAGTTATTCGTAACAACCTTGGCATGGTGAATGGCTCTTTTAAGGTGTTCCTTGGGGTTAAGACTAATTATGTTGCTGAATTTCGCGCTCTGATGGAAGGAATTAAATTGGCTAAAGAATTGGGGGTAAATTCTCTCTAGATCGAATCAGATTCAACGGCTGTGGTGGTAGCGGTTCAATCCAGATCTATCCCTTGGTTCGTTGTTCAAGAATGGTTTTCGCTGGACCCATTTTTGTCTTCTATTGCTAGGAAAATATCTCACTGTTTTAGAGAGGCCAACTATATTGCTGATTTTTTGGCAAGAGATGTGGCTAAATCTGGTCTCCCGGGTAATAATGTCCCTCTTGCCAACCACATCTGCGAGGAGGTAGCTCATGATGCGGCATCTAGACCTAGATACCGATTTTAATTTTTCTCTATTTTTTCTTCCCCTGGTGATGGCAATGCCGAAGGTGGGGGATTAAAAATCAGTTCTTAAGGATTCTTTGTAATTTTTTCTCATTTATTTTTAATGAAAGTCCGAATCTTTTAGCGAAAAAAAAAATGATACAAAATTATTATTTTTTTTTTTTAATTTGCAATATCTTTGATGATTGGATGAGACAAAACTTGTCAGTGGTTTGGTTCAAACCATGTTTTGACCAACTAATTTGAAAAAAAAAATGTAATAAGTTACAGGTGAAAAAGAGGGCTAATCTGGGTATTTAAAAAGAGCAGGGAGAAATAGATTTAGGGAAATTTGAGTAAACATAGGCCAAGTGTAGGGAAATGATAGTAAATTCCCCTATAATATTTTGGAAAAAAAAAAATTCTCTCTCTCTCTCTCTCTCTCTCTCTTCTCTCTCTCTCTCTCTCTCTCTCTCTCTCTCTCTCTCTCTCTCTCTCTCTCTCTCTCTCTCTCTCTCTCTCTCTCTCTCTCTCTCTCTTGTTTTCTTCATCTTCATCTTCGTCTGTTGCAGCGACGGAGAAGCAAACAGAGATCTGGCAAGTTCTTTTCTCTCTCCTCCTGCAACCTTTCCCCGTCTCTGTTTCTCTCTCCCCTCCCCCTATCCTTCCTTCCCCGTCTCCATGTCAATCAGCAGATTCCAAACGCTATAAATATGACAAAGATATTTTTTTATTTTTTTGGTGAAATATGACAAGGTTCTTTTTTTGGTAGAAAATATGACAACGTTCTAACAGAGCTTGAAAGGTGGAGTCAAGTTTTAAAAACACAAATCAGATCTTTGAATTTTTTTTTTTTATTCTTCTAACTTTTTTATCAAGAGTCTTAGGGGCGTTTGAAAACATTTCCAGAAACATGTTTTTCTATGCTCAGAGACTGAAAAACACTCCAAAAACTGTTCGATAAACCTATTTCATTTCAGCTGTATTTTTTAAGCATAAATAGAAATTATGCCTATTTCTATGTGTAGAAACGCGTTTGTCGAAACAAGTCACATTTGTTTTTCCGTTTCTTGAAACAACTTGTCAGACAAAATATCGATGGACCCCCGATGAAAATATTATCTCCCCAAACCTCTCTTCTTTGCTACCTTGAAGCACAACTATCAAGCTCTCATCTCCCAACCTCACGGCTCATGAAGCTTCTGAAGGTCAAGTGAGAAGGCACTTCTTCGTGAAGCTTGAGAATCTCTTTACATCTCCAATCCAGCATTTCCCTTACCCGGCTGCTCTACAAAGTTCAAAGGTTCTCTAGGGAAAAGGAATACACATAATTTTCTCTTTTCTAATGGAGGATGCCTTAAATCCACATCCATCGATTCCTTCGTTATTTATAGGTCAAAAGAGTAAAAATAAAAATCAAAAAAGGAATTTTTCTTGCACCACCTCTAAATTTAAACTTTATTTCCTGTAACACCCTCTCATTTGGTAATAATAGCGAGTACATCCTCCATTTTGAAAATGAAATTACAATTAAATCCACTTTATTAATTTTTATTTTTTATTTTATTTCTGATAGGAAAGAGGGGAAGTAGATAACATGCGCACCACAGCTCACAAATTATGCTAGGCTATTGCTGTTAATCTACTCTGTTAATTGATTCTCATTAAAGGTAACATCAGGAAGTTTATATTTACTAAATGCCCAAATTACATTTGAAGAAGGGTAAACTCACCGTTTTACCCTTCATTGTAAAATCCCAAATCGTTGTCCTTCTTCGATTCTTCAGTTTCTGCTTTTGGGTCCTAGCTCCTGCCCTTTGTACTTTATGGGAAAAATCCAAGATCTACATATGCTTACAAAATTCAGGGCTTCGTTGGATTCACCCGAATTAGGGATTTCAGAGGATTTAGGTTTTTGATCTGTGCTGGAATTTGATGGCCTCCTTGAGAAACTGCTGATATTGGTCTCCTAACTAGGAATATCTATGAACAGTAATAATCCATGCCAATAAATCACCTTGCTCAGATTCACTCTTAGTCATAAGCTCAAAGAAGGGGCGAAGAAGATGGAGACAATGGGATGCTCGAAAGAATGGATCTGTTTTTTTGATATTATGGTTTTTAACCCTTAGACGGGTGGGTCATAAAATCAGCCCGCGTTTGATGGGCGGAAATCACAATTTAACGGTATTGAGCTTCCTACCACATTCATCTTCTGTGTCTCCGTTCCCAGTCAATTATAGTGGCGACTCTCTTCTCTGTAAGTATCTTTCTCTCCTTCCTTGAAGATGATGCTGGAAGGTGATTGGTCAAATTGGGAGAGATAGATTCTAGTGCATTACTCGGTGCATTTGTTTCTCCACAAACACTTTCTGATTAGATGTGGGGTGTTGATGTTGGATTTATGGGCTAAATTAATTATTCGGGTTGATTAAATGGGTGAGAGTCAAATTGCATGAACCGGTTCGGTCCACTCTCAAGCTTAGGGATATACTGGCTCAACCCATTGTGGTTTAGGGTTTTGAGTGCAGGACAGTATTATAAATACTAGGTTTTGGGTCCCTACAACCATTATTCACTCTTCCCCACTTTACCACTAAAGTGAGAGAACCAAGGAGGTTTAAGGGGTTGTAGAAGATCCATAGCCAAGCCAATAGAGCGAAAGTGGGAGTAACCAACATCAATCATCTTCAGCATACTAGGTGAAAGGTACAAATCGATCCTCCATAATTTTATTAGATTCGTGTTCTTGTTTTTCCTGTGTGGTTTCCTCCATAGGGTTTCAATCTCAAACCCATAGGGAGTTCTAACAAGTGGTATCAGAGCAGACCACATGGGACAAGAATCGATTGAATTTTTCTTGTACATGAAGATTTTGATTATTACTTAAAACCTGATTTGATTAAAAATCATGAAAATCATAAAAATCGTAATTTTACCATCACTTAAAAATCCTGTATGGAAAAACTTTCTTCACGAAAGTTGTAGATCACGAGAATACGGTCGCGGCGGTATGCCGCAAGTCACCGGAAACATCCGTACGCGCCGGCACGCGCCACCGGAAACCGGCTGCCGGAGGAGAGAGAAAAAAAATTCAAAAAAAAAAAACGGCGGCGAGGCATCGCCGGTTCAACTCGAAAACCCTACCGATTCGAACCGGTGACACAGTGGGTCAACTCATATGTACTATTTGACTCGGTCAAAGGTTGACCGGGTCGTTGACCAATTGACCCGAATTTGACCCGGAATTCATATGGCCGAACCGGTTGGTCTTGATTGATTTAAAAAAAAAAAGACTTGTTTGGTTTTTGTTCATTTTGGGTTTTTATTTAAACTACTTTAAATTTCATTTAAAGGTTCGTTTTAAGGCCAAATTGAAATCTGTTTTTTTTGCGTTGGATTCCTTGTTTCGGGCCACATTTAATGATCTAATTTTTAATATGACATATTTATTTGAAATTTTATGTTGTATTTAGTTTCAATCATTGAAACAAAAGGGCGTTTTTATTTAAACTACTTTAAATTTTATTTAAACTACTTTAAATTTCATTTAAAGGTTCGTTTTAAGGCCAAATTGAAATCTGTTTTTTGCGTTGGATTTCTTGTTTCGGGCCACATTTAATGATCTAATTTTTTAATATGAAATGTTTATTTGAAATTTTATGTTGTATTTAGTTTCAATCATTGAAACAAAATGGCATAAATCAATGCTTTGAAAAATATATATGTTATTGGTTACCATGAAATTGAGAAGTTTTTTTTTTAAATTGAGATATATTAATATGGAAAAGGGTGTAAGCTTCCGCTCATTCTTAGTTGCAAAGTAATTTTGCTTTAGGAAACCATGAAATGATGAGGTGGAATCCACCAAAGTGGTACATCTTATTATTTCATGATTTTCCACAGGGAAACAATGTAGGTGACATTTGCCCAAAGGTGATGTCACCAAAGTTAAGAAAATGACAGTAACCTAGAGGTTCCTAAGCCCAAAGGTGAAGGGATTTCAAAAGTTATTGTTCTTTTCACAGTAAATATAAATTTACAAGAGGACCAGTGCATTCTTAGCCCAAAGGATAGGAATGTAGTTGGGGTTGTGACTCTTGTATGGTTATTGTTGTCCTAGTGACATTTATATGTATGTTTTGAACATAAAGATATACATCTCCAATGGGAAAGATATGATAGAACTGAGTGAAACCCACCAAAGTGGTACATTCAGTTCGATTGTATCTTCTCCAACAGTAAAGGTGATACTTTCCCAAAGGTTATGTCATCAAGGTTTGAGGATAATCATCCACATTTCAGAAAGGGACATTGAATTTGGAGTTCTTTTGCCCAAAGGTGATTGAATTCCAAAGTTAGTGTTGTTTTCACAGTTAAAAGAATAATATAAGAGCATCAGCTAATTCCTGTCCCAAAGGATAGGGATACATTTTTAGTTGTAACTCTTATTTAAAATATATTGATGGTATTACATGCTTTTATATTATGGTTTATATTTTGATATTTGGCATGTATTGTGTTGTTGTTACTGCTGTAGTAAGATGGCAGTTCCCTCAAGTTATGTATCTTCCATCCCAATACTCACTGGTAACAACTGTCAAAAGTGGGTGGAGGAATTAGAATTGCATTTAGGTCTTCTTGACTTAGACTTGGCACTTAGGGAGCCTAAACCTGAGCCTCTCACAGACTCGAGCAGAAGTGCTGAAAGGACCAAGTTTAAGAAATGGACTGAAGCAAACAGAAAGTGCATACTGGTTTTAAAAAAAGGCAGTTCCTGAAATTATACGTGGGAACATAGAGATCAAAGACACTGCAAAAGAATTCCTGGATGCTATTAAAGGTAGATTTCAACACAACAAGAAAGCTGAGAAAACCACATTGATGACCAGACTAATGAATACAAGGTATGATGGATGTGGGAGTGTTAGAGAATACATTTTGGGTGTAGCTACTGATGCTGGTAAACTTAAGAATCTTGGAATACAGATCGATGAAGAATATATTGTACACATTGCACTGAATACCCTCCCTAGTCAGTATAAGGTTATCCAATCTACCTACATTGCACTGAAGGACGATTGGAGCCTAAATGAGCTCATTTCCATTTGCACTCAAGAGGAAGAAAAATTGAAACAAACTAGGTTTGAGAGTGCACATGCAACTTTTCACAAGGGATCTACTGGTGGACCAAGCAGAAGGAACAAAAATTTTTCCAACAGAGGAAGCGTCAAGCCATATGACAGGACTAATAGCTCTCAAGAACTTGACACATCTCAAAAGGCTCAGGATGAAGAGAATACCAACAACGTAGAGTGTTTTTGGTGCCATAAGAAAGGACATGTGAAGAAGGACTGTTTTATTTTCAAGAAATGGTTAGAGAAAAGGAAGAATTCTGGGGTTGATAAGCAGAATGATACTAATAAAGGGTGAGGTAGACTGATCATCAGCAATTGACAGCAAGTAAAATTTGGTCACATCAAGTAGTTAGGATTTCTTTACATACAGTTATTTGAAATGCTTGATTAGTGGGAGTTCTGGTTTTGTTTAGTATTTCTTTATGTTTTGAACCTTAGCCCATATGTTTTGGGGCACAGTTTGATGAATTATGGTTAAGTTTTAGCATTTACATTATGCACAGTTATTTCTTGAAATATTTGGTTTATGATTTCATTTGAAAATGTTTTTATAGGCAGTAATTGTCTCAGTTTATAGGCAATATTTTGCCACAATTCAAAAGGTAATGTTTGTCACATTTTAAGACAGTATTTGTCACAGTTCATAGGCAATATTTGTCACAGTTTATAGGCGGAAGGCCACAGTTAGATATTAACCACAGGTCAAAGGCGATTTGCCACAGTGAAGGTTAATATCTCAGTTAAGGACCTACATAGAATGACAACAGTGTAATTTGAGGATATGTCAATGTTTCTATGATGGTATCCCACATAGATTCGTGTTAAGAAACTTACTTATGTTTGTAATAACAGAAAGTTGTATGCCGTATATTGAGGTGTATCTTCTGCTGTTATTCGATGTGAGTGGTTTTTCAACTGAATCACAGTAAGAGTGGTTAATGTAATAAGATTCTATGGCCACACCAATTTAAAAGACATCCTTATAATTAATGTAGCCCAAGTGGGAGATTGTTGGATTTATGGGCTAAATTAATTCTTCGGGTTGATTAAATGGGTGAGAGTCAAATTGCATGAACCGGTTCGGTCCACTCTCAAGCTTAGGGATATGCTGGCTCAACCCATTGTGGTTTAGGGTTTTGAGTGCAGGACAGTATTATAAATACTAGGTTTTGGGTCCCTACAACCATTATTTACTCTTCCCCACTTTACCACTAAAGTGAGAGAACCAAGGAGGTTTAAGGGGTTGTAGAAGATCCATAGCCAAGCCAATAGAGCGAAAGTGGGAGTAACCAACATCAATCATCTTCAGCATACTAGGTGAAAGGTACAAATCTATCCTCCATAATTTTATTAGATTCGTGTTCTTGTTTTTCCTGTGTGGTTTCCTCCATAGGGTTTCAATCTCAAACCCATAGGAAGTTCTAACAGTTGAAATGAAGAAGAAGAGAGCGAGAGAGAGAGAGAGAGAGAGGTTGAGTTTTTCTTCATCGACGCTGGTTCAAGGGCTGAAGGTTGAAGACGATTGGAATTAGGGATGGTATATAGAGGATCATAACATGGTCAAATACTTATTTTCAAATTTTAAGTTAACGTTGTTACTCATTAGGGGCGTGGTAGATATTTTAAAAAAATCAAAAGGCATTCATGGTCTATTCCTCAAGATGGGTTTTGGGAATCATCTTCAATTAGATTTGGGGTCAAGCAATTCAGATTCAAAATCCAATTTGATTTGTCGTACCATTGGCAGAGATCATATTAAATGGAATGGGAGAAAACGTGAGGTATATAATATACATCAATTGCGTAGAACACTAATTATCAAGTAACAATGAAAAAGGCCACGCGTTTAAGCATATTCCCTACCTTATCATGGAAAAAAAAATGTAAATTTTTGAAAATTGGTAGAATAGTGGATGTAAATTATCTTTTTATCTAATGAAAATTTTCTTTCACATAAAAAAAAAAAAAGGCCATGACAATGTAGACGACTAAATATTTACATACCATTTTTTTTTTTTTTTGCTGAAAATTTACATATGCTGCACGTGCTAACATTTGTTCATCACAATGCAAATGCTTAGATGGGGAATCGAATTTGGGACCGTGCGCCTTATCCACACAATCCCCAATTCATTCTAATCATCTGGGTAACCTATTCACTTACCTTTAAAACACAATGCCAATGAGACGTTTTCGTTTATTCACAATCATGCCCTTTTGTCCAGAGTCTAGACTGATACTTAGAAAAAAACATTCAAATTATTTCAAAGTACTTACATTCAAATATTGGTTCTATTGCTTACCAACGTATATTGCTCATGATGGATGTAATAAACAATCAAGCTTACCATTTTACCATTAGTTGCAGCTCTTAAAAAATGACATTGTGAATCGCGAAAGAGATGATATTGTGTTCCCTATGGAAGAAATGAGAAAACAAATTCTAGTAGATAGCTTTATTTTCAGGAATTAAAAGGCCAAGTTTGACAAAAGATTTCGTCAACATGTCTACTATATCCATGATGTCTTAGGATAATATAAATGACTAACTGTTAAAAAAATCACTAACTTTCAAATTTGTGGCAGAAAAGGGTAAATTTTATTTGGAATCCGTTCCCTCTTTTATTGTGTTTATTTCTTACCCAATTGACCTGGAAAGCTTTCAAGTCTAAGGATTGTGCTGTCGGTCGATTGGGTATTTCGGATTTTGAAGAAAGCAGTGGAAGAAAAGGAAGAGAATGCGCAAGAAGCTGCAGGGGGTAAAGCTAACAGATTTAGTTCCTCTCCATAACGCAGATCGTTCATAGAATCTCCATAGTTACCTGGTTGCTTGACACCTATTCCAACAATGTGAGGCACCAGAGTGGCAGTTTTTTTGTTGTTGGAAGGTTTTACAGAATTAGAGGGAGCCTATTGGGATAATTTCTAAAATTAGCTTTCCCCCTTATTGATAAGATTTTCCTTTACAGAGAGACATCTAAAGATAAGGTACGAATGCTGTGACCTGGTGGTCAAACGTAGAAACAGTCTCTCGACATTCTCGAGGTAAGGCTCCATACTTCTCGCTCCACCAGACCTCGTACATGCGGGAGCCTCATGCAGCGGGTACGCCCTTTCTTTTTTTTCTTTTATAAACGTTATAAAAGAGAAAATAAAAAGAAACAAAAAACAACAAAAACAAATAGCCGAAGAGCAGCCCCCACCTTCGGAATTTCCATCAGCAGGGGGTCTCAACAGCTGCTATCCAAGGTACAGATAAACAACCCGTCCATTTTTGGGTTTCAGATTTAGAAGAGAGTTGAACCAAACATGAGGCAATCTTTCTTCTCCTCCCCTATCTTCTTCTTTCTTGCCATTCTATTTCTAGCCAAGGTTGATGCTGATATCGTCAATGAAACATGTCAAAAAGCTTCTCAGGTTGACAAGGAATTGCAGTATGACTTCTGTGTTGCGGCTCTTGGAAAAGATCCCAAGAGCCACAGTGCAGACCTCCAGGGGCTAGGGATCATCTCAATGGAATTGATGAAAGAGAAAGCAACAAAGATTGGTTCACACATTAAGGAGATCTTGAATGATACAAAATCCGGTCCAGTTTTTAAGCGTTGCATACAGAGTTGTGACGAGCGTTACGCCGACGTACAGCTTTCTACAAATCATGCAATTGAAGCCTTCAAATCTAAGAATTACAAGGAAGCTAGTAGCCAAGTGAGTGCCACGTTGACTAATGCTGGGACTTGTGAAGACGTGTTTGCGCAGACTCTCGATCACCTAAAATCTCCTTTGACAGCAGAGTATAATGATTTGTTTCAGTTGATTTCAATTGCTGGGCAAATTAGCTTTGTTTTGACATGACCGTAACTATGGATGCAGCTGTTATTTTATCTATAAATAAAAGATCCACTTTTGCTGATATATCTAAGAAAGTTGTATATTTATTTATTTATTTTTTATGTTGAAAGGATAATTTATTTTTGTCAAAAAGAATAATTTTATTAAAATAGAAGGAAAAAATACATCAAAGAATGAAGGACACAGCCGAGACCAGTCGAACAACATGCAGACTCCACCCTCGGCAACTGCAGAATGTTGTACATTAAGGAGCTTTTAATTACAAAAAAAATAAATTGTCATGTATCCCTTTCAAAAGTGCCTCGCATACATGAAGTGATTTGGTGTAAACCAATTTTTTATTGGGTTGAAATCAATATTGATAGTAGCTCCTTGGGTAATCGAGGTCATGCAGGGGCTAGAGGAATTTTCAAGGACTCTTCTGGTGATCAACTAAAAAGTATCAGTTCATATGTGGGTATTGCTTCAAATTATTTTGCTGAACTTTTTGCTTTCTCTAAAGCTCTTTGATATACACAAGAGTTGGGTTTAACTAAAATTTGGGTGGAATGTGATTCGTCCGCGGTGGTTAATTGTATTAGCAATAAGCTATTCTTAGATTGTTTTTGCAAAAATGACGATTTTACAAACCGTTTCTTGAAGAGATGACATGGAGATTATCTCATTGCTGTCGGGAGATGAACGTGGTTTTTTTTTTTTTCGCTAGAAGGTTAGATTGTATTAAAATATAAGAAAAATGAAAAATGAAATATAATACAAGAGCCTGAAGTGAACCTCCACCTTCGGCATTGCCATCAGCAGAGACTCACAACCGCTATCTCAAAAATCTAAACGAGTACGGCCTGCTTCGTCAATAGCTAACTCATGCTTGATGCAAAGAGGCAGAGAAGCATCATCAGAAGATGTCCCAGTTTTAGCAGCTTCCTTAGCCAGAAAATCCACGACAGGAGAGATGAATGTGGTACTAGCGAAGAAAGCTCCTAAATCTCATGCTTCTGAATCTTGGTAATTTGCTCCGTTTATTACTGAAGTCTTTATATGGGACTTGGATGAGAGACCTAGATATAGATTTGGTTGATCTGCTTTCTTGAGTAGTTTTCTTTTGGGTTGAGTTTCCTTCCTGCTGATCTTAATGCCAAAGGTGGAGGGAAACCTTCCTTGTATTTTATTTCTTTGAGATATCATTTCGCCTTTGGATATCTTTGATATACATTCTTTTTCTTTCCTTTTCTAGATATTAATTAAATCTGCTGACCAATAGGTAAAAAAAAAATAGTTGCAGATTGTAAGAATCATCTCTTTGGGACTCAACTGAAGCTTCAGTTGGATCCTTGTAATAGTGTCCTTGATCTGTGAGGAGCGTACTATTTCAGTGTCTTTGGGGGCAGCTTCTCCTCTAGGAAAATTATTTTTTTAAGCAATAATCAAATTGGCTTACGATGGGGGATCCAATATTTCCTTTTTTCACAGATCCATGAAGTCCAGACAATGCTCAACTCAATTTACATGCTTATGTCTTATAGATATTTCCATTTTGGAGGACCTTGCTTCCATCAAACAAGAAATGGCTCATATCATCATCAGTTTTTCCTCCTTTTCTTGGCCTTGTCTCTGATATTTTGCCTCACATTCAGTTTCAGCATGTTCCGATTGAGCAAAGAAACGCCTTGTCCAGGATTCCTTCAGATGAGGAAATTCTGTTTGCTATCAACTCCCACAAAGTGCAAAAAGCCCTTGGCCCTGACTATTTTAGTATTGGATTTTATAAAGTTTCTTGGGATATTATTGGTGATGATTTGTTCCATGCTATTAAGAGTTTCTTCCATAACTCCTTTAATTGGGATTCTTTTATATGTCTCATTCCCAAGCATAATGGTGTTTCCATGATCAATGATTTCAGGCCCATCTCTTTAAGTAATCTGCTTTATAACTTCATTGCTTAGGTGCTTGCAAATAGATTAAAGTCTGTTGTTGGAGATCTTGCGAGCCTTAACCAATCTGCTTTTATTCTAGACAGAAATATTGTTGATGATATTCTTCTCTCTCTCTCTTTCTCTCATTTGTATTATCTACTGATTTGTTTTTTAGTTTATGAGTATTGCCGGTGTACCAGTGGCTGACTATCTTGCGAAAGAGGCTGCTAAGTTGGGGACTTCTGCTACGTCTGTTAATCTTCCTAGTAGAATTTGAGAGGAGCTAATGTCTGATGCACTAACTCGTCCTAGATTCAGATTCTGATGAGATTGTTAGTGGACCCTAATGATGGCAATGCCGAAGGTGGGGTCTTGCTTTCGTCTCCTTAGTTTTTGGTTTCATTCTTATTGTTTTCTTTTCTTATATTTTTAATAAAGTTCATGATGTTCTAGCCAAAAAAAAAAAAAATTGTCATTGAGAACAACCAATATCCAGGACTTTTAATCAGTAAATCCTGCTTCCCGTTTAGAAATGAGTTTGTGGTGTATGTTTCATGTTTCCAAATTTTTCACTTCATAATTGGAACACAATCTCCACAAGGCTGACTAATGGGACATGAGATGGTGTTCAAAACCATTTACACACCAAATCTTGATGTGTTCTCATGATGCCAATCTGACTTGTTTCAAACTTGTTCTAGATTCACAACTAGAATAAAATTTGAGTAAACAACAAGGGACAATTATTTGAATTTTGACGACTGGCCTGGAAATGCAAATCTAATTCAGGAGCTGCAATATTAATTAAAGAATAATAATAAACAACAAAACGTGAATTAATTTATCCTTCAATCAATTAACCACATGCTCTCTGCTCCTTCCTCTCATCCTTTTCCTACTTTATCTCTCCTAATTTCCTTTTCATTTTGAAAGTCTTATCCCTCCCTCCGTCTCTCTCACACACACACACACGTTCATTTATCCCTTTCTTTTTGAAATATATTTTATGATATACTGTCTCAATTAATTCTTTATCCCCCCATCCTCTATCCTCATTCTATATCTTTCTAAATAATCACACGTCTCTGTCTATTATTTCCTTCCTATCTATTGTCAGGAATGGCTCTAGGGTTTTTCAGGTTTATTGGGTAATAGCTATTGTAGGGGGGGGGGGAGGAGATTTCAACGGAAAAATGTTTGAAGCTGCTCTGCTGGAGTGAGATTGAAACAATCTCCTCTTCTTTACCTAGTGCAGGCAATCTATGGCAATGTATGAGTTTATGTTGTATTCCCTTGTTTTCATTCGGTGATTGTATTTGTAATTATTACACAATTGATTGTTGCTCTTATGTTTAATAATATAGGAGGTACATACGTTTTTTGTTCCCAGTGATTGAAATTGCTGAGGTTCTTTAAGGATGCGGGGGGATAAGAATTATAAGAATTATCATCAAACAATGTTTTTCTATCCCTAATAGTGGATGATAAGAACAACAACACAGTTAAAAACAGCACAGCACAGTGATTTAGACCCCCCCTCTCTGTCTCTGTATTCTTTTGGCATTCATTTTTTGTGTACAAGAATACATCTAGGTCAACAATTCAAAACTGTAAGTGTTACTCAACCTACTTTCACACAGAAGGAAATGTGCGCTATAGTTAAATGTCATTCGCACGTGACATCTTTCATGCTTCATGTTTTATCAAGAAATCAAATTCAACCTCTCAACCCTTTACAATTTAGTTATGTGATGTTGACTAAAGGAGGTCGTCACTATCTGAAAAATCTAAAGCGAGGTCAGCTGATGAGCACATTTATGTGTGAAATTTAGGGTAATAAAACATGCATTTTACATATTTAGAATGGAGCTACCTTGGGTTTTATTCTCTTTTTGCAGGTTTTGTATTTTCAAGGCCTTAAGGATTATCGGGCACTATATCTTCAATTTTACACGTAAAGAGGTCCTAATTCTTTTCATGGTTGCGAAGAGGACGAAATTCTGAGCAAGATGGACGTGTTCAATTAAAAGTACACATTCGTTTGGTCAACCGTACAAATGATTATTCTTTTCGGGTCAGAAAAAGAATAATGGATCAGAACTGAACCGAGATGCAGAACCAGCCCGTTTGCAATTGTCCCAGAGGTACAAGGAATACTCCAAATGCCAACAAGGATCGATGGACCACATCCTTAAGTGATTAAAGATTTGTTTTTGGTAACAACAACTACCTAGTGTAGTTGGTGAGCTATGGTGTACAAATTTCCCTTGCTCACCAAGAGGTCTCAAGTTCGAATCTCATGGTTACTTTTTTTCACTCACTTAAAGCACTAAGGGCATGGAGGGGATTTTTACTCTCCTCCACATCATCACCAAATATTGTCCAAATCACACAAAGAAGAAGAAAATCCTCCCTAGGAGAGAGAAAAAGAAGAAAAATAAATTAGGAAAAAAAAAAAAAAA
>NC_056558.1:11793239-11806755 GCF_013358625.1 Macadamia integrifolia | reverse complement strand
GATCAACAAGAGATGCCCACAAGTTGGGTAGTAGGGAAGGCTACAACTTGGGTTGGGTCAGGCTTTTGAAAACCATCCTAACCCCGAGTCTCTTAGCTGGGTTAGGTTGGCTCAGGGCTTGAAGATTTCACCCTTACACACCCTCATGGCAGGGCCAAGCTAACCCTGATTGGCCTTGACCATAGGGAGGGGGAAGGGAGATGTAGGAATTGGGTTGGGGTGGGTCAAGGAAAAGAAGAAGACGATTACAAAGTTGGGCTCAACGTGAGGTCTCAACCCTACTTGACTCAACTTTGACCAGCCTCAAGGCTAGGGTATCTTAGTCCAAGTGTTGTTCGAGCTTGGGGGTGGGCTCGGGCCGACAAGGCCTAACTTGCACCCGACGTAAAGGGATCTAACCAATGGATAAGGTGGTATTTTCATTGTCCCTTTTGTCTGGCAATCTGGGCATCGAGGCACACAACCAATTTACCCTATCTTTGCCATATAAGACTGTTTGGCTAGTTTCTACTCCGTGGCTCAATGACCTTTATGTCACTGAGGCGAGGCCTTGTGTTATTCATGGCCTTCTCAATAAATCCTCATACACTAGATTAAAAATATGTGATAAAAGAATCTACCAAAAATTCATATTTTATTTTTTAAATTTAATTGATGCAACTTTTATGCGAAATGATATATTTATCTACATTGAAAATAAAAATTAAGGGAAGAAAACACTATCCCCTCTAAGCCTAGATAAGGGATGCCATGAAAATATGCCTTTATCCTTCTGGTTGGATACTTATTCACACATTCCCATAAACCCAACGTTAGTGTTATGGCCACATGATCGGGTAGCATTTTTTCTCCCAAAATGATATGAGGAAGAAAGAACCTTGCCCGTTTGCGTGGCTCTATGCCCATACACAGGTGTATCCAAAAAGACCACATTGCCCACATGCCTTTCCACGATGCCACGATCTCCTATTGATTTGCACACTTGACAACTATAGAAGGCCAAAAAAGTAAAATTACAATCTTAGTGTCATTTAGGTTACAACAGTCAAGACCACAATAAGTTTGGGAACACCAGTAATATAGGAATGAATACATACGGTAATTAAATTGATCACACGACAGTAATACTTTCAAAAAAATCTGACACAGTAAAACGAGTATGGCAATAATACGATTTGTATTTAATACAGTTACACTATAAAAATTTCTCAGGAGGAATATGAATTTATTATGGTATTGAAAATAAACTATAACTGATTATTTACAACTAAATTATAATCGCTCATCCTTCCACGAACAAAAAATTATAATTTATCTAACTAATAAAAAAATAAGCAACATGGTGACAAGAAACATGAGTAAGGAAAAGGGGCAAAGAGGCTTAACTGAAAATGCTCAATAATAGTAAATTAAATTTAAAAAAAAAATGTTAGGCACTGGTTTAAAGGCTTAAACCCTAATAAGCCCTACGCTTCCCAGAACCAGACTTTTCTTCCTCTTGCAATCCATTTGCACCTTCTTCAGGTGCTCGCAATGTTTCCTAAGCGTTTCTCCATTTTGAGCCGATTGAGCTCAACGCTTCCTCCATCCAGTCGTCGATTCCCTGAAACTCTTACCAGCAATGCATTCGCCATCAGATCATTGTCCTCTTTAGGGTCTCTAATGTCATTGGGAAAGTCTAATGTAGGTGTTGTTACTGAGCTTGACAAATGGGTTGAAGAAGGTAAAAAGGTTAAGCCAGTCGAGCTCAAACGCATCATTCGTACTCTACGTAGTCGTGGGAAGGACTCGAACGCCCTCGAGGTTCGTTTGGTTCTGTTTACTATTCTCTCTTAGGATTTTTCATCTTTGGCATTTGAATTTCTGCTTCACGAACTGTTTTCTGAGAAACCCAGATAGTCAGTTCCTGAAGTATTTTTTTTTGTTTTTTTGGGGTATTTGATTTTGATAGGGTCTTTAATTTTCATTCATCCCCATTTTCCGTAAAATGAATGTTAATTTTCATTCGTCCCCATTTTCCGTAAAATGAATGTTAATTTTCATTCATCCCCATTTTCCGTAAATGAATGGAGAGATTTCAAAGTTTTGGTGGTGATGGAGTCGTGGGAATCTTCCTAAATGAAGAGTAGTTTCATAAATTTGCAGAAACATGCCATTAACTTATTAGGCAAATCCATCATTCCAGTTTTTGGATTTGATTAAATGATTCTGTCCAAATGAGGCTATGAAATTGAACCACAAATTGCTCTAAGATCGCATAGGTGATGAAAAAAAGTTGACCTTTGACCAAAAATCTGGCAAATGGAAGTATTTCAGGGCGATTGCCTGGAAGTTTTTAAAGAGAAAGCAATGTGTATTACTCCATTGTAGCTTGCACCATTTGATAGGTATTAATGGATACATGAATACTTTGATTACAATAACTGTATAGTTTACTATAGCTTTTTAGTATTCATTACTTATGTGAACGAGAGAATAGCCTATTTACTCTAAGGCCTTAGTGGTATCCTAAAGTCCCAAAGACATCCCACATGATTGAACGTGCTCTGCTGTTTCTGATGCCTGCTGCTTTCGTGTTCAATTTACAATGGAAGATTATAGAAACAATGCATTTTCAAGATTGATCCATCTCTGACCTGAGAAATGTGTATTTACAGAACTAATTTCCTGTTCCTTTGTTTTGTATTCATTCCACTACATGTATTTATACAATTATATTCTTGAAATCGTGAAGCTTACTTCTAACTTTAGTGGTAGAGGTTTACATGCTTCTCACTCATTTTTGTTCGTTGATATTGTTTCTTAAAATGAGTAGATTTGCACTTTGTTAGTTTGTTTGATCAAAGTTGATACTATTCATTGAAGCATCTATGCTGAAAGGCAAACTATTTTTTAAACCCCACACCAAAAAAAAATTCTTTCACTGACATGCAAATGCAAAATTTGCAAGCGACATATCCTGCATTTTTAGGGTAAATTGTGCTGCAGGTCCCTCGCATTTAGGGGAGCTTCTCTCGTGGTCCTATGTTTGCCCCAACTGTACTACGGGATCCCAAGAATGTGAATTATATCAGAAGCACTTGACATGAGCGAATGTTTTACCAAAATTCCCTTCATATAAATTGAAAATAGAGGGATGAAGCATTTTCAAAACCTATTATTTTTAGAAAGTTTATGGGGGAAAATTCCTCTCTTCATAATTCCTATTTGTATCCCATTTTCTACTTGCCATCTGCAGGAACTCTGCAATCATTGGCATCATTCTTTTCAACTTGCTTAGATCAACTAATCAATGGAACCCTTGTTCTGGTTCTCTCTCCCTTCGCCCTGCCCTTCCCCTGGTTTCTTTTTTGGGGGTTTATCTGCAGGACAGTATGTTCTCTTCATTTTCACTGCCTTGCTTCTTCTGGAAATTTATGTTTCAGATGGGAAGGTATGAAATCTCTCAGGGCTAAATATTACATGCAATTCAAATGCTGATGTCATGTTCTCTGTCAGTGCCGTCAGCTTAATAAACAAGGTGGGGCCTAGCAGGCAAAAAAAGGGAAAAATATTAACTTGGGTAAGGAGAGGGAAGCGAGAATAGGGATCAATGAGAAGCAATGGCCCTTTTTTTTAGTAACCAAAGACCGGTGTTGGGGCAATATGGTATTTCTTAGGGTGGTCTGGTTTTACTGAGTGCAGTCCTTTCCTTCCTCTTTTTTGTTGTTGCACTTCTGGGGGCAGTAATCACCGATCTCTTGTTTTTTTTCTTGGAAGAAAACAATGATAACAAGAAAGAGAAAACAGGTGCTCGCTCTTTTTTCCCATGTTTCTGTGGTGTTTGTTCTGTTTTGGTGAAAGAAATTTCTTACCTAGCTTAGTTACTTTATTTTTTACGTCTAAGAAATTTTTTTGCATAGAGAACTTAGTTGAGGATTGCTTTCTTTATAAACTACAGTCAACTGAAACTCACTAAGCATTGTCCAAACTACTTGAGGTTGCCTATATGTATCCTGTTCCAACATTTCACTCACATTTAAGGTCATATCTTGCTTGGAAATCTCCATGTAGCCGACCCCATTAAGTTGGGATAAGGTTTTGGATGATGTTGTTTAAGGTCAAGTTAATTTATTAGTACTCGTGGGATAGTATGGGCCAAGGAAAAATACACCCTCTAAATAAATGGCTTCTCAAGGATCAACCCTATATAGAAAGTGGACAAGGTTGAGGTGAAAATTGTGTGGGCTGGGGGATGTGTTGGAGGGTATTAAGGAGTGCGAGTACGAGAGAAGAGATTTCTCTTACCAATTATAGAATGTCAATTTAATAAAGAATATAAAATGAAAAACAGTTTTTTTGATTGTCCTCCTAGGGAGGCAGGTTAGGATGGAATAAGTACTTTAAAGTTTGGTATGATGCACTCATAACCGAAGAAGAGTAATAATCAGACCAGATATGATGAGATTCTTGAAACTCCCAGAACCTGATCAAGAAACAAGATAAACACCAGTGGCCGCAAGTCAGATTTTGATTCAATAATTAAATATAATAAGCAGAAATTCATGGGAATGAAAAAAAGTTAAGAAAATGGGAGAATGGTTGGGTTTTTTTTATCAAGGGTTGGAAAACAAATTTGAAGAGAGAAAAGAACTAGAAAGAATTAAAGTAGAAGATATAAGCAAGGATTAGGACAGTTGGCAGCCTACTTAATTTAAATAAAAGAGAACCTGGACCACTGCTACCAAGCTCTGGAAAGCTAATGCCTCTGATAACTAACTAAAAGAAAACGTAACTGTACCCTTCAACTAAGCTCTGTTTTGGCCATACAAAACCCTATTTGGAATTGACTTTTGACCCTTGTAAGGCCTGACTAGTGAAGTTGATCTTTGAACCCTCTGAAAGGGGATGGTTCTCCCTCTCCAAATTAAGGCAACCTCATCAACTCTTTGGTTGCCACTTCAACATGAGTTACCTTTGGCCTTCCACTGACTTCATTACATATGTTGAAGACAGTGAGTGAGGGAGAGGAAGAGAGAGAGAGAGAGTTCTGATAGTTATTCTTCTGTTATGAATTACAAAACTGACTTGCATCGCTTTGTTGTTGTTTCCACCCTCTCTCTCTCTCTCTCTCTCAGAGATGTAACATAATAACACATGAAGTTATGTTGATTGCTTTCCTTTTCTTGTGCTACTTAGTGCTTCAGTGTTCTAGTTACTAGAATTTAATGTTGGCAATGTCTATATTTGAAAATTGAAATTTATCATATGTATAGAAGAAAGATGTAGCCAACCCCATTAAGTTGGGATAAGGCTTTTTTGTTGTTGTTGATGATGGTGAAATTCTCCCGAGAGCCTTCAGAGAGAGAGAGAGAGAGAGAGAGTTTCAACAATCTGGGGTAATTCTACCGCAGGAAGCAGTTCTCCCACCTTGATGACTATTCTACCTTCAACAATCTAGGGTACTTACTGCACTTTTTTTCCAGACTGATTCCTCTGGTCAAGGACAAAAATACAGGCAAATATCCCCAGGCACAGCTGGTGGACATGTGGGACTGTGGTGTAATTTCCTCAGATTTGTGGGACTTGCTGTGCAATTTACTTTTTTCTTTGTGATAACCATATGTGTTCTGCAGTTTCATGCTTTCCTTCATTTTTATGCTTAATGTGAATTAACGTTGGTTTTGATTGGTGCATCTGTTTTAATCTCCGGCTGTACAATGCTTCTGAATGCAGGTTTCTGAATGGATGTATAAGAGCGATATTTTCAAGTTTTCACCAAGTGACCATGCAGTCCAATTAGATTTGATTGGCAAGGTTCGTGGACCTGATGCTGCTGAAAGTTATTTCAATAATATTAGTGACAAACACAAAAATGAGAAGACATATGGTGCTCTCCTGAATTGTTATGTAAGGAAATGCATGACGGATAAATCCTTATCCCATATTCAGACGATGAAGGAGAAGGGTTATGCATCAACTGTTCTCGCTTACAATGATCTCATGGCTCTCTATGCAAATCTTGGACAGTATGAGAAGGTCCCTGATGTATTGGCTGAGATGAAGGAGAATGGTATTTCTCCTGACAACTTCAGCTACAGAACCTGCATCATCTCATATGGAATGAGATCTGATGTCAATGGAATGGAGAAGCTTCTAGAAGAAATAAGGAGCCAAAACAACTTTGAAATGGACTGGAAGACATATTCTGTGGTTGCCAAATACTACTTAAAAGCAGGACTTACCGACAAGGCAAAAGATGCCTTGAAGAAATTGGAAGATAAGCTAGATAAGAAACAAGATGCTGGCTACAATTACCTGATCTCACTTTATTCGAGTATTGGAAATAAAACTGAGGTTCTGAGATTCTGGGAGCTCAAAAAAGCTGCTTGTAAGAAGTGTCTTAACAAGGATTATATGGCCATGCTGGATGCGCTGGTAAAGCTTGGGGAGATGGAAGAAGCCAAATCTTTGCTGAAGGAGTGGGAGTCGTGTGGCAACGGTTATGATTTCCGAGTGCCAAATACTGTCCTAATTGCGTTCTGTGAGAGAGGTCTGGTTGAAGAAGCTGAGGCATTGCTTGAAGACATAGTTACGAGTGGGAAGACTCCAAAACCGAACAGTTGGTCGATATTGGCAGCAGGATACAATGATAAGGAGGAGATGTCGAAGGCTGCGGAGTGCATGAAGAAGGCTCTGTCAGCATATGTGGGGAATGTAGGATGGATACCAAAGCCTAAGCTGATCACTAGTATATTGGGTTGGCTAGGTGATGAAGGCAAGGTAGAAGATGTCGAAACGTTCGTTGGCTTGTTAAAGGCTGTAGTCCCCAGTGACAGAGAGATGTATCATACCTTACTCAAGGCATATCTCAGAGAAGGAAAAGAAGTAGATGGGCTTCTGAATAGCATGAAGGCTGATGGGATATATGAAGATGAGGAAACAAAGCATATCCTGAGGCAAAGCTAAATGATCCTCTCTTTTCCCATTTTTTGGTAGAAACTTTGTATGATTTAATTGTTGTTTGTTTGCACATTTCAAGGATTGAAGCTCTGAAAGGTACATAAGCACTTTTTTAAGGCATTATCTATTTCTAACATAGGATTAAAATCCCGAATAATGATGTCGATAGAACTTCGAGAGTTTCAAAACAGTCTTATCACGATAAGCTAGCCACATATTCGTCATAATATTGAGAATGATAGAAAGAAGCAGTTTCTAAGCTAAAAACTGAATTTTAGGAATGGTGTAAGTAGGGGTGTCAACCGGTCGGGCCGGTTCGGTTTCGGTCGGGCTTAATCGGGCTTGAAGACTTTCAAAGGCTACACCGTGTCCGCCCATTTAACTAATCGGGCTTAGTTATTGAGGGCATGGTACACTTTATATTCGGTCGGTCGGTCTCGGGTTATAATCGGGCCACCTTAATCGGGCTTTAGTCGGGCCTTAACCGGGCTACAGACATGTTTAATGTTAAACGGGCTTTAACCGGTTTTTAAACGGGCCCTCTTTAAAATGTGCTATTATATTCCGGCCCACTTATGCAAGCCCAAAAAAATGACAATAAATCAATAAATGATACAAAATATAACCATTATTTAAAATGTGAACATGTCTTTACTTTTTAGTTTTTATTCTTTAATTTGGGGGGTAAAATAGGTATTCTACAATCATTAAAGGGTCGGGCCAAGTCGGTGCACAATAGGCCGGTCTCGGTCGGGCGTTATTCGGTCGGTCTCGGTCGGGCGCCCGACGGTTCAAGTAGCAAAACCGAGACCGACCATTTATAAACGGGCCGGGCTCAAGCCCGACACGTTTAATAAACGGTCCGGGCCGGGCCGGTCTTTAAACGGTCGATCCCGGTCGGTTTACCCGGTTCGGGCCACAAATTGACACCCCTAGGTGTAAGAATGGCATAGCTTTTAACAACACGAGATAATTTGAATTAGCAAAAGGCCCAAGAGCAATTCTATAAGATGAGATTGTAAACTTCCTTGATGGTACCCAAATATATTGATTGATAGTAGAAAAATGAGGGATAGGAATGTAGAAACGCAACCCTAAAATGATGCAAAAGACCATGAAAAAATAAGAACAAACAATGCACACAGGTTTACGAGGTTTGGCAAGATTACCTATATCTTCAGTAAGATAAGATCTTGCTTCACTATCAATGGAGAATAGGGTTACGGTATTCGTCCTCACACTTTTCAGTATTTCTTGCATTACAGAGAAAGAAACTCTCGCTACAAATATATAACAAAATAAAAAACCCTAATCTAGAAAGTACAAAATTGTTTTAGGCAAATTTTTTAAGCAAAAGAAAACTTCACTCTTCCCAATGTGAATTTTGAAATTAAAAAAAAAAAATAAAAAATCTTCTCTTGGTTCAGGACGTACCAAACACAACGTGAATTTCTTAAACCAATAAAATATTACAAATTTTATATGTTTTCCTTTCCTTTTATTTCTTTTTCTTGACTACCAAACACAACACTAGAAAAAGCAAGAAAAGAAAACATGCCAGTCAGATTTGATATTTCATTTTCAAAAAATACTAAAGCAAGTCATTTCTAAACCATTTTGAAAATTTCAATTTTGTAGGTAACCTGTCTAGCAACAATCTCTAGACGAAGATATTAAATTTTGCATGTAACTAAAGTTTCCGAAAGAAACTCCAGCACTTGTACACATTTTTAGTAATAACAAAAAAAATTACTAGTCATCCATTCCCTACTTAGCTGAGTAGCTAAAATATTTGTTGTTAATTCCCTATTTCTAGTAAAAGGGGAAAAAAAAAAATAACCATTGATATTTAATAACTAAATACGAAAAATATTTTAGGGTGAGTGATATAATCATGTGGAATAATAATGTTCACAGAAGTTTCTCTTTTTTAAGTTTTTAATTTTCACTTCTTTTCAATGTCCCTCGCAACCAAATAGATTCATGGTGAAGACTAAATAAGTAATGCTCTAAGAAATAGAGCAATGATGCCATATTGACTAGGTTAGACTCTAAATCCAATTACTTGAGCAATGATTAATGAAATCACAATAGCCATGAGTCACAGGCATGAGCAACTTACGGCATTACAAGAGCCTTATTTATTTATAGTAACAACGAGAAAATAAAATCTATTTGGTCAAAAAAAAAAAAATTCCTACATGATGGGTGAAGTAAAAGTACCCTCATATAGGATTATAAATGTTCTACTCTTATAATTCAAAGTCAATTATACTCCCTATTGTTCCATACATACTACCCTATGTACATCATGGAACCTTATAAATGATCATGGGTGAAAGAAAACTCTCTCATCAAAGGAATGGAAAAATGTCTATGGGTTAGCGGCATAAGCTATGACATCTCTCTCTCTCTCTCTCTCTCTCTCTCTCTCTCTCTCTCTCTCTCTCTCTATTGATTAATTGTCCCCTATCTTCGCCCATCGACAGATCCCCCATCCTATCAACTCAAAGATTATTATCCCAAAAAGAATATACAAAATACAGAGGTCATTGATTTGTTGTTACAATTTTGCAGTGTATTGAAAAACAAAACGATGTAAAGTTTTAAGGTGAAAAGAATGCTACCTAGTCACGCATTCCTACACCCATACATAGCGAGTGGACAAAAAGACCACTAGTCCCCTAGTTGGATGCTTGTATGGCGTGCAACTGCCTTAGTTGGTCCCCATATTGGTGCAATGGCCACTGACCAAGTAGCGATCTTAGCCTAAAATTTAATTTATGGTTTCAAATTTTAAAATTGAATTAGGAGAATTGAGTGATTTGATTTGGAATCAGCTGAACTTCATCTTCATCATGATTCTTGTAACCCTCTTTCAAATCACTCATGAATGTACTTAGATCTTTTTTTTTAAGCCTTTTCTCCTTCTTTTTGTTAGTAAAATAGCTTAAATCAATGAAAATTATCTTTTATGATCCTGATATCCAAGTGTTTAGAATTAATATATATGGGTGAAAGAACCTTATCATGTTTGTGTAAGATACATCAACATGCAGAACCAATAAAAGTGTGTGGGTCAACATCTTCAGTGCCCTAGGCACGAGAACAACATCGTCTTTTCATGCGACCTATCTCTAGGCTAGCAGGACAGGGTTCTTTTCCCAGAAAATATATATTGCTATGATTCAAAGATTCTCCTTAATTCTGGAAGGCATAGAAAGTAGAAACCAACCCGTTTTCCAATTCCGATATTTCAAACCTTGATTTCAACTCTGGTTTCTAATCATGGTGCGTGTATATATATTGGATGCACCTCTATTGTTTACGGTAGAATTCGAAATAGGTTATGTGTTACATTTAATAATTAATATTTAATTTTAAAAACATTATTTTAAATAAAAGAGTGTCAAAAGAGAGAGAGAGAGAGAGAGATAGAAGGCCCTTTACCTAGGGATGTCAATGAGTCGGGTTGGGTTGGGTTAAGGTCTCTTAACTCAACTCAAGCTTAACTCAACTCAAGCCCAGCCTAGCCCTAGGTTGGGCTACGATATCTCAATCCAAGCTCAATCCTATCGGGCTTAGCACAATCCAGCCTAGTCCTGGTGGACCCTGATTAAATCGGGCTTAACCCAACCCAGCCTAGTACTATTAGTTATTTGGTTACTTGATCTCGACACATTGCAAAGGCAAGAGGTCAAGGATTTTTCATATATATGTGGTATGTGAAAAACAAAAGATTTTTTACAGATTTTTTTCTAAGACTTTTTTCTATAAGTACCCACTTAAAATTATTAACATATTTCTATTGTTATGGACTTAATATATAAGGTTGGGGTCCATCAGATTAGATTGGGTCGAGATCTCAACCCAGCCCAGTCCAACCTGGCTTGGGCCTGAAATTTTCAACCTTCATTCACTCTCTAGGTTGAAATCTGAGCCCAGATCCCATTCGGGCTCGGTGCGAGTTCGGGTTCACCGGTATTTTTTCGACACCCCTAACTCTGCCCCATATTTTTGCCGCCACGCGAGGCCCCAACCTATGGCTGATTCAGCTCGAAGCCTAGAAGTCTCTCATTTGTTAAGTAATAGGCTGATAGCTGAAAAATCCATACCTCTCTCTCTCTCTCTCTCTCTCTCTCTCTCATGGCGAAAGATCGAAACGGAAAACTGTCAGATAGAAATGGCAGAGAAGAAGACGAAGAGGAAGGGAAGGGAAAAGATGAAGCGCCTTCGAAGAGGATTCACGGGAAGGGATCCAAAAGGAGAAGAAAGGAAGAAGTATCCGACGACGAGAACTCTGATTCCGGTTCCGATTCTGATAGCGGTGAAGACGAGAGGGAGCGTAGCCGAGACAGAAAGGTGAGTAGAAGCAAGCACAAGCGGAGACGGAGAAGCTCCGATAGAAGATCTCGAAGGCGCCGTGGCGAGGACGATGAGCCTTCATTGTCGCATTCTTCTGATTATTCAGATTCTGAAGATTCCTCTACTGATTCCAAATCAGATGCTTCTGATTACTCCTCTGAGGAGAGTGAGAGTGAAGATGAGCGGCGGAGGAGGAAGCAGAGGGAACGGAGGAAGAGAAAGGAGAGGGAGATTGAGAAGGAGAGACGTAGACGACGCCGAAGGGAACGTGAGAAGGAGAAGGACAGGAAAGGGAGGAAGAGAGATAAAGACGAGGTGAAGAAGAAGCATGAGCATAAGAAGAAAAAGAAGGATAAAGGAAAGGAGGCTGGGAAGAAGGGAGCGGTGACGAATTTATGGGGGAAGTACGGCATTATCAGGGAAACCGACATGTGGTAAGTATTGCTTGCAGTTGCATCTTTCTGTTATTGGAGTTTTCACGCTGGTTGTTATGTTGTCTAGCCCTGGATAAATATGCATTCGAAGTGTTCGATGTTATTCCGAAATTAATTTTTGGCTTCAATGCATCTCTTGGGGCCTAACTATCATTAAAAAGTGTTCTCAAATTTGTGCCCTTTTAGTTTAGACTCCTGCATATTGAATTTGTGATCCTCGACATTTGGACTGAGCTCTAAGTATGTGGTGTGACCTCCCGCAATATTGCAAAGGAACTTGATGTGGATGATTGGTGAGTGAGCAGATTTAATTGAGATTGCTTCTAAGTAGGAGTTAGAAAATTGGGACCAATCCCAGAGTCGCATTCCAGCCCATTCCCAAGGTGGTGATTTTTGGGTGGTAGTTTGATTTAATCAAAGCCTAATGCAAGCTAAAATAATCGTGACAGCTCAATCTGGTTGAAAGGGAAGTGAAATCAAATCAATTCCAAAGTGGAATATTTCGTAATCATTACCTCACATGATTTTGTAAATAACTCCAAAACATTCTAAATCAACAACAGCAGCAAAGCCTCATCCCAACCTAATGGGGTCGGCCATATGGATCTAAGTAAAGACCAGGAAGAAAAGTAAAAGAAGGAAACAAATTGCTAAAAGCATTAACGAAGTAGAACACAACTATAGGGGTCCACCACCTGGATCTTAGCCCTCCATTCCGCTCTATTCGAGGCCATACTCGGGACTAGGCCTAATCTATGCATGTCTTTCCTCACAAACTCTCCTGTGGACATTTTTAGTCTGTCTCTAGTTCTTTTGGATCCTTCTATTTGGATGAGGTCGCTCCTCCTTACTGATGCATCCAATGGCCTCCGGTGGCCGTACCATCTCAAACAAATTTCACGAAACTTATCATGAATTGGTGCAACTCCCAAATCCACTATGATATGTTCATTTACCTTATACCTCCTAGTTTTCCTACATATCTATCTTACCATCTTCATTTCCGCTACACATAACTCATCAATATGTCTTTTCTTGATTGCCCAATAGTCCATTCCGTCGTACACATGGCAAGTCGCATGATTGTCTGATCGAACTTTCCTTTAAGCTTTACATGGACCCGTCGGTCGCACAAAACTCTAGAAGCACTCCTCCATTTAATCCATTCCACTTTAACTCTATATGACACATCATCCTCAATATCGCCTTCTTTATTAATGACAGATTCCAAGTATCTAAAATGGTCACTTTTCATTATCTCTCTTCCTTCAATAACCACAACAACATTATTCATTGTAGTGTACCTAAAGTTACACCTCACATACTCAGTCTTTGATCTACTTATCTTCAAGCCTCTTGATTCCAAGGTTGGTCTCCATCGATCAAGTTTAACATTGAGCCCAGATTTAGTGTCATCCAATAAGACTATTGTCCGCAAAAAGCATACGCCCTGGAAACTCACCTTGGATATTTTTTGTCACCTCATCCATAACAAGCTCAAACAAATAGGGGCTTAAAGCAGACCCTTGGTGTAGCCCAATAGAAATAGGAACCTCGTTACCTTGACTGCCCTTGGTTTTCACACTTGTTACCACATCATCATGCATATCTTTAATTATGTCCACATATTTACTCGGCACCTTTCTCTTATCTAGGACATGCCATATTATTAAACATTACTTCTTCTTTTTCCATCTATCCTATCTAACTGCCCAATGGGACTTTAACTACAGCTACATGGGAGAAGCGGGAAGTTGGGGGGGGGGGGGGGGGGG
>NC_056558.1:11788194-11793219 GCF_013358625.1 Macadamia integrifolia | reverse complement strand
GGGGGGGAGTGCCTTAGACAGGAGAGTTGAACCCATGATCTCCTTGGAGCCTCCACTCTACTGGCAAGGCATCAACCGAGCAAGCATTTGTCTTCAAATTTGAATTTATTTTGCAATCAAATCTCTTTGATTTGTAAATTAAAATAAATATAATATTTGAAAAGTATGATTACCAAATAAGGTAAGAGTTTTAGTAATATGGATCTATATGTATAAGCAGTACCAACACAGACAGGATAGAAAACAGAAACCAAACTTCCAGAATAAGAGAAATCGCATAAAACAAAATCAGCAACTGAGATGGCCATATAATGCAGGTCAAGTTCTCCTTTAATGGCCTAGAATAGCTGCTGAAAGTTTCAGTCTGATCCAAGGGTCAGATCTGCTGGAATGGTCAAAGTCCTAGTTGGATTAGGAGACCTCAAGTTTTACCAGTCAACTGTTCCTTTTGATGATCAGATTTCAGATTCAAGACACCCAATAGTAGGCCAGTTATGCCATTGATTAGACATCAACAAGTATCAGTATTTGTATTTGATTAATCTCTCAAAATAGCAAGTATTAAATCCAACTTGGAATAGGAGTATAGCATTCAACCAGCAAAATCAAAACTTGATTATAGGAAAAGGTTTAGAGCACTGATTGAATATGATCTGTGGAAGCAGAACAGAATTCTGACCTGTGTATGATTTAATACCAGAAAATCCCAAAGAAGGTATGAGAGACAAATCGCAAGTACTATTGGTTCTGTATACTGATATGCTGGAACTAATAAGCTCTTGAATGAAATTGACTATGAAGAAGATAGGAAGAGGAATCAGCAACCTGGGCTTCTCAGCGGAAGGTGTGATTGGGTTCACCACCAATGCAGCTTCTTGAATCACTACAAGACCACACTTCGGAAACCCCCCTTAACCAACCTTCCTTACAAGAAGTCCCATCTAATAATAAGTAAAAAAAAAAAGGGAATAATGTGGACCTATAATGTAAGCTCTATTGAAGAAAAAATAATGTAACTTAAATTGAACCTTTGAACCACTGGACCAGAACTTAACTTAAAACACTTAAAATAAAACAAAAGTAATTTAAACTAAAACGAAAGTGGACCTAGGCCACATTAAGCCTATTTAAACTAGAATTGGGTAACGTTAGGCCTGGTTCTTCTTGGACTTCTTATGCTAGTAAGTTTTCATTTCTGCATCATTTAGGCATGTTACACAACCATGATTACAAAACTTTATTCTTAAGTGACATTAGACATAGAAAAATGGTTAGCTTAGAATTGTAACAAAAAGCCAGCTAGAACGGTTCAATTGCACTAGCTCTAGGTGTCTTTTTAATCAGGATCTGATTGTCACCTTATATTGTTTGTAATATTTTAGTTTAATATAATTCGGCTGTAAAGCTGAATCACTCAACCTCGATTAAATCAACTCAACTCAGTCTTATCCCAACTAAATGGGGTTGGCTACATGGATCATATTTCTTCAATCAGCTCTATTTAAAGCTGAACGTGTTACTAGTCCTAAGCTATGCATGTCTTTCCTCACCACTTCTCCTAGAATTAGCATACCCCTAGCTTTTTTATCTCCTTCAATATGAAGCAAGTCACCCCTCCATATTAGAGCATTCAAAGGCCTCCGTCACATGTGTTCATGCCACGTCAAACAATTTTCTTGCAACTTATCATATATCGGAGCTACTCCTAAGTTATCTCTAATTTGTTCATCCCTTGTTTTATATTTTCTAGTTTTATCACTCATACATCTCAAAATCCTCATTTCAGCTACAATAATTTTGTTTATATTTTGTTTATTTACTGCACAACATTCAGCTCCGTACATATTACTGGTCGTATAACTCTCCTATTGAATTTTTCTTTGAGCTTTATAGGTATACACTGGTCACACAACACTTACAGAATCACCCCTCCAGCTTGACCATTGGCCAACTAGTTCTTCTTTGGGAGTCTTAGCCAACTGTCATAATCTTTAGGTATCATTGCTAATTGATCTCTGGAGCATCTTGATCTTTACTGAATTGGATTTGATTTGCAAGATCTGAAGATTCATCACCTGTCTATTGTCCTTTCAGCACTGATTTTAACGGAATGTCTTGCCAGCAAAGAAACTACTGTGTTTCCTTTCCCATAATATGTTACACTGATCATCTTTCTATGGCTTCGGAGAAGAACTTGGGAGTTGGGAGTTGGGAGTTGGGAGTTGGGAGTTGGGACACCTTATTCTGTATGAAATCATAATACATCTTGGTACTCCATTGTCTTTCTGACTTAATATTGGTATTCTTTGTTACTAGATTCACTCCTTGCTCTCTTACATGCATCACAAATTTACTTACCTCATGAAATCATTTGCCACTTTTTTCTTGCAGCTAATGTTGTCAATTCCAGTGAAGATATTGTGGACTTGTTGAACACAAAGCTTATATCGTTGAATATGCTAATTTTTTTCATGATTGCAATTGATCTCTCACCATCATTTCGTCTAGGCAAATAATTGCATCTTTTTCTTTGTGTGTGGCATAGTTGTCAAGGCGTCGCCTTGCGTCCAGGCGGTTTGCCTGGGGCCTAGGCGACAGCCGCCTTGTTGCACTGCATGTTGCCTTCTGTTTCGGCACTTATTTATGCCAAATATCATTCAAGTAAATGTTTTTAATATTTGTTATTTCATTTGCTTAAGATATTATTCATAAATAAGCAAATACCCCCTATTTGAATCCAATAAAAATAGTTTAAAAATCAAATTCCAAAAGGATAAAAAGTCAACCCCCCAGTCCATGAACAAAAACTGGATTTTGGTTATATGGACGATTTTCAACTTTTAAATGCTAAGGTTTTTCTCAATTATGAAAATGGCAAAATGGTCGCGGTACGTGCAGAAAAATAGGAATACAGAACGTTCAGAGCTCGATGAATGTTCATGTAAGTGATATGATTGACACGTGTTAAATATGTTAATCTTACTAACAGAGTTATAAACGGTTACAACTCTGTTTAATATTATTAATATTTAAATAAATAAATAATAAAAATCTCAATATAAGTGGACTCCTCCTTTCATTCCGCTTAGAAATCTCGATCCTCTCTTTCTCTCTCTTCTTGCTTCTTCTTCAAGGTTGTTCCTTCTTTCTTCTTCATTTTTCACCGCTCTCTAGTCAAGTTGAAGTTTTGTTTACCAATTTCAGTGAAGATTTGCATCCATGGTAAATTCTCATAGGTTAATAATATCTACCTAATAAGTAATAATAAAATCCTAGATATTCAATAGCTTTGTTTACTTTATAAATTCAAATTTGTCTTTTGCCATATCTGCAAGCTTTACTATCCAAATCCCTTCCCTGATGATTAATATGTAAACATGGTTTTTGGATATGTGTGGCCAAGTCTCTCATATATTCAGTGCCTGAAAATAATTATGTTGATTTTTTTCTTATCTCATCATAATTTGAGAGAGAGAGAGAGAGAGAGAGAGATGATGATGATGATGGCGACTGTAGAAATAAGGAACAACGTTGAAGAAAAAGCAAGAAGAGAGAGAGAGAGAGAGAGAGAGAGAATTGAGATTTCCTAACAAAATCTAAGGAGGAGTCCGCTTATATTGGATTTTTATTATTTATTTATTTATTTATATAAAAAAGTATTAGACAAGTTAAGTAACCATATCCGTCATCTCTCCACCCTAAAAACTAGGAATCGGTTACAATATAAAAAACCAATAGATGGTTTGGATTAATCTAAACTTAAATGGACGGCTAATATTAAAAGAAAGTGAAAATAAGATTACAATACGTACGTCCTGCTACCACTCACCCTATGAAAATTTTATAAATTCTATCATGTTAATATATTGCTAAAAACCAAAAGTCCGGTAAAAAAATATTTTGTTTTGATATTCATAAAATTATTTTCATTCAGGCGATTTTAACAGTATTCGCGCACTTAAAAATAAGTTTGATTGAAGCATTACTTTATCATTGCAACTCAAATTTAAGTAAACTTAGACTTGTTAGAAAGCTGGTTTTATATTATAACTAATACAAAAAGTCTCATGTAAAAATAAAATCATTTGACCAGTCAAACTTATTATAGAATTAGAGCATTTTTCTAAATGTTGATTTTTTATAACTTAATATGACTTAATGTTAATTTTTTATGATTTGATGTGGCTAAATGTTGATTTTTAATGACTTGATGTGGCTTAATCTTGATTTTTTATGATACAAGGTATATATAACTTACTAAATAATGTTAGAAAATTGAAAAAATAAAAAATAACACTTGTTCGCCTAGTTCGCCTTAAGGCGGGCGCCTTCTCGCCTAAGCGCTTAGACAACCCTCCACCGCCTTGGTTCGCCTTGTCGCCGTGACAACTATGGATTGCAGTGACACTATGTTGGCAGATCATGTAGATTGCAGTGGTAGGAAAATTTCCTATCCTTAGAAAGCAAAGAATGCTTGCCAACATGTGGCTGGTTTCCTTTTCTATTTGTCTTTGACGATATTCACGCGGGTCAATTTGCATGTGTGGCTCTCAGAGAGCTGTTGCTCAATGTATCTGACGACTGATGTATTGCATGCCCATCAAAAACTTGGTGGGAAGGGTGGTTTGGATGTACTGCTGGTTTTAGATAGTGGGCATCCAAAATCCCCGTGAAGTCTCAACAGTACTTTGGAAACTGTGACTTTGAAGTCCAGTCATTGTAATGTTGGTCTAGATTATTTCACATTTTCACCTTATGTCTAAGCATGGATAATTGCCATCAATTCCATTTCCATTTGCTTCCTGTTTTGGAGTCCAGTAACGAAGAGAAACCCAAGCAATTAGTTGGAAGTCTATCTACAAAGGCATCTGAACTTGATTTTCACATCGCTCAATGCAAAGAGGTGTTTCCTCACATGATTTTTTACTGGTCAGTCTAAATCTCTTGGCAATGTGAGTCGAATAAAATTTTCAAGACTCTCAAAATGGTGGACAAGGGATTTTGATGGTCTTTTTTTTTTTTTTT
>NC_056558.1:11783726-11788174 GCF_013358625.1 Macadamia integrifolia | reverse complement strand
CATGGGGAAGGAGCAATTGAGCTTATTTCAGGGATATTGCTCTAGCCTCTATACCAAGCTTACCATTTGCATAGCCCTTTCAACTATGCCTTGTCCTACCTAATGCAATTTCTCAACGATGGCATACAATATTTCTCCATCCCCCCAAACTGATGTTTATGGTTCATGTGTTTTGCTTCCTGAAGCCCTAAGTTGGATGGTTGAGTATGGACCATTATGATCTCAATGTCAACTAATAAAATGATTCAATCTGTTAACGACCCAGATTTTTTCATCCGATCATCTCAATTGCGACCTGACTTTGCTTTTGCTGGATTCTGCTTCAGTTAAAATTATATAAGCTAAAAGTAAATAGAGTTACAAAGAAGAGCTCTGTTCTCATTTAGCTTTACATTTGGGATAACTCTCACACCGCCAGGGCAGGCCTTTCCTTAGACTATTCCTCTTTTTGATGCATGGTTGCTGCTCTAAGAAGGTGCTGTTCTGCAGTCCTCTCGATAGAGGGTCATGCTTCCATTGCTAATTAGTACTTAGGTTTATTGTACTATTTTTGGCAAATGATTGCATTAGGGGAAAACTACCAAAGCTAGGCAGATAGATAGATTCCTTCCCATTGCTAAGGGAGAGCAAGAAACAAAATCAAATGATCGTTTTTTCAACCAGTGCCCCCTTTTGGGTATGCGGGTACTAAGAGTCCTCTCACTACCAACCCGTAGGAGCAGGGGAAAGAGTAAGATAGAGAAGAGATAGATTGGTGCTACGGAAGAAGTTGTGTGTCTTGGTGAGGAGGTAGGCTTAAGCTAATCCATCATGCCTTCAAGCAAGCCTTGTTTCCTTTCTTGGGACTCTGGTATACAAGATACAAGATAATCAATGGAACATAGGAGTTGCTAGCCTTCCTACACAGAGCAAGGAGAAGGAACAAAGGAAAGACAAGCATGAACAAAGCTCAACCCTCTGACGTCACAATCAAGCATTTCTTGATCAATTCCACATCGGTAAGGGGAAGAATAGAGGAAGGGATAATGATCGCTTCACTAGTTCTTTCAGGGGATTGAGCACCCAGCTATTGCAAGGTCTCCTTAGGGGTTGGGTTAGTCAATCCGGCCCAAGACTCGTTCCTTTACAAAACTGCCATAGGAATGGAGACCTTTCAATAGGGTAGAGGCAAACTAGTGAACGATAAACAGATCTACTCACTACAAATGAATACACCACAAGATCGAACTTCACTCATGCCTAGCCCCCCTATCCCTATAAAGCTAGTTTCATCAGCACTTGAGCTAGTAGCCGCAGCTTTGCTTAGATAGGGCTTTCAGATAGGAGAAATATCCTTCTTTTCGGCTCGTCGTGTAACCTTTGGAAGCAGTATTTTCCCTATTTTGAGATTGGGAAGGTAAGAGATTTTGGACAAGTATTGGTTTTGATTCCACTGAGGTGAAGTACTTCTTTTGGTTTGAATGGGGGTCGCCCTTGTTTTCTTGGCTGAAGTAGCCATGATTTTGGTCATAGTCAGTTCAAACACATAAACCCACTGGCATTTTGATCACTAGGCTTCAATTCAAGTAACCCTCCTCTAGGCCTGGGCTTAGGCTTTGCTTGCCGGTCGTTGATGTTCCCCTTTCTCCCCCTAAACAAGTAGGAACCATCATTAAGAGATTAGGAAGATAATATATTGTTGAGACAAGTTTATTGGTTTAAGTTCCAGTGAGGTGAGGTACTTATTTCGGTTTGGATGGGGGTTGCCCTTTTTTGGCTGAAGTAGCCATTCAATCAAACACATAAACCCATAGCCATGTTGATCACTAGGCTTCAATTCAAGTAACCCTCCTTTAGGCTTAGGCTCCACTTCCCGGTCGTCGATGTTCCCCTTCCTCCCCCTAAACAATTAAGGCCGACCTTGTGATGGTTCCCAGGGATTGAATATTCCCACATAGACTGACCTAGGAGTTGGTGGGAGGTGGAAGATTGGATCTTTTGTTACCTCTGCTTTCCTGATCTAAAACTTTTTGTTGGGTACTCTTCCTAGCCTAGTACTTGAGTATGCCCCTGTTATAGTGGCTGTAGTTATAAATTCTGGTATATTATTGATCCTACAATCATGTTGTTTATTACATCTTTCTATAAGTGCAAGTAGCGTAGCAAATCCTTGCAATTATTTCACACTGTTGTTATGACTTAAATTTGCTAATATTCTGTATACTGAGTTCCTTATTAACTTTGTTGCTCCTTTACCTGTTTTCTCCTTTTTCTGATAAATCTATGTTTTCTTGGAGGAACAAACGACCAGAGTTTACAGCATGGTTGGCTGAGGTGAAACAGGTATGATCATCCTACACTGCAACAGTGCAACTGCATCATGACTGCATGCTTTTTACTCACATGCATGTATTTTTTTAAGGAAAATTTTCCCTGGTTGTAGCAAGGCTATTTATCCTTTTGTGGGGGGATTTTTTTGCATGTGAGGTTGACAGTGCAATTGAAGATCATTCCTATCATCTGTCTTAAGGAATGTGTATACGGCCATTGTCAACTTCACCCCTGTTTCTGATTTTGGCTGCTTCATGACAGCCTTACTTGCTGCCTGATCAATAATGCAAATTGGGATATTCATCTTTTCTGCTATGTAACTAACATGGTCATGATCTTTTTTGTTGTGCTTTACTCTGGAGAATGCTAAAATGTGACCAAACTTTTTCCCCTTTTAAAGTGAACCATTAATTTCTGAATTCAGTTTTCCTTACTTTATTTTGTTTGGATCCATGTAGCCAACCTCATTAAGTTGGGATAAGGCTGAGTTTGTTGTTGTCTCTGATTATTTGGATAAAATATTTTGATGGGATTCTGCTCATTTCAGTTAACAAATTTCCATATAATCCTAATGAATTGGATATTGCTTGTCCTTCATAAGACCTTGAAGTTTGAACTGCAGGTAAACCTGGAAACCTTGCCTAATTGGGAAGAGAAGCAAATGTTCAAACAGTAAGGCACCACACTGACATTCTTACTATGATGAACTACTAATGAATGATGGACAAAAATAGAAATAAATATGCTGCATGGTAGATACCACATTTTGATTTTGTTAGACAATGTAATATTCTAGTGTCTAAGCTAAAACTTTTACCTCTTACAGATTCATGGAGGACCACAATACAGCTACCTTTCCTTCAAAGAAGTAAGGCTTTGCTCCATTGGCATGCATATATTGGTTCATTAATTCTGCTTTACTTGGTTATTGTACTCATTACTGTAGCAAAAAATACATCAGACTTCTTTGTCCATAAGTCTGCTATCCTTTGGGTTCTTCCTGGTGGGATAGTTCCACCATATTATCACTTTCTTGGTCGACACGTGTTTCTGTCATTTAATGCTACCGTCTTACCTAAAAGCTCGAACTGTTAGGGAAGGCCAACGTCAATGTATACATCAATACTCCCCCACACGTGCAGGCCAAGATCTCATGGTCTTTGCATGTGGAGTCACGAGGCATTTCTTTGCGCAGCACCGAGTGAGGCCCTTACCTGATTTTTGCACTTCCCAGGAATCGAACACTCGACCTCCCTACTCTGATACCATGTTTGCTACCATTTCACCTAAAAGCTTGACTATTAGGGAAGGGCAGCGTCAATGTATACATTAATGTTCTTTTAGGTATTTACTTGATTAGTGACAGTGCGAGGATTTATGTTACTCATATACTTTTTGTTATTACAACTATGAGTTTAGAGTTGAATGGAAAAAACAAGATTCATTTTGCCAACCCATTTAGTTGAGAGAATCTTTGTTACTTAAACTAAAGGTTATCTTCCACTCTTAAACCTTTTCAATATTCTTATTAATATTTGTGGGAATTATGTACATTCATCTTCTATCTATCTTCTTTTTGTCCTAATCTTATCGATACATTCATAGGATGCAACTTGGTTGGGCTCAATCCAAGTTTTAATGAATTCTGTTAACCAGAAGGTTGGTCTGGCCTTTCCATCTTCCAAAATCCAATCTGACCACATGCTGGAAAAGCCCAACTAAGTTGAAGCTCTGCTTAGGCTTTGAGTTTAGGCTTTGGCCAAGCTCAACCAGGTGACATATAGGATATATTGATGTGATGTATATCATATGCAAGTTTGTAAAGCATATGATTTTTGTGATTTTGAACTCCCCAAGTGAGAAGATAGAATTTCTATCTTAGGATCTTAATAAAATTTTTCTAAGTTTAACAGCTTTAGCCTGACCCAAACTGTAACTACCAGACCCTACCAAAGCTAATTCAATGCCGATGAGGTTAGGTTTGGGAATACTAGACTAGATTGCACTTGGTTGAGCAAATTGCTTTGATTCTTGAGTTGGGTCAGGTTAGAGGTTGGCTGCTCATTTTGTATTACAACCCCTTATCCTAAAAGCTCAAGCTTTTAAGTAAGGCACAACCCCTCCACATGTGCAACACC
>NC_056558.1:11782299-11783706 GCF_013358625.1 Macadamia integrifolia | reverse complement strand
CCCCCCCCCCCCACATACACAGATCTGCATGCAACACCATCACATTGCACCAAGGGTGCACAACACAGAGCACAAACTCCTTGCACTTACCATGGATCGAATACCCGACCTTCTGGCCTTGATACCGTTCTCCAATTGCTTATCCCAAAAGCTTTAGCCATTAAGTAAGGACCACAACAATGTATATCAATGCACAACAGTTGGATTGGCTTTTATTGGTCCTTTGTCCTTAACCTGTCCCAAGCAGCCCAACTGGCACCCCAGTACATGCATGCAGGTACGGACATAATGCATGCAGCTATGGACATATGATATAATTAATTTATGCTCATTTAATATGCAAAAAACTTCTGGTTGCAGGTATTATGATTTGGATGCCTATCACAGGCGTAAAATGGAGAAAGAAATTAAGAGAGGAATTAAAAAGCTCCCAGTCACTGAACGTACGGTGTTCAATGATGAAGAACAGCGTCGGTAAGTCCTTGCTAATTTGATATTCAGTACCAGATTCCTGCAGAAAATTTCTGTTTTAGTATGTCCCTCCCCCCTGCTTGGGTAGACATCTAGTATGAAATATAATGGTTGACAAGTAAAACGTATGATGTTTTATTCTCTTAATTTAGGGGGAAACTGAGTAGCCAAGTTGTCAAGTTGATGCAGCTCGGCGAGGGATTAATGCTATCTTTTGACTTGATTTTTATTTACTTCCTTTATTGGTTAGAGATTAGATTAACAATCTTTTATTTAGATTTGATCTTTATTTTAGTTGCTATCTAGGTTTAGTTTCCATTATTAATTAGCTTCCAAAATTATGTCATTATTTTTTTCTTCAAATAGCCCAGTAATGGAGAAGAACTCAGTTTTTAGAATTTTGAAGAATTAGAACTTGATGATTTTTTTTGTGTGAGAACCATGAATATGGTTGCCGGTGATTCTTTTCTTCTCCCTTTCTAATAATTTCTCTCTGCCTCTTATTTTCCCCCCTTCTTCTTCTTCTTCTCTTCTTTTTTCTGGTTTGTTTCCCTACTCTGTTTCTGGCGATCGTTGCTGTCTCCTTGAAGCAGATCGATCTCCCTCATGCATGGGTTTTTTGGACTAAGACCTTGGTTGAGAGCTCCCTACCTATAGGTGATCAAAACCCAAGAGTATTACCTCCAAGAATAGTTCTAAACTGAGAGATCGAACTCAGGTTCAGATCTGGTTTGGCAGGTCACCGCCAGATCTGAGTTGCAGGTGCTTGGACCTTCGTTGCTTGCTGTTTGGGATGCTTTCCTGTCGGAATCACGAGACCTGAAGATCTCCAACCTTCAACTATAATTTGTTGGACTGAAACGATGAACTTGGAAGACCTTCCACTACTCCCTGATTCTCCTCTTGCCGCTGTCGTTGTGTTCCATTGTGTCCGAA
>NC_056558.1:11778345-11782199 GCF_013358625.1 Macadamia integrifolia | reverse complement strand
AGACCCTGACCCTGACCTTGACCCTGACCCTGATTGAATCTGACCTTGGTTTTCCATAAAGGGCTGGATATACACTGACCCTGTAAAATATGAAATAATTTAAAAGTAAAAAATATTCATAATAAAGAGGAGATAAAAATATAAAGTTACAAATTACTTGTCATGAGGAGAACATCCTAAAGCAAACATTCAAACAATACAAATAACTCAAACTATTATGGTAAACAAAGATGAGATCATCCTAAGAAAGTAAATAATTCAAAAAATTTCAATTATTTGTCATGATATATAAAGAGGTCATCCTAATAAGGCAAACAATCTGAAGATTTCAAAACCCTTATCACGTTAAACAAAGAGGAGAAAATCCTAATAAAACAAAAAATCCAAAAAACGCAAAGATGCAGAGAGCCAGAGAACTTCTGTGATTCCTCAGAGAAGCAGAGAGCAAGATATCTTTTTTTTTTTTTTCGTAAAAAAAGCAAGAGAGATCGGTGAGAAAATATATTAGAAGTTTTGTGGTGTCAATGACTCAATGTCAAACAAATAAAATTAGGTTAAATTCAGGATTAACATCGGGATCACAACCATGGTCAACATCAGGGGCAAAAATCAGGGCTGGGCCAGACTAAAACTAGGGCCAAAAGTCAGGGTAAAACAATCAGGGCTGGGTCCAGGGCAGGTTGGGCGGGCTGAAGACATCAACCCTTATCCGCCCTGACCCTGACACAGGGTCAGAAATTTCAGGGTTGAGCCGGCCCTCAGGGCCAAAATTTTTGGATTGATACTTGTTTGGGATCAAGAAGGGCCAAGGGCGAGTTTAGGCCGTCAGGGCCAAACTTGCACCTCTAGTTCAATTAATCGGTAATCCCTCTAAACCTCCCCTTTCAGATTTATTATCCATTATCCACAACATTAACCATTTGACATCTTACTTCATTGAATGTAATTTTCTCCACTGACTCTCTATCTTGGAGGGCACCGTCACTTATGTGTCCAACGGTCTGACACATCTCCACTCCATGGCCCAAGTATTATGTAATTGAGGCCTCGTCCTTACTACGTACTTCAATTCAGTCTCTTTCTTACAAAAGAAAAACTCTCTCTCTCTCTCTCTCTCTCTCTCTCTCTCTCTCTCTCTTCTTTTTCTTTTCTCGTGAGCTCTCCCTTTCCATATTTTTGCTACTTTTTTCTCTGACTCCCATATGTTCTCTCATCCTAGCGACAAACGGTTTCCCTCTCCCCCTCTCCTTTTCTCTCGGTTTCTCTCCTTCCCTCCTTCTACAATTCTGCAATTAGGGATGATAAAATAAAAAAAAAATGCAGAATTTAAAGTTAGCTGAATTAAATGAATCTCTTCCTTCTTCCTTCGATTTCTTTCTCTTATTATTATTATTATTATTATTTTTTCACTTTCTCTTCCTTCTCCTTCCACTGTCCTTCGGTTTCTCTTTCTCTCTTTTTTCTTAAGGGCTCTCCCAAGTTATCAAACCGTGAGAGAGGTGTGTGTTGTCTTAAAAAAATAAAAAAAATGAGAGTTAGAAAGGAAACAGAATGTGAGAAAGGAAAGAGAATGTGAGAAAGGGAAACAGAGGAAGTTGTCTTATAAAAAATAAAAAAATAAATAAAAATAAAAAGGAAATTTATCACGCCATCTCTTGAAGTATACCACAATTATAAAGCCATCCCATCTGTTTCATCAAATTATACTCAGACCCCATACCGTCAGTCACTGTTATATGTCAAATTAAAATAACCGTTATACCCTTCCCATAATCTCTTTGGTAATGCCATCAAAACCTCTGATATTCAGTATGAGCTCCTCAACGGCGACGGCAGTGACTTCAGTACGAGCTCCTCAACGGCGACGTCGGTGACGACGACAACAGAGATTCCTTCACCTCAACCCCTGCACCCGAAAATGACCAAGGCTCGCCTTCATATACGAGCTGTTCAACGAGAACCAGAGGGCACCATCGACGACAGAGGCGAAGAACAATCTCGTATTTTGGAAGAGACTGTGAGACGAGGGTCAAGATTGAGGAGAGGAGTTGGGTTAATCAGCTCTCCAGAACTGCTTGCGACACCTCTCTCTTCCCTCCATTTTTCCTCCACGCAAGCGCCCACCAACAGAGCCAAACACTAGAGACCCACTCGGAACACAAAAGAAAGATTAAAAGGGAACCTATGGAACCCAGCTGAAAAACCCACCATTCAGGCGCACATTAGCCACCACCACCACGATCCCTTTTCCCTTACCTTCTCCTCTTCCACCATAATACCAGAAGAAGAAGAAGAAGAAGAGGACCTTTTCATACTAAAACCAACGTCTTTGCTCACAAAATTCATGGTTTTCTAAGTAGATTTCATCTCCAAGTAGATATCTTTCCTTTCAATAACCTCAGCAGAATCACTACACAGAGTAGACGAGGCCAGAGGCACCATCGAGGAAGCCGTCCATGCAGCCACCCGAGTCCCCTCCCATGTTTGTAAGCAGAGAGAGAGAGAGAGAGAGAGAGAGAGAGAGGAAGATGAAGTTTCCTTGAAATAACGAAGAGGTTTAGTCCACAGCTCACAAGCGTTCGGAGCTTGAGAGAGAGAGAGAGAGAATGGAGAAGATTGCGTATGGTTGAGGCAAAGAGAACAATCATCCAAGCTATTTTTTTGGGTTCTTCTGTTTCTATGGAGCTTGTTGGATTGTTTGGATTAGATTTTTCTGTTTTTGTTTATGGAAAATTAAGGGTATTTTGGTATTTAAAAGAAAATATAATTGATGACATCAGCATATAAGGTATATTCTTTAACAATAACTGACGGTAATGGTCTGAGTATAATTTGGTGAAACAGAAGGGGTGGCACGATAAATTTTCCCAAAAAAAAAATATTAGATTTTAGTTGAACCCTTTATATGGAATGGTACGGAAAGATATTATTGCTCCCTTATACAGGTAGCATTGTCCTTAGGTGAGTGGGTCATCTATTGAAATTTTTGAGATAACTATTATCATCTATATGAAATGTCATCTTTGACATTTTGGAACATATACTCTGTTATTATGTTTCCAAAACGTTTGAACAAATTTTTTTTTCCATTAATTCTACTATTTCTGGAAACCTAAATATAAATAAAGGGACACAAAGGGGCAGGGGGTCATTTCCATAGGAGGCAAGAGAGACAAATAGGTAGTATGCCCAGACTTTTCTCTATAGTAAAAGAAGACATTATTTTTTGTTATTACATACTAAGAAACTGCCCAGTGTGCTATGTATGCACTATGCACTGGACTCCACTAATAAAAGTAGACATACCCCCAAAGAGAAAGCAAAACCATTTTAACATATTTCAACCAATTGATGAATCTTATCAAGCAATAGACCACTCTCTTTGGAGCTCATCTTTAAGCTTCAATATCTCATTTTCCGGTAGAATTACTGTCACAGTCCAGCTTCCTGCACCACTCGGAGCCCTCATCACTAAAATGAGCCCTTCATCTCCAACCCCATCGATTGTATAATTCACAAAAACCGGCTTCTGCTTCTTCAACTCCAAACCATAAAGATCAGCCTCTTCCAAGTCCAAAAATGTGAGGTTTGCACCATACATGATTAAATCTGATAGCCCTGCATCTTGCTCCACCAATTCTTCAATCTTTCTCTTCTCGTCGATTTTCTGTTCCATGATCAATTCTACCAAATCCTTCGGGTTGGCCTCTGCAACAGAGAAATATGCCTGAACTGTGCTTATTATCTGGTTGTTGCACAGAGTCCCTGTCTCTCTGTTATGAGAATCTTTTCTGCTGATGGTCACTGTCTTTGGTTCTGATCCTTCTCTAATTCTTGCTAAGTATTTCCAGAAC
>NC_056558.1:11760145-11776340 GCF_013358625.1 Macadamia integrifolia | reverse complement strand
ACTAACCATCTTGCTCGGAAGCCCTCTTAGCAACCAGTATATTGATGCTTTGTCTGAGATCTCAAGTGCTTTAATGGATGAGATTGTTCATGGTGCTCAGCCATGGTGGCCCTTGTGGGAGAATGGAATAGATGTGATTGGGAAAAAGATGAAACTTTGTTCATGGTGTTTAGCTATGGTGGCCCTCGTGGGAGAATGGAATAGAGTGATTGGGAGAAAAATGAAACTAGTATACAGAGTTTTATGTAAGGATGTGAATTTGTAATCGAAACCGTTTATCGAAACCGAATCGATCCATTTACACTGAAACTGTAAAACTGTTTAGTAAATGGTGTAGTTATGGTTTCAAGTTTCAGGCCGATTAGCTAAACGGGTCAGATCGGTTTTAACCGCGGAACCCATTGGTTTCAAACCAAATTGAAACCGTTTAAAACCGTTTAAACCGATCCAATTAATCCATATAACAATTAAATAAAGAAGGAGCAGTAATCCGTTTAACAATTAACAATTAAATTAAGTGTCCATCCTGCTTTGGTATGATTTATTGCAATTCAGTTCAAGTTTAGGCTTTAGATCATGAACTTATAATCCATATATGTTACTATGTCATTATGTTATCATAGATGGGGTGTTTTGGCTGAACCACCTGTCATTTTAATATTTTATGCTGTAGAAGGCTGGATTTGGATGTTGTATGATATTAGTTCTAAATGTTTGAGAATGACCATATAAAGAAATAACACTAGATTATCAAATTAAGACATACCATCGTTAATATAGAATCTCTTATTTGTGGTTGTCAATTATTTTTTGATAAACTTATGATCTTCAGTTTAGAGATGGTTGCAAGTTATATAACAAACAGATTGTGAACCGTTTTACAAACTGTATGGAATAAACCGAAATCGAAACAGTTTAAAACCGTGAAACTGACATCATTTAGAAACCGTTGAAACTGAAACCGTTTACTAAACGGTCACGGTTTCAGAAAGTGGAACCGTTTAGTAAATGATGCAATTATGATTTTAGTCAAATAAATGTGAGCCGAACCGATCTGCACCGTTTAACCAAAACCAAACCGATTAACACCCTTAGTTTTATGGGTGGTAGTACTTAAGATGCTCAACAAAATCTATGTCAACTCAACAATCACTGTTACGGTCTCATAAGAGCCATATGGGGGGACATTGGTTTTCAAAGGAAATTGATGTGGGTTGATATGGTCTTGGGGTTTAATTTTTATACAATCGTATTAGTGATATCAGAGCAACTGATCCTCAGCCCGATCTGCATGTGGAAGTGATGACCTGGTGTCAAAATGAGAACCCCTTAGAAAGGGCTACCTGATCCAGAGTGGACCACTATGAACGTCGGCTTCGTAAGCATTGTGATATGTTACTGTCCCATATCAACCACATGGGGGATTGATCTCACATTGATTTCTACATGGTCTTGCATTGCCTCATCTTGTAAGCCAATTTATGAGATTGATTGAGTTCTTCCAAGTCTGTATCAATCACAACCTCCCAAATTGAGCAGAAAATTGTTTTGAGTATTGTTTTGATTCAAAATGCACTCCTTATAACTCTTAACAAATCTATAACAGTGGCCCCCATTATCTTGAGTAGTAATAATATAGCAATAATGGTCAGGTTGTTTTCCTATGAGTTGGCTCGAGGTGCTCCACAAAATGCATCAATCATGGCTAGATATCTCACACTTGCCATAGAGGCTAGAGCAGCCCTGGCCCTCTCAAAGGTACCTACCCTTCTATCAATCATTTATTCTATTTGATGTTTTACTTTTGGTGGGTGATTGGAGGATAAGGATCCTCTTTTACGCGACACAACATGTAGTGTAGAATATTTAAGGGTTCAGAGCACTTTCGGCTATATGTTCATATCTTAGATTGTGTGTCTAAGGACTCCCAGCCCTTGGATCTGCACTACACTGTAGTGCGCTACAAAGGAGCATGATCCCTGATTGTATTAATCAAAATTTGATTGTAGACAAGTACAAGAGACTTAATTGAGAGCCTTCAAATTTGCACTAAACTGTTGCGCGCTATGAAAGAGCTCAATCCATGATTGTATTGATCCAAGGTTGATCCATGATTGTATTGATCCGAGGTTGGTTGTAGACAAGTACAAGGGACTTAACCTCGGTTGTAGACCTACGCCAATAGCTCAGCAACTTGTCCGCCGTGTGGGAATTAGTCAGTTTCTAACACCATCTTTTTATAATTTATGGTTTGACACATATATTAGTTTACTATTTCTTCCCATTGTCTTCTCTCTCATACATTCTGTATTTTTGGAATATCTCATCTCTTAAGCGTTCCCTCACATCTCTCCTAACCTATTCTACTCATTCAAAATATATTATTTTCTTCTTTATTATTCTTTCCCTCCCTCAAACTTCAATTCTTTTTGGTAAAATCTAACACATCTCTACTTTAATTTCTTTTTTATTATTCTGGGATATTATTCTAGGGTTATTTACAGCGCCACCTCCTAGAGAATGCCAGTATTATAGGAACATCCCCTGTTTAATACCAAATTGATCTCAGACCCCCTATTGTCAATCTCTGTTACATAATATACTTCAAATGCTGAAATCAGTAGCTCTTTTTTTTTTCTAAATACTATTTTAACCTTAAAAATTCTAAAGTACCAATATTACCCTCTGTTAGTTGTAATCCCCAAATGGACTAAACCCTAACTCCTTCATCATTAACTCTAGACCAGAGTACTCAAGTGGGATTTCTTTGAAGAGCTGGTTGTAGCCCAGATTTAGAGATATCTCCAGTGCCAGAATGTGATCCAATTCCCTAGGTGAGAAACCATTGTCTCTGAGGTCCAACAACGGTAGCATTTTATGATTGTTTGACTGTTAAATCTTATATCAGATTTGACCCATTTCTAACCATTAGATCTGATTGAACTGCATCAGCTTTACCCCTCATGTAATTGTGTGCCTAGACAATTTACTACTCTTTCTAGACAAAGCAGGAGCCCAATTCAAATTTGGTAACTGAAGAATTGATCAGGTTCAAGACAAAACTACTGACTTTTGTGTAAAAACGTGGAGAAAGTCCATAATGCTGAAAAAAAAGAAAAAATGAAAAAGACACCATCTTTAGTTTATTTATTTTTTTCTTTGGGGTAATGATCGTTGATTTAACTAACTTCTCCTTAAATAAATTATAAAAGTGAAAGTGAAATATAAATGTATATATCAAAATAATAAATTATAAGTTGGTTGATGATTCATTCTTTCTCCCATGCATTCGAGCTCCCCATGAGATGTTGTTCTCTCTTGAATCATCATTCTTCATGCTCCTCCTCTTCAACCCTTCAAGTTGAGACTCCCAGTTGCTTTTCCAATATTTTTTTTCTCCCAATCCCTAATTATTAAAAGGGGTAAAAAAAAAAGTGAATCTCTCTAATATATGCGAAAGGTCAATAGTACTGTTTAAAAATAAAAAAGTAAATATAAGTTCAAAGCAATGCCATCTTATATCTTTAAATCTCATTACACATGAAGCAGAGATATATAAATTTAGAAGAAATCTCTCTCTATTGGGAAATTCAGATTTCAACTCTCACTAATTTGAAATCACAAATTTTCAAAAGAGCCATTGAGAAACTCCTCGTGAATCCAAATCAGTTGCTTCTCTTAAAACAGAACAAAACAATCAAACTAAAAAGAAAAAACCTTCAAACCACATATTTAGGAAAGAAAATTGGATAAAATCAGAAAAATAGAAACCCAAATCACAGAACCCTTCAAAAACCATATACAATACCTTATCAAATGGGTAGCCATTGCGAGCTGAGAAAGCTAGATGGAAGCCCCTTGACAAATCCCTGTCATACAAAGCTCTCATTTTTGGGTCAGACAATGTCTCATACGCCTCCTGTACTTGAATGAATCTCTTCGTGTTCTCCGCTATCCTTTCAGGTGGCGAAACGTCTGGATGGTACTTCCTCGCCAGTTGCTTATAAGCTTGTTTGATTTCTGAGAAAGACCCACTTTCTGAAATCCCAAACAACTCATAAAAATTCATCTCCAGACTTGCAGGTATGAACCCATCATTAATGGCGGCCTTCGTTCTGAACGACCCAGATCGATTTTCAATCGAAATGCTTAATTTGGGATGATGGGTATTGAGGAAAATGGCTTCTCCAGTTGTTCTTCTACACAAAGTAATAGGTGTTGTATAGCAATGGAACCGAGCTTCGCTTCCTGGAATCAATCCATGACTCATCTTTCTTAGATTAGACTCTATGTTACTTCGAGAATGAATCAGGGTTGATCGTGGTTTGTGATGATCTTGACAAGATGTATCTTTCCGAAAAGGCTATGGATCTATATAAATAGGAGAAAGAGCCACCGTATTTTATTTTATATTATTAATAAAGTATTTCATCGAAACGAAATGACCATGTCACCCATCTACTCTATTTTCTTCTTAAAAAACACAAGGGCCCACTATAACGGTTTTACCTGATTTTCTGTTTTTCTTTTTAAAACTCGGTGTGTGGGTAGTTTATTTTGGGTAAATGCCTCAAAAAAATACTGGTGGTGTGTGAAGGTAGGCTCAAGCCTCTATTCTGCTCGTAAAAGTAATGGTATAAATCTGCTTGATTATAGATTGATTGGTCAAATAGAGATGAAAGTTGACCATAATGATTCATGAATTCCATGTGATAAAACTCTCGCCCAACATGTCAAAGGTACGTCGAGGATAATAGATTGATCCACTGTATTTTCTTCTAGAAAACAAAAAGGCCCATTATAATGGTTTTACCTAGTTTTCTATTTTTCCTTTTAAAACTCTGTCAAAGTAAGATGACGTGGGTAGTTAATTTTGGGCAAATGCCTCAAAAAAATAATGGAGGTGTGCGTAGGTAGGCTCAAGCCTCTATTATGCTTGTAAAAGTAATGGTATAAATCTACTTGATTATACGATTGATAGGTCAAATAGAGATGAAAGTTGACCATAATGATTCAGGAATTCCATGTGGTAAAACTCTTGCTCAACAGATCAAAGGTCGCCTTCTTCTAAAAAATAAAATGGCCCATTGTAATGGTTTTACCTGGTTTTTTATTTTTCCTTTCAAAACACGGTGTTAAAGTCTGACGATGTGAGCAGTTTATTTTGGGCAAATTCCACAAAAAAATAATGGAGGTGTGCAAAAGTAGACTCAAGCCTCTATTCTGCAGGTAAAAGTAATGGTATAAATTTGCTTGATTATAAAATTGATTTGTCAAATAGAGACGAAAGTTGACCATAATGATTCAGGAGTTCCGTGTGGTAAAACTCTTGCTCAACAGATCACAGGTACACCTGGGATAATAGGCTGATCCACTGTATTTTCTTCTAGAAAACAAAAGGGCCCATTGTAATGGTTTTATTTAGTTTCTATTTTTTATTTTAAAATTTGGTGTCAAAGTCAGACGATGTGGGTAGTTTATTTTGGGCAAATGCCTCAAAAAAAATACCAGAGGTGTGTGAAGGTTTGCTCAAGCCTCTATGCTGCTCGTAAAAGTAATGGTATAAATCTGCTTGATTATAAGATTGATTGGTCAAATAGAGATGAAAGTTGACCATATTGATTCAAGAATTCTTTGTGGTAAAACTCTCGTTCAACAGATCAAAGGTACGTTGGGGATAATAGGCTGATCCACTGTATTTTCTTTTAAAAACAAAAGGGCCCACTGTAATAGTTTTACCTGATTTTCTATTTTTCCTTTTAAAACTCGGTGTCAAAGTCAGACGATGTGGGTAGTTTATTTTGGGCAAATGCCTAATAAAAATAATGGTGTGTGAAGGTAGGCTCAAGCCTCTATTCTTCTCATAAAATTAGTGGTATAAGTCTGTTTGATTATAAGATTGATTGGTCAAATAGAGACGAAAGTTGACCATAATGATTCAGGAATTCCGTGTGGTAAAACTTTTGCTTAACAGATCAAAGGTACACCGGGGACAATAGGTTGATCCATTGTATTTTCTTCTAGAAAACAAAATGGCCCATTATAATGATTTTACCTGGTTTTCTATTTTCCCTTTTAAAACTCGATGTCAAAGTCAAACGACGTGGGTAGTTTATTTTTGGCAAATGCCTCAAAAAAATAATGGAAGTGTAATGTAGGCTCAAGCCTCTACTATGCTTGTAAAAGTAATGGTATAAATCTGCTTGATTATAAGATTGATTGGTCAAATAGAGACGAAAGTTGACCATAATGATTCAGGAATTCCATATGGTAAAACTCTCGCTCAACAGATCAAATGTACGTTGGTGATAATAGACTGATCCACTGTATTTTCTTCTAAAAAATAAAAGGGTCCACTGTAATGGTTTTACTTGGTTTTCTATTTTTCCTTTTAAAACTTGGTGTCAAAGTCAGATGATGTGGGTAGTTTATTTTGGGCAAATGCCTCAAAAAAATACTAGAGGTGTGCGAAGGTAGGCTCAAGCCTCTATTCTGCTCGTAAAAGTAATGGTATAAATCTGCTTGATTTTAAGATTGATTGGTCAAATAGAGATGAAAGTTGATCATATTGATTTAGGAATTCTGTGTGGTAAAACTCTCGTTCAACAGATCAAAGGTACGCCGGGGATAATAGGCTGATCCATTGTATTTTCTTCTAGAAAACAAAAGGGCCCACTATAATGGTTTTACCAGGTTTTCTATTTTTCCTTTTAAAACTTAGTGTCAAAGTCAGATGATGTAGGTAGTTTATTTTGGGCAAATGCCTCAAAAAAATAATGGAGGTGTGCGAAGGTAGGCTTAAGCCTCTATTCTGCTCGTAAAAGTAATGGTATAAATCTGCTTGATTTTAAGATTGATTGGTCAAATAGAGATGAAAGTTAATCATATTGATTTAGGAATTCCATGTGGTAAAACTCTCGTTCAACAGATCAAAGGTACGCCTGGGATAATAGGCTGATCCATTGTATTTTCTTCTAGAAAACAAAAGGGCCCACTATAATGGTTTTACCAGGTTTTCTATTTTTCCTTTTAAAACTCGGTGTCAAAGTCAGATGATGAAGGTAGTTTATTTTGGGCAAATGCCTCAAAAAAATAATGGAGGTGTGCGAAGGTAGGCTTAAGCCTCTATTCTGCTCGTAAAAGTAATGGTATAAATCTGCTTGATTATAAGATTAATTGGTCAAATAGAGATGAAAGTTGACATCATGATTCAGGAATTCTGTGGATAAAACTCTCGTTCAACAGATCAAAGGTACGCCGGGGATAATAGGCTAATCCACTGTATTTTCTTCTAGAAAACAAAAGGGCCCACTGTAATGGTTTTACTTGGTTTTCTATTTTTCCTTTTAAAACTCGATGTCAAAGTCAGACAATGTGGGTAGTTTATTTTGGGCAAATGCCTCAAAAAAATACTAGAGGTGTGCGAAGGTAGGCTCAAGCCTCTATTCTGCTCATAAAAGTAATGATATAAATTTGCTTGATTATAAGATTGATTGGTCAAATAGAGACGAAAGTTGACCATATTGATTCAAGAATTCCGTGTGGTAAAACTCTCGCTCAACAGATCAAAGGTACACTGGGGATAATAGGCTGATCCACTGTATTTTCTTCTAGAAAACAAAAGGGCCCACTGTAATGGTTTTACCTGGTTTTCTATTTTTCCTTTTAAAACTTGGTGTCAAAGTCAGACGATGTGGGTAGTTTATTCTGGGAAAATGCTTCAAAAAAATAATGGAGGTGTGTGAAGGAAGGCTCAAGCCTCTATTCTGCTCGTAAAAGTAATGGTATAAATTTGCTTGATTATAAGATTGATTGGTCAAATAGAGATGAAAGTTGACCATAATGATTCAGGAATTCTGTGGGTAAAACTCTCGTTCAACAGATCAAAGGTACCCCGAGGTTAATAGGTCGTTGACTCCCAAGAGCTCTTATTGATGGAGTGTTATGGTATCTCAATATCAACTCATTACATTTTAAGGTTGAAGAAGGTCCTAAGGGTTCGGTTGTTTGCCGATTCAAGTGGTACATGAGTTGGGTTTAGAATGTTGTGAGACAATTACTGGGACTGGGAGTTTGAGTAAATATAAGATTCGAATTCCCTCCAAGTACTACTTCCTCCAATCAAACATAGATATGGATATTATTATTTTAAAAGAGCAACCCAGTGCACGAGGCTCTATGTCAACTTCTCAACAATTGCCGTTACGGTCTCATAGCAGCCATATTGGGGAGGGGGGTTGATGTGGTTGATATAATCTTAGGTCCCATCATCTTGTAAGCCAGTTTATGGGGTTGAAGTCTTTCAGGACCGTATCAGTGGCATTGGAGCAGCCGATCCTCAGCCCCATCTGCACGTGGGAGGGACAACCTGGTGCCAAAAGGAGAGCTTCTTAGAAAGGGTACCTGATCCAGAGAGGATCACTATGAACATCGGCTTCATAAGCGTAGTGATATGTTATTGTCCCATATCAACCACATGGGGGATTGATCTCATATCGATTTCTATATGGCCTTGCATCGCCTCACCTTATAAGCTGATTTATAAGATTGGTTGAGTTCTTCCAAGACCCTATCAATCACAACCTCCCAAATTAAGCCGAAGATTGTTTGGCTATTGTTCCAGTTCAAGATGAACTCCTTATAACACTTAATAGAACCTATAACAGTGGCCCCATTATTTTGAGTAGCAATAAGATAGCAATAATGGTCAGGTTGTTTTCCTGTATGAGTTGGCTCAAGGTGCTCCACAAAATGTATCAATCGTGGCTAGATATTTCACTCTTGCCATAGAGCAGCCTGGCCCTCTCAAAGGTACCTACCCTTCTATCAATCGTCTATTCTATTTGATGTTTTACTTTAGGTGGGTGACCGGAGGATAAGAATCCTCTTTCGCTTGACATAACACATAGCGTAGATCCAAGGGCTGGGAGCACCTTGGCCTGTATGTCCATATGTTGGATTGTGTGTCTAAGGACTCTCAACCCTTGGATCTGCACTACATTGTAGTGCACTACAAAGGAGCTCAATCTGTAATTGTATTAATCTAAGCTTGATTGTAGACAAGTACAAGAGACTTAATTGGGAGCCCTCAAATCTGCATTTAAACTGTAACGCACTACAAAGGAGCTCAATCCATGATTGTATTAATCCAAATTTGATTGTAGACAAGTATAAATGACATGTGAGAATTAGTCTGTTTCTAACACCGGTCTTAATAAGCAACACCATCTTTTTATAATTTATAGTTTCTAACACCAGTCTTACAAGCAATACCATCATTTTATAATTTATGGTTTGACACATTTATTAATTTACTATTTCTTCCAATCATCTTTTCTCTCTTACATTCTATATTTTTTGAATATCTTATCTCTTAAGCGTTCCCTCTCATCTCTCCTAACTTATTCTCCTCATTCAAAATCTATTATTTTCTTCATTTTCTCTCCCTCCCTCAAACTTCAACTCCTTTTGCTAAAATCTCACATCTCTACTTTCGTTTATTTTTTACTGATTCTAGGATATTATTTTAGGGCAATTTATAGCGTCACCCCTTGAGAATGTTAGTATTATAGGAACACCCCTTATTTAATATCAAATTACGTTCAAACCCCTTACCGTCAGTCTCTATTACAGAATATATCTCAAATGTTGACATCAACAGTTTTTTTTTTCATAAATACCATTTTATCCTTAAAAATGCTGAAGTACCAATATTATAGTCTGTTAGTTGTAGTCCACAAATTGACTAAACCTTACCTCCTTCATCATTAACTCCAGACCGGAGAACTCAGGTAGGATTTCACCAGAGAATTGGTTGGAGTTTAGATTCAGGGATACCTCCACTGTCAGAATTCGACCCAATTCCCTAGGTGTTAGACTTGAGAAACCGTTGTCTCCGAGGTCCAACAACTGTAGCATTCTATGATTGTTTGACTGTCAGATCTTAGATCAGATATGGCCCATGTCTAACCATCAGATCTGATTGAACTGCATCAACTTTACCCCTCATGTAGTTGTGTGCCTAAAGGGTGAGTGGTAGCAGCGCTTAAGCGCTACATATAAACACCACATTTAATTTCTATTGTTGATCATTTGATAACTAATCTGAATCGTCGATTGTCCTCATGCCTCCATTAGGGCTTTCTACTTCTACATCCGGTTCCCAGTCTCACTTCATCATCTCTATCCTTCTCTTCTTCATCGGCAAGAAGAAAGCAACAACGAATTTCAAGGGACAGAGGGTCCCTGTGAAAAGGAGATACCATCGGCACCATGGCGGGATCCATTATGTCTCTGCTGGTTTTAGGGAAAGGCAATCTCTCTCTCTCTCTCTCTGCATTGGAATATTTGTTTTTATTTTTTTCAGTGTTTATCTGAAAAGTAGTGGAGAAAGGGTCCTAACTCCAACATTAACAAAGATTTGTAAAGTTGAGACCTTTGAAGGGGAAGGAGAGAACAAGAAAGAGGATTTAGTTGCAGGTTTTGCTTCAACTGAAATCAAAGTTTTTACAGAGCCCCTTAAATCCGTAAAAAAATCAATCCCTTCATATAATGAAAAGAAAATAAGAACAACAAAAACTCCAGGTTTCAGTTCCATAGAAGAAAGAAGCTCCACATTCTCAGACATCTTCCCCCAGAAAACTAGAGAATTCGGAACAAATCCAACCGCAAAAACGTATTCCAACGATCCCAAGACACAACCCAGAAAAACCCAAAATAAGAATTAAAATTGACCTCCCAGTCAGATGGAATCAGAAGCAAAACAGGACCGAAAGAACTCAACACCAAAGACCCGTGCAAGAAATCCCTAGATCAAGAAAAAAAAAAACCCCCAAAATATGACTTCCAAACCTGAAAAATCTCTCACCTTGGAAGGTGAAAACAGCATAGTTGAGAAAATAGTAAAAATGGAAAAAACGAAAGAAGGCCTAAACTACAATGTGGGCATACATTATTGGCGGAGGCTGGCGGAAGAACAGCCAAGGTGTTCCACTGCCAATGCCGATGATAGCACTCCGGGTGGATCGGCTCGGGCTTGGGACTATTACTCCGATTCACCCTCTACGTTTTGGTCGACCCGATCCATTTTCGAAACCAAGATTTCAGATTGTAGCTTGACGATCCATCATACATTTGGTATCGGCCACGTGTCATCATCGCAGACGCCAAGTATGAAAACCGAAGAGGATTTCGGTCCAACAGTCACTTAGAGTTGCAAACCCAGTTGAAAAGTAAATCGAAATAACAAGTAATCAGTTGAAAAGAAAGAATGATTCAGATTACGTCAAATAGGATCAACGGTCAAAACTAATTATGATGCTTATACATAATTTAATACTCTTTCTAGGCGAAGCAAGAGCCCAATTCAAATTTGGCAACTGAAGAATTGGTCAGGCTCAAGACAAATCCATTACCTTTTGTGGTAAAAGTGGAAAAAGTGGAAAAAGTGGAAAAAGTGGAAAAAGCCCATAAGGCTGAAAAAAGAAAAAGAAAAAAAAGAGAGAAAGAAAAGAATAAAAAAGACACAATCTTTAGTTTTTTTTTTTTCCCTTAGGGTATTGATCTTTGATTTAACCAACTTCCCCTGAAATAAATTATACAAGCGGAAGTGAAATATAAATATACACATCAAAATAATAAATTATAAATTGACTGATGATTCATTCATTCTTCCACGCATTCGAGCTCCCCATGAGATGATGTTCTCTCTTAAATCATCATTCTTCATACTCCTCCTCTTCAACCCCTCAAGTTGAGACTCCCAATTGCTCTTCCAATATTTTCTTTCCTCCAATCCCTAATTATTAGAAGGAAAAAAAAGATAGAAAAAAAAATGAGAGTGAATCTCTCTAACATATGCATCAAAGCAAGGAAATTTAGAAGAGATAGAAATCTCTCTCTCTCTCTCTCTCAAATGGGAATTCAGATTTGAACTCTCCCTAATTTGAAATCACAAATTTTCTGAAGAGCCACTTCGTTGTGTGTTACTCCACAAACAAGAAACTCCTCATGAACCCAAATGAGTGGCATCTCATGAAACAGAACAAAACAATCAAAGTAAAAAACAACCCTTCAAACCAAATATTTAGAAAAGAAAATTGAACAAAATCAGAAGAGGAAATCAGAAAAACAGAAACCCAAATCACAGAACCCTTCAAAAACCATATACAATACCTTATCAAATGGATAGCCATTGCGAGCTGAGAAAGCTAGATGGAAGCCCCTTGACAAATCCCTGTCATACAAAGCTCTCATTTTTGGGTCAGACAATGTCTCATACGCCTCCTGTACTTGAATGAATCTCTTCGTGTTCTCCTCTATCCTTTCAGGTGGCGAAACGTCTGGATGGTACTTCCTCGCTAGCTGCTTATAAGCTTGTTTGATTTCTGAGAACGACCCACTTTCTGAAATCCCTAACAACTCATAAAAATTCATCTCCAGACTTGCAGGTATGAACCTATCATTAATGGCGGCCTTCGTTCTGAACGACCCAGATCGATTTTCAATCGAAATGCTTAATTTGGGATGATGGTTATTGAAGAAAATGGATTCTCCAGTTGATCTTCTACACAAAGTACTAGGTGTTGTATAGAGATGGAACCGAGCTCCGTTTCCTGAAATCAATCCATGACTCATCTTTCTTAGATTTTGTTGTGATAGGAGAAAGACACTGTTAATTACTTCGAGAATGAATCAGGGTTGATCGAGGTTTTCGATGCTCTTGACAAGTTGTATCTTTCCAAAAGGGCTTTGGATCTATATAAATAGGAGAAAGAGCCCTCTGTATTTTGAAGACCCCACTTTATTCCATCAAAACAAAAAAGACCCATGTCATCCATTCACTGTATTTTCTTCTAAAAAAATCTAATAAACAAAAGGGATCACTGTAATGATTTTACTTGGTTTTCTATTTTTCTTTTTAAAATTTGGTGTCAAGGTCAGACGAGGGGGTAGTTTATTTAGTACAAATGCCTCAAGAGAATAATGGAGGTGTGCGAAAGTAGGCTCAAGTGTCTATTCAAGTGTCTATTATGTTCATGAATGTAACGGTATAAATCAATTCGAGTATAAGATTGATTGGTCAAATAGAGACAAAAGTTGACCATAATGATTCAAGAATCCCGTGTAATAAAACTCTCGCTCAACAGATCAAAGGTACGTTGGAGATAATAGGCTGATGACTTCCAAAAGCTCTTATTGATGGAGTCTTATGTATCTAGATATCGGCTCATTACATCTTAGGGTTGAAGAAGGTCCCAAGGGTTCGATTGTTTGCCGATTCAAGTGTTACATGAATTGGGTTTAGAATGTCGTGAGACAGTTATTGAGACTGGGAGTTTGAATAAATATAAGATTCGACTTCTCTCCAAATACTACTTCCTTCAATCAGATATAGTTAAAAAAAAGTTTGAGCCGATCCATTCGTATCAACAAGTGTCATTGATATGAGTAAGCAAAATTGACCATGGGATTGATTTCTTGGCTTTAAATATCGGTATTGAATATGTTATATTGGTCGATTCATATCAGTATTTACATTTCAACGATATCGTATCGATGTAACAAATTTTTTTTCCTTAGAAATATCAACGTAACAGTTCATACTTCTTTTGAATCGTTCAAAAGAAGTAGGTTTTTTTTTAAATAAAGATAAAACTGTCTTATTCAGTTGATCCGTATCAGTTTCAGGTAGAGACAGATATAATATTTAAAACCATGTTTGACTTGTTAATTTTGAATTCCATTCCTATTAAATTAAGTGGACAATGATCCAATTCCTCATATATAATAACAGGACTTTCATTATTAAGAAAAGGACAAATTACTCGAAAGGACAAACAAGTAAAATTACTTATAACCAAAACCATTATTGGCAAATCAAGTTTTGACCAGAAAAATTTGACTAAATTTGGTCAACAAATTTGAAACTTGATCAAGAGTTACGGAGACATGTCCTATATTGAAAAATGACAAGACTCGAATTGAATCATATCAATTCATTCAAGACTTGTTTGTTCTGTTTGAATCACAACAAAGTGGCCGATTCTTATCAAAATTTTGAAGCAATTAGTCTAATGACATGACATTGTATGTAAGTTTATTGGCCTTTTTGAATAGTTCTGAACTAAAATTTCTGCCAATGATTTTAAGTTTCTAACATCCCAGGTCTTCTGTATTGAGTTTATTGACTATTAAGGGTAGGAAAAAAAAAAAAAACTATTGTGCATGCATTTAAAATTTATAAAATGAAGTGGGGGGGGGGAGGAAATTTGACATGACTCGTTTGATTTATTATGGCTCACTTGATTTATTGTGACTCGTTTTGACTCGCCAGGTTTTGAAGAGGAAGACTCGAGTCACAAAACTTAATTTTCTGACAATGACCAAAACCAATAACAATAAAATTTTCTCTCTAAAGAAGCTACTTATTTTAACTAAACTTTTATCTCGATCTTTACAATAAAATTAGGGGTTGGAAAGTAAAGTCTTTATAGTCAAGGGATATTAATAAAAAAGAGTCCAATTAACAACAGTACCAGCATATTCATGACCATAAACTGGAATATGGAAATGCAGAAGGAAAGTAAACCAAATCAAATCTCATCCCATCACATGGGATGAGATTTGAAAATCAAAAGGCAATAAGGTGGTCTTAGTCCTGCAAATTAATTCAACCCACAAAAACCCATTTCTTTGGTTCGAAGAAATTAAAGGGCCTTGGATCTAGAAATTCTTCAAAATTGACTTCAACGCCTTGACATTTATCGAAAGGCTCAACATATGCGCATCTATTAATCTTAAAAAAAAAAAAAGGGAAGTGGGGGGCGGGGAAATAAAATTTTCCTTGGTTGCGATCTCTATGCTTGGACGTAGTCCGAAGTGAAAGGACTGTCTTGTCCCTTGAATTGCCTCCTAGTTGATATCCCCGCTTGTCTTCCTATTGGTTTACGCCCAACCATGGTCGCCATGCAATCAAAGATCATTCTATCCCCATAAAAAAAATAATGAAAAAAGAGTAAATTAAATAGTGTTTTACTAATTCTTGTAAAGAATCTTGAATATATCAAAACTGGTGATCAAAAGATGTCAACTGAATTTTTTGAGAGATCATATGATGCATACCAACACATGTTTAGAAAAATTATTAAACTAAAAAGCAAAGAGGGTAAGGTTACGACTATTTTTCACCATGGGTACATAATATATATATATATATATATATCTCTTTAAACCATACTAAATATGGTTAGGCCCCGATCAATATGAGCATATAGACCTTCGTCTTTTTTTTTTTTCCCCTAAGAATCAGCAAATTAAAGATAAAGAATACATATTATATCCATGATGGGCTGCTAATCCACCTTTGGCATAGCCATCAGCAGACTAACAACCTAAACAAATAGAAAACAAAGAAAAATATTTTGAGAATCTGTATTTGAGCCTCAACAGAGGCCGTAGTTTACATCTTCAGCAATAAAAGGAAGAATTTCACTAGTATTAGAAGATATGTGGCATGCTTTGCTAACTTATCAACAATAAAGTTAGCCTTGCGGTGAACGTGAGTGGCCGCCCATGTTGAGCTATCGGAAAACTCTTTGCATGACCACCATTGCAGTTGGAACATACAAGGAAAGTTGCGATTATGAATGCATAGCACCACAGATTGTGAATCACATTCAATCCAGAGCTTTCTTAAATTCAGTGCATTTGCTTGTCAAATTCCCATGAAGAAAGCCACAAACTTAGCCTTGAAGTTCGTGTGACTCCCTAGTAATTTGCAAAACATAGAAGAGGCACACCATTGATGTCTCTAAAAATAACACTAGAACCTGAACATCTTGGGTTTCCTAGAGAATAATCATCAATGTTCAACTTGATGTAGTCTTGCTTGGGTGACTGCCATAGAACTTCAGTGATTTTGGGATCCCCAATCGGTACAATTCTAATGTGGAGATGTGTAGAAAGCAAAAGGTCAGAGACAGGTTTCACGTTTATAGACACTAAATAAAAGTACTCGACCAAATCTTTAAATTTTTCACTAACCAAAATTGGGGAGAGCATGGCTGGATATCATGCCTCTTCTTTGTTTCTTTCTTTACACATTCCAGTTGATCGAGCCTAATTCTAATTGTTTTGTTTCGAAGCATAGATATCAACGGGGGCGAGTTCGTACTTTTTAGATATTCACGACCAA
>NC_056558.1:11739401-11760107 GCF_013358625.1 Macadamia integrifolia | reverse complement strand
CTGAAAGGAGAAGGAAGATTGGAATTCCAACAGACGTCTATTATTGAATTCACCTGACCTGCCATTTTGGGAACGTCTAGTGCCAAAGTCATTGAGCCTCTTGGATGTGTATGCCCATCAAACCTGGTTTATTAATAAGACTGTTATTTTCATTTATGCATGCCATTTATTATTGGGTTTGTAAGTTGTTCCATGAATTTTCAGGATTGAACTCATTTGTGGAGCAACACAGTATCCGACGCTCATTTAATGGCCAGAAACGCCTTGGCACAGAGCCCAAGGTGGTCGCATGCAACCCAAGGTGTTTCTAGGAGCTCGATGTATGCTGGACACTGTGTTGTGCCACAAAAGAGCCAAATCCGAATTTTTATCCAAAATTGTTCTCGATTAGGGATAGGACTAGACATTTTGTTCACATGGTCATTACATTATATGTCACCAGGGATGTGATTCCAATACATATAAATGTAAGTACATATACTATGTGTGTATAGAAAGAATTTGGTAAGAATCTCGCATGTAATGACAGCCTTCATTCTGAATGACCCAGATCAATTTTCGATCAAAATGATTAATTTAGGAAGATGGGTACTAAAGAAAATGGCTTCTCTAGTTGGTCTTCTACACAAAGGAGTAGGTGTTGTATAGAGTGGAACCTGAGCTTCGGTTCCTAAAGTTAATCCATGACTCATCTTTCTTAGATTTTGTTGTTAATAAGAGAAAGACTATGACTGATCATGGTTTTCGATGATCAGTTAGTTGATAAGTTGCATCTTTTTGAAAAAGGCTTTGGATATATATATATATATATATATGGGAGAGGGATAGGTATGCCGCCGATATCAAGTATACTAGCGGATAGCACCAATAGGAACACATGATGGAGTATCATTCAGGAAGGAAATGGGGGTCATTTCAGAAAAAGGGAAGAGAGAGATAGACACAATGGGTGCTAGCATACTTGATATCGGCGGCATACCCAACCTTTTCCTTATATATATATATATGTATATATAGCAGAAATGGCCCTATGTATTTTATTTTATTACCAAAAAATAGACCCCACCGTATTTCATGAAAACAAAAAGACCCATGTCACCCATCCGCTGTATTTTCTTCCAAAAACAGGAGGAGGCACCGTAATAGTTAGGGTTTTACCTGGTTTTCCATTTTTCCTTTTAAAACTCAGTGTTAGAGTCAGATGACTCACATCTCAGGATTGGGAGTTTTGAGCAAATATAGGATTCGACATCTCTCCAAGTACTGCTTCCTCGCATTAGACACATATTATTAGTTGATATTAATGGTTACACAATCAAGTGTCCAATTGAAAGGTGGTTGGAGGCTTGGAGCATCACTAGAGAATATAAATTTGTAAATATAAGGTAAATGTAGGAAATTAAAAAAAAAAAAAAAAAAAAAATAATAATAATAAATGAATCGATCTAGTTAAAAAAAAGTATGAGTCGATCTGATCGTATGAACAAGTGTCACTGATTTAAGTAAGCGGAATTCACAATGGATTGATTTCTTAGCTTTAAATATCAGTATTGAATAGATTATATTGGTTGATTCATATCAGTATTGACATTTCAACGATATTGTGTCAATGTATTTTTTTTTTAAGAAATATCAATGTAACAGTTCATACTTCATCGTAAGGGTTTGAATTGTCCAAAAGAATTATTTTATTTTATTTTTTAAATAAAGATAAAACTGCCCAATACAATTGATCCGTATCAACATCGCATAGAGACAGATACCAAAATATAAAAGTATGTGGCATTTGATCCAATTCCTCAACTGACGTTAAGGACTCTAAAAATTGTTAGCAATGAGCATTCTACCTTAATTCTATTGGGAGAAAGGTGTTCAAGAATAAGATTTTATAAGAGAGAGGGAGGAAATCCTATACGCAATTTATCCATCAATATTTACCAAAATAATTTTTTCTTAAAAAAGATGCAACTCGTTATTACCGAAATAGTGAATTAATCAGATTGGTGTTGGCACGAAAAAACTAGGTTATGCCTCCTCATTGTGTGATGAAGATGTTCTTGTTGTCCTTCTCAATAGCTTGTGATTTAGCGGTAGGGTTCTTTTAATTCTCCATGTTTTATTTTCAAAATTTATATAACATTGCCTTAAAAAGAATATTTAAAAAATTGAAAACATTTGATATAATTTTTAATATATATATATATATATATATATTGATGACAGTGGGCTAACATAGATCCTTTAATGGAACTAAGACTGTAGGCACCATCACTTGATTATCTTTCTTCTGAGTCGGAACCTAGCTCAGCGAGGCGGGGTAGAAGAGCTTCCTTCTCACTTTTGATGTTTGATTTTAAAGAGGTCGGGAGAATCGGGACTGGTTTGAGGCACGTGATACTCTGAATGAGGGCCGATTTTTCACATCTTGAGACATCACAATTATCCCACCATTTGACATTGTACACCCGAGAGAGAACTGGGGCAATCCAGTCGGGGGTTTGGATGTCAATGATCTCGTATTCCCAAAATAGGATCCATGTTAGGCGGTAGTGGAGGAAAAATCGAAGGAGATCAGGTTGGTGAGGTTGCTGTTGAGTATGTTCGCAAAATATTTGGTAGGAATTTTGGATTTGGGGTGGTAGAATATCAAACATAGGACCATATTAATCCCACCACCGAGGAAATCAAAGGGGGGTTTGATTGTTGAATTTGTAATCAAAACAGAAAAACCAAGAATAACGGTTAATTCTGTTTTGGAATTGGAAAGCTTTAAACCAAGCCTCTTGGTAATCATAGTAAGTATAACTAGAGGGGTTATAGGTATTTGAGAAATTTTTTTCTATGAGGGGATGGTTGTTCTAGTCAGAAAGACTAACGATTTTGCAAATAGTTGCAGTTGTATGTGTAACCAGGGATTTATCTTGTTTGTCAAAGTTTAATTTGAGTCTGACAGAGTCAGTATTTACAAGGATGTATTCATAGAATTTATGTGTCTTTGTAGGAGAGGAGGAGTAGAAATGCCATCTTTAAAAAAAGACTCTTTGGGCGATATTGATTGGGGAATCAATATAATTTTGTAGGGATTCTTCAATGATGAAGAGGTCTTCTTTGAGGGGTTTTTCATAGTATTGGCTTTTGAGTTTGGATCCTTGGGTAGTTTGGAGGTTGGGGCTAGTTTTGTTTGTTGTTTGAAGGGGACCAGGAGCAGAGGAAAAGACCACAACATGGGAGTATGATTGGTTTGAGGAGGCCAATTGGGATTGACTTCGGGTTTCAATTTGTTTTGAGGGACCAGCAGTGGTGCCGTAACTAGCTTTTGAGCGAATAAGGAAATTTGAAGATGTTGACTCTTTAGGATGAGCCATTTGGAGAAGGTTAATTTATAGAGTTTGGCCCTATAGGAATTCACGAGTAAAGAAGTCAGGGATAGAATTGGAGTCTTCTTTAATATATTCAATTTGAAATTCAAAAATTGAAAATAAGGCTTGCCATCGGGCAAAAATTTGTTTAAAAGTCAAATTTGAGATATCATTTTGTAAAACAAATTTAGCAGTGCTGCAATCAACACGAACTAAAAGTGGTTTGTTTAGTAATGCATTTTGAAACTTTTGAATGCAAAGTACAATGGAGAGAACTTCTTTTTTGATAGTGCTATAGTTCTTTTGGGCAAGATTCCAGATACCAGAGGTGAACTAGACAAGTTGCTCTTTGCTAGTATTTGAGATTCTTTGTTTGAAAATTCCACCATATCCGATATCAAAGGCATCAGTTTCTACAATTTTAAATGCCTCAGGATTAGAAATAAACAGGCAAGGAATCTCTTAGACTATTTTTTTTTATTTTTTGAGCGGCATTAGTTTGGGTTGAGGACCAAGGAGCCGGGTTCTTTTTGAGCCTCAGAAATAATGGCTCAGCAAAAAACTAATTTGAGGGAGAAAATTACGCACGTAGTTTAAGCTCCCAAGAAACCTTTGTAACTGAGTTTTGTCTAGTATTTGGTCAGGGAATTTGTCACCAAAGGAAATGGCATGATCGATAGGGGTTATAGTACCTTTTTCCATTAGGTGTAAGGAAATGGACTTTGGTGAGAAAGAATTCTATTTTTCATTTTGAAAGGACTAGACCATTTGCTTTATATATATATATATATATATATATATAATAACAAGACTTTCATTAATTAAAAAAAAATTATAATAAAAGACAAACAAGTAAAGTTACTTATAACCAAAACCATTGTTGGAAAGCCATGTTTTGACTGGAAAAACTTAGCCGCGTTTGGTCAAAAACTTAGAAACTTGGTCAAGAGTCATAGAGAATCGTCCTATATTAAAAAATAACAAGACTTGACTGAGTCATACCAATTCATTCAAGACTCGTTTGTTTTGTCCGAGTCACAACAAAGTGCTTGATTCTTGTCCAAAATTTTGAAAAAAACTAATCTAATGATTTGATATTGTATCTATGTTTGTTGTATTTTCTTAATAGTTTTGAACTAAAATATTTTTTAATGATGTTAAGTTTCCAATATCCAAGGTCTTCTGTAGTGAGTTAATTGACAATTGAGTATATATAAAAAAATAAAATATTTAAAAACTAAAAAATAAAAAAAAAATAATAAATAAAAAATAAATAAATATTGAATGTATGCATTTAAAATTTAATTAAAAAAATCATGATCATACGTCTCCAAGTCAGAGGTTATCACTTGTATCCATGATACAATGAATGATGGGCTTCTTAAAAAAGACAACAAAATAAAATAATGGAAAAAAACACATTTTACTCTATCTTGTCTCCTTTAATTCATTCTTTATTTAGATTGTTTAAGTAAAACGTGTATGAAAATGAAAAAGGGAAAATTTGATATGACTCACTTGATTTATTGTGACTCACTTTGATCCGCTAAGTTTTAAAGAGAATGAATCGAATTACAAAACCTAGTTTTCCAACAATGACCAAAACTGATAACAAGAAGATTTTTTCTCTAAAGAAGCCACTGATTTTAACAAAACTTTTATCATAATTTTTACAATTAAATTAGGGGTTGGAAAGCAAAGTCTTCATGGTCAAGGGGTTTTAATAAAAAAAGTGTCTAATTAGCATCAGTACCAGCATATTCTTTGGCCATAAACTGGAATATGGAAATGGAGAAGGAAACTAGACCAAATCAAATCTCATCTCATCTCATGGGATGAGATTTGAAAATTAAAAGAGCAATAATGTGGTCTTAGTCCTACAAATTAATTCAACCCACAAAAACACATTTCTTTGGTTCGGAGAAATTAAAGTGGCCTAGGATCTAGAACTTCATCAAAACTGAATTGAACGCCTTGACATCCATCGAAAGCTCAACGTGGGCATATATTATTCTTAAAAAAATAGGGAAATAGAACAGTCATTGGTCGTGTTCCCTGTGCTCGGACGCAGTCGGAAGTGAAAAGACTATATTGTCCTTTGAATTGCTTCCTAGTTGATACCTCCGCTTGCCTTTTCATTAGTTCACACCCAACCATGATAGCCATGCGATCAGAGATTATTCTATCATCATAAAAAAATAACGAAAAAAGAGTAAATTTAATAGTGTATCACCATTTCTTGTAAAGAATCTTGAATATATCAGAACTGGTGATGAAAATAGGTCAACTGAAAATTTTTTGAGAGATCATATTATGCATACCAGCACACACTTTGGAAAAAAAAGTATTATTAAACTAAAAAGAAAAGAGGGTAAGGTTACGACTATATTTTACCAACTATGGGTACATCAAATTTTATACATATATATATATATATATATATATACCACACACATCGTCTTAATTTGAAGGGAATGCCACAATCCATCGACGTTGCTAGCCTGAGATAACCATGCAGAAATTAAAAACCACACACACACACATAAAGAGGTGGTAGCAAATAAATTAAAAGTCAAGACTCAAAGGGAGGAAAAAAAATATCAGTTTTTAATAATAACAAGTAAACTTATTATCCACATGTACATTAAGAATTATATTATATTATATATATATATATATATATATAAACTTATTATCCACATGTACAATTAACTAACAAGTGGATAAGACTTAAACTAACTAACAACCTTAATTAACTAATTATTGCTAATTAATAATTAACAAATGAAGATTTTCCTAATAAAATTGTGGATCTTCCTTTTGAAATTTGAACAACCTTAAGTATAAAGTGAGAGAGATAAAGTAGGAAGAGAGAGAGAGAGAGAGAGAGAGAGAGAGAGAGAGAGAGAGAATTAGAGATCGATTGTGACCAAAATAGAGGAAAAGAGAGAGTGTAATACCCTCAAATCTGATTAAGGGTATTTTTGTCTTTTGACCAGTAGGGTCAGGATAACTTAAAGTGAGGATACTAGGCCATTGAAGGTGCATCAGTACTTGGTAAGTACTAAAAATCATCCATTAGATGTAACTATACCATAGAATAACTGGGTTTTTGACCTTGAACCCTAATTTACCATTTTTCCACTAGACCATAATTTTACTGTTCTTTTCTAGTTTTCTTATTTTAATCCCAACCCTAATATACACACACACATATTAACTTATTATCCACATGTACAACTAATTTACAAGTGGATAAGACCTAACTAACTAACAACCTAAATTATCTAATTATTGCTAATTAATAATTAACATATGATGGCTTTCCTAATAAAGTTGTGGATCTTCTTTTTGAAATTTGGATAACCTTGAGCATAATGTGAGTGAAATAAAATAGGAAAAGAGAAAGAGAGAGAGAGAGAGAGAGAGAGAGAGAGAGAGGGCTTGCACACAGGGAGGTTGACTTTAGCGAGTGAGTCTAAAAGGCCTTCTATAGCCAACATAGCCATCTTGTCTCACCCTATACACCCTCTTACCTCAATCTTGGCTTTTTTGTTATCTTTTGCATTTGGAGATATTTCGTCATCCACTGTCGATTGATCACTACCGGTGTTTCTAGCTAGAATGTGCAGACTAGTCTATTATTATCATAAATGAAAAAAATATGTAAAAAAAGAAAAATTGGAGAGACTTAGGAATCGCTACTGAAGTGTTAGTTGTACAATCAATGCTTTAGTGCTCACATTTATATCTAAACCGAAGCGAGGGGCGGCGCCACCATAAGAATCCACTTCCTTGACATTGAGGGTGGAAGCCTTAGCATTAAAATCTTATGACTAACAGAACATGTATTTTAGGGTTTATGATTCTGTGATTTCATTCCATTGAAGAGAAGAATAAATACACAATAGTGAGCTAGGACTTACCATACACATGCGATATGGATCTATGACTAACCATACACATGCGATTTGGATCCTAGTGTACAAGGTAATGGAAAGATACTAATCCTAGTATACAAGGTAACTAGGATATGGTAGAATATACAGTTAAGATCCTATATGGATTGATGCACCCACTCAAGATGCAATTCAACATGTTGGATTTTCAGCTTGTCACGAAGAAATTGGAAACGTTTGGAAGGGAGACCCTTAGTGAAAATATTTGCAACTTGATCAAGAGTTAAGATGAACTGAACCAGAAGATCCTTTTTGGCCACATTATCATGAACAAAATGGAAATCGATTTCCATATGTTTGGTACGACCATGGAACACCGGGTTCACAGAGAGGTAAGTGGCCCCGATATTGTCACACTATAAGACAAGGGGCGGTGAAGAGAAACACCAAGCTCGCGAAAGAGGGATTGATGCCACATTAGTTCAACAGCTGTATTGGCCTGGGCCTTGTACTCAGCTTCGTTGGATGAGCGAGCAATGGTACGCTGCTTGTGAGAAGACCAAGACAGAAGATTGGATCCCAGAAAAATTGTATAGTCCCCTATAGACTTGTGATTAGACCAGTCACCAGCCCAATCTGCATCAGAGAAAGCCTGTAACTCAGGAGGAGAAGACCGATCAATCAGAAGGCCATGAGTGCTCTTGTGCTTCAAGTAGCGCAAAATACGCTTAACAAGATACCAGTGGTTCTTAATGGGAAAATGCATGTATTGGCAAGCATGATTGAAAGCGAATGAGACATCCGACCTTGTGAGAGTGATGTATTGAAGGGCACCCACAATGGAGCGGTAGTGCATGGCATTGGAGAAAAGAGCACCCCCTATCTCAGACGTCCCTGATGAGGTAGGGATGGGGGTGTGGACAGGCTTGCACTCAGTCATGCCGGCACGTTGATGGAGGTTAGTGATATAATGCTACTGTGAGAGAAGAAGGCCCTTGCTATGAGAGACAACCTCAATTCCCAAAAAATAATGCAGAGGACCAAGATCCTTGATGGAGAACTTCTGGGGGAGCTGGTCAAGCAAGAAATCAACATGGGTGAAGGTATTGTTTGTAACAAGAATATCATCAATGTATATTAACACATAGGTCACAACCTTTCCTTGTGAAAGTATAAATAAAGATGGGTCCGTTTGAGAGGCATGAAAGCCTGATTCCAGAAGGAACTAAGACAGGCACAGAGACTATGCATGTGGGGCTTGCTTGAGCCCATATAAAGACTGTTGAAGCTTGCAAACATGATCAGGACGGGAGGCGTCCTGAAAACTAGGGGGTTAAATCATGTACATCTCCTCATTGAGAAAACTGTGAAGAAATGCATTGGGCACATCAAGTTGACGAACAGGCCACCCTCGAGTGATAGCAAGAGAGAGTACGATCTTAATGGTAATAGGCTTGACCACAGGGCTGAAAGTCTCAATGTAGTCAACACCTTGTTGTTGGTGAAAGCCCTTGGCAACTAGGCGAGCTTTGTAGTGCTCAATGGTTCCATCTGCTTTGCGCCTGATCCTGTACACCCACTTATAGCTAACAAGATTAGTACAGGATGGGGTGGACTAAAGTCCAAGTACGAACAAGAGCATCAAACTCATCTGCCATTACAACCCACCACTGAGGATCCTTGGAAGCCTATGAGAAACCGGTAGGTTCAAGAGAAGGGGTTGTGGGTGTTGAGGTGTTTAGGTGAAGGTGGGGGTAGGGCGAGGGCGTAAGGCCATGGTGTGGGTTCGAGTTGAGGTATGGGGAGGTGGAGGGGCGGGTGGGGGAGTGATTGAGGTGGTGGTGTTGGGCGGTGTTGGCAAGATGGGGTTAGGCAGTGTGGGTGAAGATGATTGAGGTGGTGGTGTGGGAGGTGGTGGAGGTTGGTGAGGTGGTTGCTGGTATAAGGTGGAGAGAGGTATGGTGCGGCGTGGGGGCGATGAGAGTGGTGTTGGTGTGGGGCATTGGGTAAGGCAGTCCAGGTGTTGATAGCGAACAGAGAGTGGAGCAAAAGCCCAAGGAGAGGGCGGTGGGGATGATGGAGCTGGTCCAAGGATGGAAGGACCTGAGGTATGAAAAGGGTAAGATGACTCATCAAAGCGCACATGGCACGTAATGTAAATGCGACCAGATCTAAGGTCAATATATTGATAACCAGAGTGTGAGGGCTGTAGCCAAGGAAGACACAGGGAGAAGAGCGGAATTGTATTTTATGGTTGTTGTAGGGATGGAGATATGGGAAGCAGCGACAACCAAAAGTGAAAGGAGTAATCAGGAGGCCACTTGTGAACTAGTTCAAACGGAGAGAGGCCTCCCCTGACCCGTGAGGGCATGTGGTTTATGAGGTATACCGCAGTCTCAAACGCATAGTGCCAATATTGCTAGGGTACCGAGGCTTGGGCTAAAAGAGTTAACCCAGTTTCAACTATGTGACGATGGCGGTGCTCAACGGCACCCTGTTGCTCATGGGTATGGGGACAGGCAAGACGATATTGAATACCCAAGGAGGAAAAATATTGAGGAAGAGAGCAAAACTCCCCTCCTCAGTCAAACTGAATATACTTTTTGCTCAAATTGGCACTCAACCATGGTCTGAAATTTAGGAAAAATATTAAAAACTTCAGACTTAGAAACCATAGGAAAATACCAGATGAACTTAGTGTGGTCATCAACGAAAATAAGAAAATAACGAAAACCATTACCATAAAGAAAATGAGAAGGTACCCATACATCAGTGAACAATAAATCCAAAGGAAAAGAACTACGAGTGTACGTTTCTTTTAAACTAAGCCTAGAGGCCTTGCCAACTTGACAAGCCGTACAAAGAGTGCTGGTTTTATATGAGAGACAAGGGAGACTATGGTTCTGAATTATTTGATGAAGAACTCAATGGTGGGGATGACTGAGACACTGATGCCATCCATCACATGTGGTCTGTTAAGCAATATTGGCAGAGGCGAGGGAGATGACATGGGAATGTTGTACAGACCATCTTTACTCAAACCGAAAAGAAGAGTACGCTTGGTTATATCAAATCCTTGACAAAGAAATAGGAAGGGTGAAGTTCAAAATAAACATTATTATCATGAGTAAAACGTTGCACAAAAAGTAGAGACTTATTTAAAGAGGGAAGATGAAGAATATTAGAGAGATTAAAATTCCGATTAGGAGAAGAAAGTTGGGTAGAGCCAACATGAGTGATGGGAAGCCCCTTACCATTGCTAACCTACAACTGATCCTGACCTGAATAGTTGTCATAAGATGATAAAGAATGGAGGTCAGGCATGACATGGTGGGTAGCACCAGTGTTAGGGTACCATGTGGATGGAGGTTTGGTGTTGAAGTATGGGTCAGGCTAGGCATGGTAAGCTGATGGGAGGTTTACAGGAGGATTAGGCCAAGTAAGGTAGGCGGTCATAGGGCTGGGATAGGTGTGGTAAGCGACAGGGGTAGGCGGGCGATAGTAACAGGTAGAGCCTGTATGGTTGGTGCAATAGCAGATAGTGTAGAAAAGGCATCCTTGACTTTGGTTGGAATAGCACCCCCCACAACCACATCCACTGTGGTTGCGACCTCCGCAGCCCCGGTTAGAACCACGATCAAAAGGCTGAGATTGAGGTGGATCAGTTTGCAAGCTCCCTTTGGTGGTTTTGGTTACCTGATTGGCAAAGGGGTTGGAGTTGCTGGGTGGAGGATCATTGATGGCAAGCTTTTTGAGGGAGGAGCTCACAAGGAACTCGTGGCTAAGAAGCAACGCATGTAGATCATCATAAGACACTGGTGTGGAGCGGCCAATCAAGGTGGGAATAACTTCTATGAGATCAGCACGCAAAGCCTTGAATATGTGCATGTTAAATTCAGCGACATTAAGGGGTTCACCAGCAGCATTTCATTCGTTAGAGAGGCTCTTCGCACACTGGAGGAAGGAAGAGACTGATTCTCAGGTTTGTGAACAAGATCTTTCAGGGCCATATGAAGTGAGAGCACACGGGTGGTGGAGGCAGAGGCATAAGTAGTGGTCAACGTCTCCCAGATAGCCTGGCTAGTGGGTTTGCCGATAATAAGAGGGAAGACCTCTTCTGAGAGAGATGCAATAAGGAGATTGCGAATCAACGCATCTTGTTGACGCTAGGCAGCAGCAACACTTTGTTCAGAGGGAGAGGGGTTGGAGCCAGTTAAAAACCAAGTAGATTCTATCCTTCGAGGAAGGGTTCTAGCTGGGTCTTCCAAAATAAAAAGTTTTTAGAGTTTAGTTTGATAGATAGATAATGGTGTGCATTTGGAATAGAGGGAGAAGATTGGGTTGAAGAAGGAAGAGGGGTAAGAGAGAGCGTCGCTAGTGTCTAATCTCCCCTGGGGGGGTCATCGCTAGCCATAACGAAGGGAGGGGCGGCTAAGCTCTAATACCATGACAAAACATGTATTTTAGGGTTTATGATTCAGTGATGAATAAATACACAATAGTGAGCTAGGACTTACCATACACATGCAATATGGATATATAACTTACCAAACACATGCGATATGGATTAATGGAAAGATACTAATCCTAGTATACAAGGTAACTAGGATATGGTAGAATATACAACTGAGATCCTACATGGATTGATATGACTTACCATACACATGCGATATGGATCCTAGTGTACAACGTAATGGAAAGATACTAATCCTAGTATGTAAGGTAACTAGGATATGGTAAAATATACAGCTGGGATCCTACATGGATTGATAGTGACTGATCCCTATTGGAAAAAAATTCCATCTCATCGATGATGGTCCGCTTACCATCTGAGGACACCAGAGCTCCCACTTGATCATCTCTACTTAAATCATTACATTTTGTGGATCAATCGATTAGATCTCAAGGTTTTTTAGGGGTAAAAAATCAAACTAACCACATAGGACTCACTTGGAACCCGACTTTGGAAGTTATGGTGGGCATGAGGTTAAGAGAGAAGGTTGAAGAGGAGGAAGAGAAAGAGGAGGCAAGTATGACCATGCTATGTGGGGTGTTGACCTTGATCTTCCTGTCAAGGCCATGTGCCACGAGGACAGTGTGCATGTTCTGCATTGTGGTGAACAAGGTTGATGGGTTGGTGTCGGGACTAGTACTGGTGAAGAACTCATTTCCGACAACGATGGCGACGACGGAGGTGGCATGGAGGTAGGGGACGATGCAGTTAGTGAACCAAAGTTGGCGGCGGTGGGTTAGAGTTGAGGTTGGAGACGTGTTGGTTTTCGATGGCAACGATGAGGTCAATGCTGGTGTTGCAAAGGGCTTCGAGGGTGTCAAGGGTTGTTGTCGTAGATCTTCACTTTACGAACAACTCGCAACCCCTAAGGAAAGTTCCAGGTTTATTATACTATTGCTCCAGATTTGTTCTGCTATCGCTCGACCAGGAAGACACACTGAAGTTGAACTCATGCTCTCCATCTATTTCTGCCGATGTCATCTTCCTCGTTGACTCTGCTGCTATTATCGTTGCCTTGGTTCATATCGTGGTCGTCTTTGCCTTCACCATCGTCGTCATTGGGAATGGAGGTTTAGGCTGAAAAAATAAACAATGCATTTTATCAATTTGGGGGTTTTAAAGTGAAGGATATAATGGTAAGTTCACTCATACTCAGGGTAATTTGGCCATTTAGATAATAACAAACTGCTGACATCATCACTTAACGATTTCCTTCTAACCGAATGGATTTATTAGAATTTTTTTATGAAAATGAGGAACATACATCTTTTTTCAAGAAAAAAATCTCTATTATTATTATTATTATTATTATTATTATTATGTACACATGTTTTGTGGATAAACTTTCCCTTGACTACTTTACCCATTTTTCTTAGTTAAATATTATCTCTCTATTATTATCCTTCCGGTCCTTTCTTTTTATTCTCCTATTATTACTGGTATCTTTGGTATTTTTTAATTAAATAATCATTGAAAATTTTGGTCAACAAAAATATCCAAAATTAGGTTTGGGTTTACAAAACTCCCCAAAACAGTGATTCTCCTTCCTCTGCCTAAATATTTTGTCATTTTTACCCCTGGCCAAGGTTGTAGCACGGCCTTATGGAGGCCGAGGTGGCAGCCCGGCCTGATGGAGGCCGAGGTGGAAGCCCGGCCTGACGGAGGCCGAGGTGAAGCACGGCCTGATGGAGGCCTAGGTTCAGCACGGCTTTACGAAGGCAGAGATGGAGCGCGGCCTGATGGAGGCCAAGGTGGAAGCACGGCCTGATGGAGGCCGAGGTGGAGCACGGCCTGATGGAGTCATAGGTTCAGCACGGCTTTACGGAGGCAGAGGTGGAGCGTGGGCTCCCACCTCGGCCTCCATCAGGCCGCGCTATCACCTCGGCTTCCATCAGGCCGGGCTGCCACCTCGGCCTCCATCAGGCCGTGCTACAACCTTGGCCAGGGGTAAAAATGACAAAACATTTAGGCAGAGGAAGGAGAATCACTGTTTTGGGTAGTTTTGTAAACCCAAACCTAATTTTGGATATTTTTGTTGACCAAAACTTTTTGTGGGTAATTTTGTAAAGGGAAACCCAAAAGTGGGTAATCATGTAATTTTCCCTTCTTTTTATTCTCCTATTATTACTGGTATCTTTGGTATTTTTTAATTAAATAATCATTGAAAATTTAGTTCCCTTAGACCTCTCATTTTCCTTTTTGTTCAAAAATCTCTTTCCTTCCCCTATCCATCACGTTCCTACCCCTACAATAGAAATTCTTCTTGGATTCTTTCCTATCTCTACATCCCTCTCTCTCTCTCTCTCTCTACCTAAATACAGTCTATATCTCTCTCTCTCTCTGATAAGTCTCTCACTCCATTAATAGGAAACCTACTCACCGTTTCCATCTCAATTTTTTTTTTGCTAAAAGATAATTTGTATGGAGAAAGAAAAATTATAAAAAGACTATAGAGAGAACGTGGTTAATGAGCTAGGAAAAATAAAACGAGTTCCAATCCCACCTTCGACATAGCCATCAACAAGAGAAGAAACCAGCAAAAAACACTAAAAGAAGAAAAACTACTAAAACATCAAAACCAGCCCTTAATCCATTCTATACTGAGGACGTCCAAACTCATATTCTCTGAAAAATTCAGCATCATTGGAGACCACTCAGAGAGGAGTCAAAACTTTAAACTTTGCTGTTGACTTTGCCAAATTATCAATTATCGGGGTTGCTTTGCCAAATTATCAACTATCGGGGTTGCTTTTCTGAAGCAGTGAGAAATCTTCCACTTAGTTTAATTAACCTCTGTAAATCAACCCATTTTTGACGAACAAACCAAGGAATTACCCACTTCAAAACCATCACCACCACCGCAACTGAACTCAAAATTGCTTAGCCACTTTAAGACCCACTGTCGGCGCATGAAATTCCACCTCATAATTTGTTGTAACTCCCAGAAAATCTCTAAAATGGCATAAAACCTGAGCTTTCAATCTCTACAAACACCACCAGCGCTTGCTATACCGGGGCTGCCGAGGGTTGCAGCCATTAATATTCAATTTCACCCAACTTGGGAAAGGCGCACACCAAAAAGCTACCCTAATTGTTCGAGTTAGAGATCTCGGGACTTGAATATTCAACCGATTTGCACACATCAGGTCAGCAACCGTGGATTCTTCCTCTATGATGACTAGCTAACAACCCAGATCTCCTTTATCACCATTGATAAGATCTGAGCCTGTACTTAAAAGAATCCTTAAACCTTCTTGCATTTCGTTCCATCCACACAAAATAAGAAATCATAATAAATCCTGAATTCCAAGCATCCTTCAACCCTTGCATCTTAGATTTGCGCTGCCATCACCTACTAATTTCCACATAATTTTCCGGGTTACTCAGTCAAATAAAACCAAAGCACTCCGCGAAAGAATTCTATAGAAACTTAATGCAATCACACTCAATAAATATATGATGCATTATTTTCCTCCTTATAACACAATCACACCTAGATGGGAAACAAACAAATTTTTGTTTAACTAGGCTGTCGCAACTCAACTTACCATGTAGTAGTTTCCAAGCAAATACCGATTTCTTGGAAAGAACATGCTTACCAGTTCAGCTTAGCCCGACTCACATCCGGACTTCTCTTCCTTATTCCTTCCCAAGCAGATTTCACTGTGAGATCTCTCAAAGGATATAAAGACCAGCTGCAAAAGTTCTCTAGCTCCATAGGAATATATATCAATCTCAGACGCCTTCCCTACCAGTCTTTATAAAGTCAGAATGGACTAAAGGAAAAACCAATCTCCATTAACAATAAAATCAGATACCTCAGTTTCCTGTCCTTGGAAAAAATTGGGTTGCATGGAAGCCAACTCCACTAGAGCCCTTGATCATATCCACTTATCTTACCAAAACAATATATTCTTACCATTCATGACCACCCATCTCTCATTCTCCGGAACAAATATCCACACTTTCCCAATCCCCTCCCACATAGAAGAATATTTGTAAGAGTCCTTTAAAGAGCCACCATGATTAACAAATTTTGCTTTCAGAAAGTGACTCAGAGCTGATTCTTCATGCTTGACCTGCCACACCAACTTACAAAAGACAAGCTCTATTCATATGTCGCAAACGTTTGATCCCTAACCCTCCCTCACTTATAGGCTTACACACGTCCGAACATCTCACTACAATTTTTTTTTTTGTGTCAATTTCTGCTGTCCAAATGTAATTTCACATCCATTTTTCCACTGTTTTGATCACCGTCTCAGGCCACCAATACACTGTAAAATTATGAATTGGCATACTTGCCACCACAGACTTAATAAGCTCCACATGTCCTGTCATCAACATTAACTTCTCTTTCCATCCCTAAAGGTGGGATTCAATTTTATCTATCATCGGAATGAATCTATCCTTACAAACATGACCTTTATATATTTCCACCCCAAGATATCGAGTAGGAAGAGAGCACACTGGAATTCCCTCTTTGCAAAATAATCCATTTCGATCTCTTTCATATCTCCAATGGGAAACTTTCCTTCTAAATAGATTCCCATGCATCTCCATTTTCCCCTCTTCTATCTCATCACTATCTTCTATGACTTTTTTTTTTTTTTTTTTTTTTAATACTATCTTCTACAATTTCCTCTTTTTGCAAATCTATTTTAATGCAGAAATCCCCCATGGCACTTGGAGTAAAGGTTCAAAGTTGCTAGAGTCTCAAAGAAGTCGTACACTTTCATTTTGGGCCGGTGGCTTTCATGAGCAAAGGCTCTTCTTTGGGCGGACTGAAACGTAGATATAAATTTGGCATTACCATTGGTGTCATCAATTGCTCCTGATCTCTGAGTCATATAAGTGAAGTTTGATGCTAAATAGTAACGTTATTACTTCCTCTTTTGCAGGACACCCTCATATCCGGTGTGCTAGCAAGATTTTGATTGTAGGATTTGAGAGAACCATTAGATTGAGAGAAAATGTCCAAAACTGCAATCCACATCTGTTACACTGTATCTCTCCCCTAATTCTATCTCCACCCTTGGTCGCCACGCCGGTGTTCTCCCCTCTGCAATTGTTCCTCTTACTCTGGCACGAAAGTCTCTCTCTCTCTCTCTCTCTCTCTCTCTCTCTCTCACCCTCTTTTTCCTCTGTTTTTTCAGAGCTTTCTTCTTCCTGGACAGCGACGGCGGTGGCGGTGGCGGTGGCGGTGGCGGCGGCTGCAGCGGTGATGGAAGCGTCCTAGTTCGTAAAAGTGACGAGTTCACTACCCGTCGCCGACTTTGCTCCCCAAAGGGCGTAGGAGTTATGCCTCGTCAGCCATGAATACCCATTGAAAGGAAGCCCAGTAACCTAATCAACGAGCCAAACATCCCAAACCCAAATCAGAGAAAGATTGAAAGAAACATAAAGAAATTCTTCCAAATAAAGAATCCACAAATTGATTAGGAGGCAGCGGCAGTTCAGTTCTTTTCTTTTTTTTTCCTGATTTTTGCTGTTCCTCTCTCTTTCTCTCTCTCTGCGGCATGAAAATCTATCTCTCTCTCTCTCTGTCCGAGCTTTCTTCTTTCTGGACAGGGGCAGCGGCAGCAGCTGCAGCCTATCATAAAAAGATGAATATAGGAGAAACTGAAATCAAACATACAAAAAAAAAAAAAAAAAAGCTTACTATCCAGGATTCATGGCAGAAATCAACAAGGATCCAAAGTAGTTAATATGAACTCGAATCTCTCTCTCTCTCTCTCCAAGCTTTCTTCTTCTTGGACAGCGCAGCGGCAACGGCTGCAGCTCAGTTCTTCTTTTTTTTTTTTTCCTTGTTTTTGCTCTCTCTCTCTCTCTCTCACGAAAGTCTCTCTCTCTCTCCCCGAGCTTTCTTCTTCTTGGACAGCAGCAGCTGCAACGGCAGCAACCTTGAGGGATGGAAAATCACCGGTGAGAAAGAAGAAGAGTGACTATACAACGTCGGGGTTGGATAGGTTACGTAAGACAACAAGTACCCAACGGTATTGATGTAATCTATTTAATCCAATGATTCACAGCTCACTAGCACACCTAATACCAAGGTGTCCTGCTAGCTTTCAAGTCCTTTACCCATATATATATATATATATATATTGAGATTTCACTAGTTATTTCTTCTTTTCATACTGCTACGAGGAAAACCAGTAAAGAAATTTTCAATTAATGTATAGATGATTTGTTACTAGATTCAATTAATGCATAGATAATTTGATACTGGATAGTGGTGAAACTTCCAAGTATAATTCTTTTTTTTTTTTGCTAAAGATTCTAGAGTATTATTAAAAAAAGAAGAACGAAAAAATAGTTCAAACATTACAAAAAGAATAGGGCTTTTTCAATAGTTCCCACCTTTGGCATTGCCATCAACAGGTTCTCAAGAAAAACCTCAACTAACAAAATCGAAATCGTGGTCTAGATATGGCATCATTAGCAATCTCTGCCCTGATCTAACTTGGTAGCATGAAATTTGGATCAGGATTCCCTGTCTTTGTTGCTACTCTTGCAAGATAGTTAGCAATCACGTTTGCTTCCCTGAAACAGTGTGTTATCTTCCAGTTAATGCTATTGAAATATGGTTGGACAGTATTCCAATGTTGTAAGAAACACCACGGAATAGCTTTAGATTGAACAGCCACCACCATAGTCGCCGAATCCAATTCAATCCATAGAGACTCCACCCTTTTAGCCATGGCCTGATCAACACCTTCAAGCAAACTAGAAAACTCTTCAAAAAAGTTTGTGGAAATACCCAAGCACATGTTAAAAGCAGAAATAACATCATCCCTACTGTCTCTCAGCATACCATCAGCTCCTGCCCGACCTGGATTCCCCAATGAGCAGTCGCCCACATTTAATTTACAGCATCCCGTGAGAGGTCTACACCAATAAATCTCCAAAATAGCTCTCGGGACACTCGGCATCGCTTTGTGACCCAATCTCCTGCAACAGGTCAGATCTACCAAGGATTTCACTACTCCAACCATCTTCAGCTTCGCATTCTGCATATCTCTAATAATCATAGCAAAAATATGATTCGGAGATTTGCATTTCTCTACATAGCGCCTTTCATTCCTTTCATTCCTTTCATTTCAGATGTTTTAGGCCCAAAGTATAAATTCATAGGACCAAAAAACCACAAATTAATAGTTTCAAGTGGATTCCGAAATTGTGAAATAGGATTCTAATTTCTTCGACAATTGGGACAAAAGTACTCATAAAGAAACAAAGAATCAAGTGACAAACAATAGAAGTCATTAGCATCCGGAACATCTTCTATCCAGCATCTGCAGAAGCCTCGGGTAGCAAACATGGGACTAAACTTAAGTGGGTGAGAACCACAAAAGCTGAACACAGCTTCTACAACCCCACGTACCATTCTTGGTAAGAGTGTTTGACAGAGTTTGAGATTCTTTAACGCCACCCTTTTCTCTTTAAACCATACGAAATATGGTTAGACCCTGATTAATATGAGCCTACAGAGCCCTTTTTTTTTTTTCTGGGCTAAGAATCAGCAAGAATACATATTACATACATGATGGGCTGCTAATCCACTTTCGGCATGGCCACCAGCAGGCTAACAACGCAAATGAAGTTCGTGATGGCTCAAATTATGAATAAACTTCATACTTGGAGTTTATTCATAATTTGAGCCATCACGAACTTCATGGCACACTATTGTTGTCTCTAAAAACAACACTAGAACCTGAGCTTCCTGAGACCAATCGTCAATGTTCAACTTGATGTAGTCCTGCATGGGTGATTTCCACAGAACTTCAGTGATTTTGGGACCCCTAGTCGGTACAATTCTAATCTGGAGATGTCTAGAAAACAAAAGTTCAAAGACAGGCTTCACGTGTATAGACACTAAATAAAAGTACTCGACCAAATCTTTCAATATTCCCTCGACCAATAACTGGGGAAAGCGTGGCTGTATATCATTCCTCTTGTTGATTCTTTCTTTTCAAATATGGTAGGGAGTAAGGATGGCAAGAGTTAACCAAATCTGCCTCAGCTGGATGGCATTGGCTTTCTACTTCCACCATGAAAATAGCTCCTTAATAGAAGGGAAACCACCCCAATGAATGTTAAAGATAGACATGATCTCCTTTCAGATACTGATAGTGAAATTACATTATAGCATTAGGTGGGAAATGGGTTCTTGACTGTTATGGCACATATCATAGCTAGAGACCACATGCACCCTACGTTTCTGAACTTGATCATTTGAGGGGAGACGCTCATGGCACATCCTCCATCTGAACAAAGAGTAGCGAGGATGCAAATCTTTCAACCACACTAATTCCTTGTAAGGATTTTCAGCTTCTGATGCCTTCCCACGCGGATTTCACATAGAACCGACCTGATTATGTGAGAGACCAGTCTCTTAGATTAGATATTATGATGTTGAAAAATTATAGAGAATTAGAAGACAAGTGATCAATTCAAAAGAAAAAAAAGAATTCGCCACTCAAAGGAAATCCACATAAGGGATAAGAGAACTCAAGAAGAACTATTTCTTTTCAAAGACCAAAGGCCCAAATTTTGAATAAACTCCAAGTATGTTCCATTCCATGCACTAGTAAAAATTTATATACATGAGCATGGAACAGCCTTCTAGGCATAGGCAATTTCCAAGAATGAAAATAAAACTAATTGGAAAAAACAAACATGGGGAAGACAAACAATTATCCAATAGGAAAGGACCTTGAGAACTTTGAGAGGCATTTTCCACATCTTGAAGAGTCTAGAAATATAATGGCTGAAGTGCTCAAGAAGTTTTAGAACTGAATGTGAATGAAAGTTGGACCAAAAAGAAAAATTTCGGACTTCTAAGAATCTGTAGTCAGCCCAGACACACTTTACCAAAACAGTCATAACTTCTTATACAAAATAGCAGATGATGCACCTTTTTTTTTTTTTT
>NC_056558.1:11736172-11738056 GCF_013358625.1 Macadamia integrifolia | reverse complement strand
CACTTTTTGCTTTTCATCTTTGCATTTCTATTGAGCTTGAAGAACTTTATGCCCTTTTTGTTTGTAGATATATTTTCACGAATTTACTCAGCACCTCCAAATTATAAACAGAAACATGTATCAGTTTCTCTCTTCTCTCCACTCTCTACTCTATTATCTTTACACATCTATTTCTACCATCTTATGCTTCCTCACACGCTTCTCTTCCCATTATCTCTAGACTCTAGAATCTAGGTAAGTTTACACGTAGCAGTAGCCTAACAAAACGTGTATGGAAATTTCACTATCTAAAGTAAACATTAATGTGTTGGTAAGACATATATATATATATATATATATATATATACTAGAAAACTTGCACATGCAAATGCACGTGTTCTCTTGATTATTTTCTATATTATATAAAATAAATCTGTTACAAAAAAAGAATAGTGAGCAATTTTGAAATGTAACTTTGCTCATTGTTTTTGAGAATCTCAATCTCTTAATCAATTGTTTAAATATAAGATCACTATGATCTAATATAAGATTGATACACTTAGAAGTTTTTTCCTTTTTTTTTTTGATTAGTGATTACTCCAAGATGTAAGCACATCCCCTGGAGTACAAAATTCACTAGGTTAACTTTTTGGAACATGGTACCTCCAAAAGTTGAAACACCAATTAAGCACAAAGGATAATGGATCTGGTGTAAGTCCTAAGATTTCATTACTTCAAATTGAGAATAACTTGTTACTTTAAAATTTTCAATTCTCTTATCATTAACAAACAATTCTATCTACTGTCTTTTAGTTACTAAAGAAAAATAAACATGTTATTTATATGGTGTCTTCAGTTTTATAGAGGGAGAACCCTCAATACCTAAGATATTTCGATTCAATCAATGTGTTCATAAAGAAAATTTCAAATAAACAAAGGAGAAGTACAATATTAAACAGAGAGATATAATACAAATTTTGAATCTGTTGTTTCTTACAGTTGTAATCAATTGAACCATGAACCAAAGCATACTGAACAGCTGCACGTTGTATCAAAATTTGGATCTATATGCATAAAGTGACAGCTAAAATTAGTTTGACACAATTTCTTGCTATATATCAACAAATTCTTCACTGATCTGTCTAGATTTATCTAGTGATGAAATTGGAGATACTCCATCTGATAGTAGAAGAAATTTCTTAGAAACCTCATATGACATGTCAATGATGACACTTGATATTAAAAAAAGGATGCAAAAGCCAATAAGTATTTTGAAGTCTACAGAAATTTCTTGATGAAAGTAACTCGAGAATATATCCTGAAGTTCTGAAATCCATTGAACTTGTAAGTGTATAATGGACCTCATACTAAGTTAATATAAACAGGTAAGTTTTCATTTATTGACTTGTTACTGTCATTTCCATAAGTTCTAACTTGTCAATTGTCACAGAATACACCTTTATATTTTTTAAGGAGTAATTTATAGATGAAATGTGTTCCAACAAACCCATTTTTTATTTATTTTACAATTGGACAAAACTATTTTTTCCTTTCACTATGTAAGAAAAGAACTGATATACTTGAAATATTACCATAAAAATAGGAACTACATGGGCTAAAATATCAACTGCAGCCATTTCAAAAGCTCTTAGGAAAACCTCATGTTTTTGGCCACCACTAAACTTCAATTTTCCATTAATATGTCAAGACACTCGTGTCAGATAATAAAACATTTCATGGATTCTATATGGAAAATTTAGTCAACAAACACAACAATAAACTAAACCCACATCGCAATAAATTAACTTGGACATGAACTTCAAGAACAAAGAGATCAAAAGCAAGAGAGCAAGTTTCCAAATGATTATAGATATATATATATATATATATATATATTTTTTTTTT
>NC_056558.1:11731547-11735239 GCF_013358625.1 Macadamia integrifolia | reverse complement strand
ATGAATCTCATTTATATCCTTATCCCCTCGAGGACGAAGATATTGTCGATGATGAAGATGAGGATGTAGAAGCTCAATCAACTAGCATTTCATCATTTTCGAATAGACTAGTTGATAAGGCTCCTCTCTTCAGACAGAAGGGTACTCTCCTGCACGGCTCCAACCATACTGATGTTCATACAGTTGTTGATACTGGGGCAGAAGAAAACTTCATATCTGCTGAATTTGTTCGAGCACACAACCTTCCACAGAAGTAGCTTTTCAAGAAGATTCACGTGTGAGGTTTTGGACCCACAGCTCAAGAAGAGGCCACTGCAGTTGTTCGAGTACACTTACAGTTTGGGCCGATACAGTACCATGTCACCTGTTTGGTCACCTCATTGGCACACTGCGACATTCGTCTAGGGTGACCTTGGCAGCGACATGCAGGCATTCTCTATGATGACTCACGAAACACTATCAAGGTGAAGCAAGGAGGTCGTATATACTTAATGAGGCCACATGCATTATCATACATGCCACGTCGTCTACTGACTCCTGCTTCAGTGATACGTCAACCTATTCTCCCTCCTCTTGGTGTTATGTTTCCATCTTCTGTTTCGAGATACGTGCCACCTCATCAACGAACAACTTACAAGGGTATCTTGGGAGCACGACCTAACTTGACGGAGTCAAGTTCTTTTAAGACCGAGAGAGTTGATGCAGCACGACGATGGAATTAGTTGTTATCTTTTGACTTGATTTTTATTTACTTCCTATATTGGTTAGAGATTAGATTAACAGCCTTTTATTTAAATTTGATTTTTATTTTAGTTGCTAATTAGGTTTAGTTTCCATTTTTAATTAGCTTCCAAAATTATGTCATTATTTTTTTTCTTTAAATAGCCTTGTAATGGAGAAAAACTCAGTTTTAGAATTTTGAAGAATTAGAACTTGATGATTTTTTTTGTGTGAGAACCATAAATATGGTTGCCGGTGATTCTTTTCTTCTCCCTTTCTAATAATTTCTCTCTGCCTCTTATTTTCCCTTCTCTTCTTCTTCCTTATATTTTTCATCTTCCTCTGTTATTCTTTTTCTTCTTCTTCTTCTTCTTTTTTGGTTTGTTTCCCTACCTTGTTTCTGGCGATCGTTGCTGTCTCCTTGAAGCAGATCGATCTCCCTCATGCATGGGTATTTTGGACTAAGACCTTGGTCGAGAGCTCCCTACCTATAAGTGATCAAAACCCAAGAGTATTACCTCCAAGAATAGTTCTGAACTGAGAGATCGAACTCAGGTTCAGATCTAGTTTGGCAGGTCACCGCCAGATCTGAGTTGCAGGTGCTTGGACCTTCGTTGCTTGCTGTTTGGGATGCTTTCCTGTCGGAATCACGAGACCTGAAGATCTCCAAGCTTCGACTATAATTTTTTGGACTGAAACGATGAACTTGGAAGACCTTCCACTACTCCCTGATTCTCCTCTTGCCGCTGTCGTTGTGTTCCATTGTGTCCGAAGGTTGAAGATGCACAATCTTCTTATTTACAAACAAATCAATTGCTGAAGTTTCACATGAGGTCATATTTTTTTGTTATTTTCACCAAAGACCCTTCTATCTGAAGTTTTGTTTTAAAATTTTCCTTAGTCTAAAATTAACTTCAGAACCACCCCTTTATCCTAATTTTAATTCTTGTTAAGTCCTCTGTCAATTACTTCACTCTAAAAGGCTCTTAAAATTGTTTCTGAAATTACAAGAATACCCCTCAACCATTACATTGAGCTTCTTAGTCATTCTTGAGGGCCCTAAGTGATCCGATTTCGATCATTGGAATTCGGATCCGCGTCACAAGTTCCTGCTTTTTGAGGAGAAACAACTCAAGAAAAGATGAGAAACAGATTTATGTTTTTAGGGGGTGGGGGAGTGGTTGCTGTCGTGCTGATTTAGGGAGAGGGTATATAAGAAGTTTGTCTATTGGAGTGGTTTATGTTTCTGTTCTATAAATCTAGAGATGAACAGAAGAAGCAACCAGGATAGTCATTGATCAGAACATTATGCCCATGTTCCTTCTTCCATTGAATATTTTCAAATTTTCTTAGAACTTAATTTAACTGTCAAGCAAGTTAAATGTGAGCAGTGTCCATGCAGAATCTATGATCTTTTTTTTTCCCTTAAAATTAAAATTTAGATAACTGCTTTTTCTCTTGCTGAAAATCTGGAGTGCTGTGAATGTTAGTTAGCAACACCGATGTTAGTTGTGAGGTGGCTTGTTAGTATCCATTTTTCCGTTCCTTTTTAACAGGTTCCCTTTTATTAGAGAATGCTAATATTCATTATTGACCTATATGTGCCTTCCCTAATGGTGAACTGCAACAGAAAATTTTTGTGGGGTCCTACTGGATTTATTTTATCTTTCTGTTGGATTCCATCTGACATGTTTTGAAGTAGAGTCGTGACATCTACAACTCCGGTTATGACAACATCGCTCTTAATATTTGTTTGATTGCAAACACCTACATCTATAGATGTAGATGTTATCAAAAATTGGGGTTTTGATCATGTTCTTTTTTATCATTCCAGGCAAGAACTGCTACGAGAGCGTGAAAGACAGAAGGAGGAACAGGTGGAAACTCTAAAGCGCTCTATGCAGAGTGGAATGGTAAGTACTTTCTATCCTCTTTTCACTCTCCCAGCCTTGTCAGACTTGGAAAGTTTTCTGACTATATTGTCTTTTTCCTGCAGGCACAAGCTATGAAAGAGCAAGCTCAACTCAGGGAAGAAATGGCTTACCAATACAAGATCGGAAATTCTGAGGTGAGGAAAATGGCACTTAAGTTACATTCAGTTTATTTCTGCCAACTTCAATTGCTTTTTTCCTATATAACTGACATCAATTTTGTTTGACTTATATAACTTAGGCTGCGGCTGCAATTCAGAGAAGATTGGACCCAGATGTTGCTATGTAAGAAGCTCATTGATGCAAAACGCTGTGGGTGTTTGGTGTTGGTACCCTCTAGACTCTAGTCCTTATTCGGATGCTCATTCTCAATGGGAAGGGGTACCACACATTTCTTGATTTGCTTATTTTGACTTGTGGATGATATACACTATAGATCATTTTTTTTTTTTTTTTTGGAAACACTATAGATCTTAGTTATTTGTTTTTAAATTTTAACCTTTCGGTGAATTGGTTCATTTGATCTCTTGATGTGAAGTCACCAAAGGACATACTCTTTTGAACTTAATATTAAAGTAGATGATATATCTTTGGGGATAGAATCTTAATATAAACTTATTGAATCAGAATCTCAATCTAATGTGTTGAGCACAGGTGTAAGTTGGTTCAAAATCGGCCTCAAATTTGGACCAAAATGAGCTGGTCCAGTCTGGGCTTGGGTTTAACTTGGTTTGAAAGTTTGGCAGTTCTCCAATCTGGCCCGGTTGCTTGCACACCAATGTCTAGACTTCAGAGTTGGAGAGTAAAGAGTTGATTTGAGTAAATATAGGACAACGAGATTTTTGCGAAATAAGCAATCGGATATCGTTGACAAATGGACTTGGTTGTTTGTCTGTGAACCCCAACCCCAACCTGGATTTGGATTTTGGGTCCTCTCCAGCGTGGGTGTTGAAGATGTACCAGTGAGGAGAGAGAGAGAGAGCTCATTGTACCTCACCAGCACGAACCTTTGGAGAGGATCTTAATCCAACCAACCCCCAC
>NC_056558.1:11650638-11731527 GCF_013358625.1 Macadamia integrifolia | reverse complement strand
CCCCCCCCCCCCTCTAAAAAAAAAAAAATGTATTGAAACTTGTCTTAGATGCTTATTTGATTGGCCGTCAAGGCAACTATTTATAGTATGGGTAAAAGGATGGTTCCTGGTCACGCAGCCCCTATGCCTAGAGACACAGGGGAACAAAGTGATGCCCCAGGTCCCCAACCCTTGTTGATGCTCTTGTCCGCCTCATTGGCCAACGTAGGGGTCACATGATCACGGAACGATCTTTTGACCATTATATTATAGGGTGGAGGTTGGGCATGTTAATGGCTTTCCTAGAGCTAGTAGTTCAACCATGGGGAGAGCTAAGATGTGAAAGGCATATGGGATTTTTCACAGTGGAGGAGGAGAAAGAGACACAGATCTGGGTATATTAGCGGCTACTTAGTCTTTTCCCTTTATTATATTAAGTGGGAAAAAGATTGTTGTCTTACTGCGTGTGCCTGCACTAATGTGCGAGCCAATGAGAGGAGGGCCAGGGCATCAGCCTTATTCGCTCATGTCAGTTAAAATCTGGCTTGACTTTGGGATCCAAATAATGGCCATGGTCTAATAGAATGTGTGGACCGGGTGGTACAAGATAAATTGTTGGCCAGTAGTAGGGGTGTCAACGGTCCGGGTTGGTGCGGTTTCGGTCCGGTTCCACCGGTTTCGGTGTGACTTTGGAACTAACCGAAACCGCCCCATTAAGGAATTATCGGTTTCGGTCCGGTGTCGGCTTCGGTGCGGTTTGGGTTCGGGTTGTACCGGTTTGGATTTATCAGGTTCATTTCGGTTTGGATCGGTTTTTTAAACCGGTATGGACCATTAGCTTGGGCACTTGGGCTTGGGCGCTTGGGCACTTGGGCTTGGGCAGTTGGGCTTGGGCACTTGGGTTTTGACAGGTTGAACTTGAATAGTTGATAAATGTTGGGCTTGGGCACTTGGGCTACTGTTGGTCCAGTTGGACACTTGGGGCCTTGGGCTTCTCCCACTTGAGAGTTGGCCCAGTTAGATTAATGAGTTTTAACTTTTAAGTCCGGTTTTATATCGGGCCGGTTTGGATCGGTTCCGGTTTCGGTGCATATTTCCGGTGTTTCCGGTGGCCCAATGGTCTAACCCGAACCGAACCGAGACCGGATTCAATTTTAAATACAAACCGAAACCGGCCCGATAAGCCACCGGTTCGGTTTGGATCGGGCTTAATCGGTTCGGTCCGGTCCGGTTTAACCGGTCCGGTTTAGATATTGACACCCCTAGCCAGTAGATATAATTTTTTCTTTTTATGAACATTAGATTTGGTTGTTATTTATATAGTCACCTTACCCATATCATGAAGGGCTTGTATGAAAAAATCTAGTCGGGTGTCATTATTTTCTTTCGAGTCGCTATTATGTGAAATCTGAAATGCCCTCGACATTATTCATGAAATCTCTTCTAATCACCAAAACTGATAGATTAAGAGATTCTTTACTCCCCATGGGTGAAGGGAAACTTGGTCCTTTGGTCCTTTTCTTTATATTTAAGGTTTGATTCTAGGTAGTATTATTATTGGATGAGCTTCTCTTTCAAGATTGCAGCACAAGCAGGTAAGTGGTGCTCTATTCACCACTCAATGGTGCTGATCTTGGAGAGATTTCTCATGCCAAAAGCCAATTCAATCAATGATGGGCTCTACTTGGTTGGTCCCAAGTGTTCTTAGATGCCAAGACATCTCTGGAAAATTCACACAAGTCTGTGATGTGTTTGTTGAAAAGATAATCTCTCTCTCTCTCTGTCTGAGGCCCGAGTGTTGAAAGAGTGTGGCCGCCATGGGCCATGCCATGTACAAGGATAAACAAAGTATCCACTTTCATAGTCTCTAGTGGAGCCACTCTAACCATAAATATTTAACGACTACAAATCCAAAAGCTTTAAAGGTAATTGTCACCTTACATTCCCCATTTCCCCCCATGCTACAACAGTCATTTCTTGAACTCATGACACATGATTAATGAGTTAGGTGAGGATGTGAAGATGTGAGGTCAGGTCAGGTAAGTTAAAGGCCTAAAACCTACTTATTCCATTAATCCATTATCAGATCAAAGAGCCTTTTTTTTTTTTTCTTTTGCTTTTTGCCATGGCCCATGTGAAAGAGAAGACAATGGCCACATACCCACATGAAAAAACAGCTGCACTGGCCTCTAGAGTCAGTACTGGTTGGCTACTTTGGCTTGGGTCTCACTCATAGTCATAGGTGTCAACTGATGACTTAAAGACTTTGAGACCTTCTTAAAACCTTCCATGGTTGCCTTCTAAAACCTTCCAAAGCTTGGGTTTTTTCCATCTTTACAGTTCCTTTCATCTGTACTTAAACCAGTCAAAAATATTAAAGTTGTGTCTTGTGACACTACAAGAGTCGTGTAATCAATTCTAACTGAACCCTCTGAGAAAAAAAGAAATCATGTTAGATTCCTGAGATCAGAGTTGGATAATTTTCAACATTTCAGTCAGATTTTCCGGCTCTTCCAAACTCCAAAGTCTGTCCACTAGTTCCACCCTTTTTCCTTCTCTGGGATTTTTTTTTTTTTTTCTAATTACCCTTTTAACATGGTTTTAGTCCACAGTATCAAATTGTATCATCATGGATGAGCCCGGATCAGAAAATTTTACCTCCGGTTTTCTTAGAAAATCAGGGTTTCTACTGTTTTACCCTGGTCTGTACCTGATATAAGATCGACACGCATCAAGATCAGTGGCTAGCGATATTGATACGGGCGATCTGATACTGATACCTCAAACCATGCCTTTTAAGCTCACTAATCACAACGGTTTTGCCCTTTTTTATTTTTATTTTTTCCACTTTATTAAACAATAAAGAAAAAGAAGTGGAAGAGAAAGAGAACAACAAAGCAAGTAGCTTTCTTTGTCTTTGGGTGGGACTTTGTTTCCAATATAAACTAGAAGTTGGCAAGCAACCAGGTTTCAGTGACCTTGAGAATGGAGGGGGAGATAGAGCTAAACCGTGGAATAAGCCGGAGTAGCTCAAGCCAGTCACCAAGAGCTAAGTGCCCAGCTCCTTTCCTCTCTAAGACATATGATCTCTTAGAAGAAGAAGAAAAAGAAGGAAATATAAGAGATGATCATGATCATGGTAGTAGGATTGTGTCTTGGAATGAAGAGGGAACTGGGTTTGTGGTTTGGTCTCCTCAGGACTTCTCCCACTTCACCCTGCCCAGATACTTCAAACACAGCAACTTCTCTAGCTTCATTCGTCAGCTCAATACTTATGTAAGTAGTTCATGGTCATCCCAGTTTGCTTTTTATTATTCATTTCTCAATTCTTTACAGTATCCAACTGACCCCAAAAAAGAGGAGAGAGAGAGAGAAAGAGTGGGAAGTCTTAAAAAGTCTTCAATAACTCAGCCATGGATTCATCCATGAGTTGCAGACACAACTTTGCTCACAGAGAGCTAACGGATAGTAAGCGTAAGCCATCATTTCTTCCCTGAGGGAAAAGCGACCATTATGGAAGAGTATAATGATCTTAAGAGCTACAGAATACCCCTTGAACTAAATACTGAAAAACTCAGCTCTGTAACTACACCAACTAAGTAGAATTTGCCAGTTGGCACTGCTAGATAAAATGGTCTGACCTAGGTGTTTCTTAGTATCTATTGCATGACCACGTTATTACGTGGTTCAAAAACTCGTCTAACTTTCACTAATTCGATATGTCCAACACGAAACAGGATGCAAAACCCAGAATCAGCATGTTTTGCCGAAATTTCGCTCATCTTGTCACAAAAAATGCTCTATTTCGTCAATTTTCTTATCATTTCAGTTGAAAATTTCAGTCATTTCGGCCATTTCCCCCCTGAAATAGCCAAATGAAACTCATGAGTAAGACAATACACTTTTGGCAAAATTTCAGTATTTCGCTTAGACCAAAATGGCCTACTGAAACCAGATTTTGCAACTTTGGACCACCCTGATAAGTGATGACCTAATAAAAAGGTGGAATTCAAAACCCATCATACAGATGCAATTTTCACCTCAAACTCGACACACAAATGCACACTGGCATGCTGCCATGCTTTTTAGTCAAATCCCCCATGAAGAATGAGCAATTTCTAATCGTTTATGGAAGAAGAACACAGTGTGCCTATGCCTAAACACAACAGGTGCGGAAAGACCATGCTGCCGCATACTAAAGATAGTCGTGTGCAACCCTCCCATTGGCCACACCCACTGGTGTGTGCCTGCACCTGCAAGTACTGTTCTCTTGCCCTAGATTTATTTTAGGTGTTTTGTAAATATTATAGATCTTGTAATGATTCCCATAAAATCCATGACAGGGATTTAAGAAAATTGCCACAGACCGGTGGGAATTCCAGCACCAAAAGTTCCAAAAGGGAAGTAGACATCTACTAGTGGAAATCACCAGGAAGAAATGCGAGCCAAGCATCTATCCAGCCTTCCTCAAAGCTTCTGGAAAAGACTCAACTTCTGCTGTAGATGAGAACAACCGTATGCTAATGGAGGAGAATAAGAACCTAAGGAAAGAGAAGTCAGAATTGCTAATGCAGATATCACAATTCAAAGCCCTGGAGATCAAGCTCCTAGACTGCCTCTCTCAATGCATGGGCAGTCACAGAGAAATTAGAAGAGTTTGTTAGGAGCTAATGAATGGAGAAAGAACTTAACAACTCTGCGTATGTAGCATATGTACTGGAGAGTGGAGAGTAGTAGATAAAGGATAAAATTCTTTCTTGTTCTTCATCCCACTGTTCGAAAAAACTTGCAGCGATGACTCAACAAGGATCAGGCTGAAAGATGGTGAATGCGCAAGCCTTTATTATTTGTTGGGATGAAGAAAGGGGTGCGTAGCTGTTTTTGCTGTTGTAAGCTTTCTCAGGAGTGAGAAAAGGGAATCTTTGGGTGTGGGGGGTGTTTAACAAAATCTTCCTGAAAACTGGAAAAACTTCAAAAGAGTACAAGCAAAATCCAACACAAGACTGAACCAGGTTCTGAGCTGTTCACCTTCATTATGTACACGATATATCCAACACAAGAAACTGAACAAATGCCAGAGCTGTCATCGGCTAAGCCGGCGGTCTGCATGCCAGATTATTGGCATCAATCAACCAAACAAGGAAGACTAAAACATCCACAATAGGAAAGTGTACAAAATGAGTAAATTATATCTCATGACAAAAATTTGCCCAGATTTTATGTCCTAATGAATATCAAAGTCCAAATCACAGGATAACCAAAGTTAAGATGATCAATATGCAAGGTATATGTGTAATATCATTAAGACACACCTTTGCGCAAACTCGTTAAACATTTAAACTGGAAGTTGCCATCATGTTATTTAAAACAATTTTTACTTGGAGAGGATAATAGATTATCAAGTCTACTCGGAAAGCGTAGACTTGAGCTCACCACAGCTATGCAGTTCCTGTACAATGTCACAACCTCCAATCAACTCGCCTTTGTAGTAAAGCTGAGGAAAAGTAGGCCAGTTTGAGAACGTCTTTAAGCCCTGCCTCACTTCCTCATCTGTTAGGATGTCGAATGACCCAAAGCTCACACCCTCCTCCCTCAAGGCATTGACAACTTTAGAGCTGAAACCACAACGTGGAGCATCAGGTGTACCCTTCATGAAAAGCATCACTGCAGAAGAAGATATCACTTTCTTCAGCCAGTCCTCAAGAGGTTTCTCAGTCAATACCCTCTTGAGCTCCCCACTCTTCTGCATTTCCAACAGAATATCCAATCCCCCAATCAGTTCACCTCTTATGTATAGTTGAGGGTAGCTGGACCAGTTAGAGTAAACCTTCAGCCCTTCTTGTACTTCATCATCAGCAAGGATATCAAAACTCTCAAATTCCACCTTTTCCTGCCTAAGAATCTCAACTACCTTGCTGCTGAAACCACACTTGGATTCATCTGGTTTTCCTTTCATAAATAGCATGACAGGGCTTGAATTGATGAGGCTCTCCAGTCTCGAGGTCAAGGCCACACTCAAGCCATTGGAGACCGAGACACCACCCTTTCCCGCCAAGGGATTAGGGGAAGAAACATTTCCTGCTCCATTCCTTTTTGCCTCCTCAGGACCTGCTGCAAGAACTCCTTGGTCTCTGAGAATTTCTCCCAGTTCACCACTCTCATGCATTGCAATTACGATGTCACAGCCCCCAAGAAGCTCTCCCTTGCAGTAGAGCTGAGGGAATGTTGGCCAGTTGGAGAACTTCTTCAATCCCTCACGCACCTCATTATCTGCCAGTATGTCAAAGCTCCCAAATTTGACCCCCTCCTCCTTTAAAATTCCGACGACCTTCCGACTAAACCCACACTTAGGATCTTCTGGGCTTCCTTTCATGAAAAGCATAACTGAGTGTGAATGGACCAGTTCTTGGAGACGCTTTTTTAGTGGATCACTGGTGAGGCCTGACATTGACGAGCTTTCCTTCTGGGAAGAACCATTTTCCTTTGCAAACTCTCTGACACTTTCAAGGACAGCAGGTCCAGCAGCCATCCCAAGGCTGGCAGGAGCAGCCACTTCTCCAGCATTGGTCGACCCTGCAACTTTAGCAACTTTGTTGGCCAAACTAGCTGGATTTGCGCCCTCCAATGTATCTACCTTCTTACCATCCTGACAAAGCATGCAGAGATTAATATCTGACGATGCATTAGAGAGGAAATGACAAGGTTCAGAATTCCAAGCAGACCCTATTCAATAAGCAGTTGATGAACTTGGCTGACTTTTGTCACAAAATTACCCATTGACCCAGCTGATTCAGAGTTGTATGTCAACAGAAATATTCATGATCATCCATATTTTGAATTCTAGGAGAACACAAAATAAGGATATCAAATATAATAAAGCCCAACAAACAGATAAATTAAGTGAAAAATGCTCATAAAGGGAGAAGGATTGCAGGCACAATATGGAAATTTCAAAACATCGGCAGCTCTGGTTGTGACAAGTGGAAGGACATCATATAGCAGAGTAGAATCAAAGCCTCGTTTACGTTTTTCTTTGCTCTCTGTCCCCACCCTCATGATTAGGCTTTGAATTAGCTAAAACAAAAACAAAAGTAGAATATCAAGACTGAATTAACCACCACTGGATGGATTAGGTGAGATGATGATGCCAATTAAGCAGCAACAAACACATAAGATTCTAACCCTATGTTCATTACTCATATTTTACCTTTCTTTCCCTTCCTAAAATAACTTCAATGAAGATGCGTAGCAGCAAAGTTACTAATTCTGCATTATTTCGTTAGAGAGATCCAAGCTCAACACCATTCTTTCATCCACATAACATCTAATCTAATAACACATGCTTGCAACAGAAAAGGGGGGGTAATCGTAGCAGTTTATGTAGAGATGATTTTGGCCACCGATTTGTTGAATATAATATCAATAAGGAGATGATTTTTTCATCCCTAATGGTCAAATCATCTCTAACTACTACAATCCCAAACAAAGATTGCTCCAACAGTACTTCAATTCCTCACTCAGAGGTTTCTCCCACTGAATTTTAACAATCCATTTGCAATAATTCCTAGAAATTATTGGGAAAAAAAATCCATGCTAAAATCAATCATTAATTTTCTTACAAATAGTCAACATTTTTCCAGTGACCATAATCAAGCATAAGCTACAAGTCTACCACTCAAATAAGACAAAAGAGCTTCCCGTAAAAGAAGCCAAGAAATCTAGAACACAAGCCGTCATATGATGTTTGAGATTTAGCTCCAGGTAATCAAGTAAAACAAGAAAATGATAAGTGTGGAGACCTCCCATGTTTTTTCAGAACTGTCACAGTAGTAAATGCAAACAATGTTCTGAAAAACAAGGAGAAAAAAGGGAACAAAGGAAAAAAAAAGAATTGAGAGCTTGCTTTTGTTACCTTGCACCGTTTGGTGTAGGCAGACAGAAACAATGAGCGCTACCTAACACAATCTTAAAACCCGACTTGATATTATATTTGCAAAGCAACATAGATATCAACCAAAAAATGAGCTAGGTCAAGCTAGTAAATAAGGGTGACAGAGGGCAACTTGTACAGCCAAACAAGGAGCGGTAGGATATTGGATAAGCCAAAGGAAGACAATCTAAATTACCATGCAATGCTCGACCCACAAAACAAACTAGACAGTCTGAACTAGGAGACCTGAACATTCATTGCCAGGCAAACTCGGTGGCTAGGAAATTAACAAGCCTGTCTCAGTAAAACCACAGAGGATGGAAAAGGCACATATCAATCTAATAAAGCAGGATAGTCTCCAAAGACCGTGAATACCTTCCATCAAGGACTGAGGATTGTACAATGGGATCGATTGGTCCCAACTGAGCCCCACTGGATCACTCTGAAACACCCAATCCAAACAACTGATCTATCCAGATTGCCCAGAGTCCAGCAGATCAGCCAATCCCAGTCCTGACAAGGTATACCCAATCCTTAAAACCTTTCCTCCTAAGAACCACAATCAGCACTAGATGATCCTCCTTCCATCAAAAGGCATTCAAATCCACAGCAGGATACCAATCTAATAGCTAGGATCTCTTCTCCAAGTTAACACCACTACCGAGCCTCAAAGAAGGGAAACAAATTATACCACCCAAGCCATTCCCACCCAATTCCCAAATCATGCTTTCCCCACATGTATCTTCAATCCATGACAAAAGATTTTAGTTCTGCACAAACATCAACTAACACTAGTTTAATCTCAGTTCCTACAGCTGAGTAGTCTAGTCTGGTGTTCGCTTTTTCATTCTCATTCTCACATATAAGAAGTAAAGTTTTCTTTCATCCTTTATTTTACAGATCATCAAATTGATGCAATCTCGGGGTTCAATAAGCCCTGTTGGGTTCACTATGGGCCCACCCAAAGAAATATAGCCCAGTGAGCCCACTTATAAGATAGTAATTGCAATCTCAAAATTAATCAGATTCTTCAAGGGGTCACTTGGTAAGTAAAAGGCCAAGGACACAAAAAGAACATTAATTGAGCAGGGATAGTCTCGAAAGAAAAACAAATTAAAGGACATGAATGATGAGCGGATTAAAGGTAAAGAGGGTAATTTTGAAACAAACAATAAAAGGGTTTCAAACAACCATGATACAGGGGTTGTCTACAACCTTTGGTCGACAACCAGCAGCAACCCTGGACATGAATGATGAATGGATTAAAGATAAAGAGGGTAATTTTGGAACAAATAATAAAAGGGTTGTACAGCCTTTGGTCGAAAACCAGCAGCAACCCTGTTTCAATTCAGTTGATAAAACTCACTCTGTAGACTTTAGTTCGACCTGAGGTTTAGGGATACGTAACACAAAGGCCTCTTAAGGATGGGAAATAACAATACCAGAAATCAAGTTTTATTCAAAATTGATACGACTGAAACTGCTTCCGGCAGTAAGCTTAGAATCAGCTTTGTGGGTTTTAATCGCCTATGGTAGACTGATTTACACCCAGAACATTAGGCCAAAAGGATCAAGTATGAATCAGATTGATCAATCACATAGGGGCTGCTATGAGTCCGGATCAGCTCCATGTACAAGGAGAGTAATTACTCTCCTCGTATGCTATATTGCTTCCATATGATTAATCCATTACCGGCAACATTATCCTCATTATGGGACCCACATATTCTCTTTTCATTGTCTTTATACTATATCTTCTTCCCAAAAGGCAACCCTTACTTTATATAATATGGCATTCTTTTGTCTCTCATCAAAGATATCACAAATCCGAATTTGCCGAATCACTGCCAAGTCTTCCCACCTGGCCACCTTTCCATAATCACTAGAAAGTGGAAGAGTTGATGCAGGTTGAGAAGACACCTAAAGCCACTACGCCAGAGCCCACACACAAACAGAGAGAAAGTGCTTTGTAGTCTCTTTCTCTTGAACCGCCATGAAAATGAAGCCGTCGCAATGTAGAAACAAAAGAATCTTTAGTCTTCATGATGGGTTAACTTCATGGAGCTTCACCACAACAGTCACCCAGCTTTCTCTGGTCATCATTTGGTCCGGTCACCAACTTTAATCAGGTCTAGAGATTCATGGAAGGATGTTAATGGTAGTGGATGTGGACTCGCTATGGCAGTTTCCGGTGATCCCTTTGAACTTTGATTTGATTTGATTTTCCGGCACCATTTTGTACTTCTGAATGTCTTGCTTTTCTCGGCATTGAAATGAATATATGCTTCTGTTTTCAATACTCGTTTTCTTCCGTCTGGACTCTGGAATATATTTTACCCCTTAATTAATTAATTAAGGACGAAGTAGTAAGATGCTGGTTATGGATACAGAACCAACAGCGCATGAGAAGGTGGAGTCGGCAGTGCAGGCTTGCAGCTAGCAGAGGTGCATTCAAAGACACTCACTGTCACCACTGGGAACACAATCCTCTATCTACTCTCTCACCCTTGATGAATTCCAGAATACCGTCTGTGACTATGGGAATAATTTTGGGTTGATGAAAATGGACGAGTTCCTCAACAACATATAGATTGCGCAAGAAAAACAAGCAATCCATTCCAACAGTAACCCCTCTTAATCCAACCAAGACCAACAGCACTAAAGCAGGGAATAGAGCCTGAACAGCCAACGCAGCCTGCTCCACCCCACTCTGCAGGAAAACTGTGGAGGGGGTTTAGGTCGAAATCCGGAGAGAGCAAGAAGAGGAGCATCAGCAGAGAATAGGACCACCTTTTGCAAAGAAGTTAAAGTAAGAAGATAATGAAGAAAGAATATGTGGGTCTCATTCCTTTGTGTGATATTAAGATTTAAAAAAAAAAGGAGAACGCTGCCGGTAATGGGTAAGATCATAGTCCTAAATCTCGGAAATTTCGACCGAATTTGCGAGTTTCAATGGTTTCGACCCACCTTGAGATGACCAAGTTCGGAAATTTCGACCTAAATTTTGGAAGGGTCAAAACCCGAAATTTAGAACCACGGGTAAGAAACATGGTAGCAATGCAGCGTACAAGGCGAGTAATTACTCTCCATGTACATGGAGTTGATTCAGACATGGCTGCTACTATCACTAGTTGCAGAAAATTGAAGAAATTGCAAGATGACAGCAGAGAAAGAAGTAAAAAATCAGAATAATAACAAAGAAAGATAAAAAGAACTAGGAAGAAAAGCGGAACCTAGAAAGAAGAGAGAAAACTAGAATCGTAGAGAAGAGAGGGAAAAGGCTACCCAGTCTACACTTGCACCTCACAGGTACACAAAACCCAAGTTTTCTTTTTATTCAATAATTTTCCAATTGTTGGATACACATATATTTAAAAAGAACAGATGACTCCTACAAATAACAACTAGTATCAGTCTAGGAAATTAATTCAACAAGAAAACTAAAATTAAGAGAATCTTTACACAGCTAACTCTATACAAAACTCCCATAACAAAAAAATTGAAAATTACAAAGACTCCCAATCGCATGGCCTAGCTTGGGTCAAACTTTGGTTCAATAATGAACCAAACTGATGTCAGACTAATTACGAAGGTAATCAGCCCCAGTAGGATCCATCATAAACTCCAATAAGACTAGAATAGATCAGATTCAATAGTAAGAACAGGTCTGAAAACATATTCAGATTTAGGTTGAAACTTGCATAAATTGTATCTCACAAATAGGGCTCCTTTGGGGCTGAGATTTGGATGGAATGGATATCCTATATGGGGGAACAAACAATAAAAATTGAACAAATTCTGTTAGCTGTATTGTGACTTATGCTGGTTGCAAGAAAAAAGAAACTTTGGTGTTTCTTCAAGAACTAGGGCTGGAAGCTTCGGATGAATTTCAAAATTGGATCGAGTGATCCGCCTAAGGTCCTCAACAAACCCCCAAAGGGTTTTGGAATCACGCTTCTGGATTGGGAGATCTTGAAGAAATCGATTGGACTCAAAACCGACTCTACTCTGTGGATCTGAGTGATCATGTTGAATCTCCAAACTCAAGTTGTTGATGATCTTCTAGTCTTCAATCTGATTGTAATTAACTCTCAAACACTCTCACGCAAAGATTAAACAAAGAGAAGAGAAAAGAAATCACAGAAGGGATAGATGTGGGTGGGGATGGACTCTCAGTCCTGGGTCTCTCACCCACAACTATTTCAGCTGTTGAAACACAATTCTTTCTCAGAACTAGAAGCATTCAAAATAGCTGCAAATTTCATTTATTATCATGTAATCTGCAATACAATGCCTCTATTTATAGTTGAGGCTAGGACCCAAATTACATAGAAACACTCCAATGGGGTAGCTCAGTTGGCAAAGACCAACTCCTCATAATAAATAGGTCAAGAGTTCGACTCTCCTTGGGGCCAACCTATCCAAAAAAAAAATCTTTACATAGAAACATCCAAAACAGGAAACAAAAGAAAATAGAAACTAATTGACTTAGGAGTCCTAGGACTCAAAAACTGCCAAATAACAATACTTGGTCTCTTAGAAAAGAATAAAGACACTACTAGAATCTTCTAGAGACAACTAGCTAGTTCTAATTACTTGTCAACTAAGAAACAAAAAAAGGAAATAAATCTTCTCGCAACTGTCCACTCCTTATAGCCTGTTATCCAAAACATCCAAACAGTATAGGAAAATAGAAACTAGTATATAATATCCTAACAACTACTGGCAGCATCTCCAAGACAGCTGTCGATATTGGGCCCCAAGGTACCGTTCATGTGAACAGTAAATCAATGTCTTGCTCAATTGGAGAATAATAATGTTGGTTCGATGGCTGAAACTGAACCAGATACAACAACAATCATAACCTTATCCCAACTGAATGGAGTCGGCTACATGGATCCAATAAGTAAAGAAGCATAAAGGAGCGGCTAAAGAGATTTGAGGATAAAAGAAGAAGTACAGCAGTATACAAAGACGCATCATGGGAACATCCCCTATAGGGGGCGGCAACACAGGTCCTTGTCCTCCACGTAACTTTATCCGAAGTCATACTAGAGTCAAGCCCTACGGTTTTCATATCATTTCGCACCACTTCGTTAATAGTCATCTTTGGCCTTCCCCTACCTTTTTTAGTTCCCTCCAAATGAATCTGATCACTCTTCCTTACTGGGGCCTCCATAGGTCTCCGTTGCACATGACCATACCACCTCAATCGGCTCTCACGGAGTTTGTCTTGGATTGGTGCAATCCCCAAGTCATTTCTAATACGCTCATTTGTTACCCTATCTCTCCTGGTCTTGCCGCACAGGCCTCGCAACATTCTCATCTCCGCTACACTCAATTTATTCAAAGTACTCTTCTTAATCGCCCAACATTCTGCTCCATACGTTATAGTTAGTCGTATAACTGTCCTGTAAAATTTTCCCTTGAGTTTAATAGGTATTATTTTGTCATAAAACACTCCCGATGCACCTCGCCACTTTATCCATCCCACTTTAATCCTATGGGCCACATCATCGTCGATATCCCCCTTTTTGTCAATGATGGACCCTAGGTATTTAAAACAGTCCCTCCGCGGTAGTTCTTGTTCCCCAAGCTTCACCACTCCCTCCCCTCCTCTAGATTGACTGAAGGGGCACATCATATCTGAGACAAAAATTGGACCAGCATTGAACTCTCCTTTTGACAGCTCGATCTACATCACATACCATTTCCTTCATCTGCGATCTGCATCACAAAGGCCTGACCACATTTCAGGCATATCTCTAATCCCTTCAACAGTATCTCTGTTATGGAATTAAAATGAAATAGTAAATCTAGTGTTATAAATGCATTTCATGTTTAGATCCTTAATATCTAACTTATGCTATAAAATCTTCTCAATATCTACCTTATGCTATAAAATCTTCTCTGCTTCTTTGAATATTTAAGTATTTGACCAAAAAAAGACTAAAACTTCATCCCAAAACTTATTTGGTGCTCAAAAGTTGTGGTTTAGGAGTAGACCAAGCTGGCCAACAGAAGAAAAATCCCTACTAAGATTAATGTCCCTAAGAAGTTTGTGGGAAGATTCGTTATTACAATGGATGTCCTGCTTAGATTCACCCTGTTTCTCATGGCATGCAGGCTAGGCTCAATCAACTTCCCTTTTTTAGTATCTCTTGATGGTGTTGTTCCAGACCTTGAGCCGATCGGCGATGGGTCGATGTAGTTGTCCATCCCGCTCAGCGAGTAGTCTTTCGACTCGTATCAGGATATACGCCACGGTAATGACGTAGTTGCTCAACTCCTAAGATTTGCTTGGTGCTACCGGTCGGTCAACTCCTGCCTCAGTCGGCCGATTCTGTCCTCTATACCTTAGATTACGTAGGGCACAGTCGGTCTCCCCGGGTCATGTTGTTTATGGCCATAACAGGTAGATATCGAACTTAGCATTTCCTTGTCTCTCACCTACTCCTGAAGGTCTTTAAGGCATCAAATTTCAACATCAAGAAGCCTATAAATAAAGTAGGCATATCTCAGGTACCTCTCCAAATTCCAATGAGTGCATTGAAGAGTAGTGAGCCTGGAAGTTAAACTTGACCTAGAGGAAGCCATTTTTCTAGCAAGTATCTGGAAATTCTCTTTGAGGAGAATGGCATAGGGAAGAAAATGGAGGAATTGGACGCAGAGTAGCATGATCAAGCTCTTTTTTTAGCTACTGGCTCATATGAGGTTTCTTTGCAAGCTTTGACTGCGTCTAGTAGGAATCCCGCTCTACCTTCTTATTTATTTTGTGGTTTGAAGTATGAGAAACTGGTTCAAATAAAAGAAGCAAAGGACCTAAAGAAGACTAATTAGTCTAGCCTAACTATTTCATATCTCCAATTCACTGACAAGGCAACAACAACAGTTCTTTTTCAAGGCAAGCAATGAAAATGTTAGATTTCCTTGCATGCTTAGTTCTTTGAGCTTAAAATGTTAGATTTCCTTGCATGCTCTGTTCTTTGAGCTAAATGTATAACTATTATAAAATGTAATTTTTGGGGTTACAGACTTTTCTGCAGTTGTAGGTTAGAGTCTGGGTGACGATCCAACTTTGTATCATGGAAATACCATTAGGAGCAACAGATAGACCTTCCTATATTCAGGATCCAACTGTTGAAGCATGGCAGAAACCTTGCAAGGTGGAAGTAAGAAATTAAGTTTCAACTTCGGTCAAGGTTTGAGTCATTACTGAACCAAAATAGTTGCATTTCTGCAATTAAAAAAAAAATCACTGATTCTCTCAAAATTACTCTGCTATATATAAGACTTCAGCTAAGTTCAACAAAAGCAGAAAAATATTTTCAAGTATATAAACCAATTTATGCCAGTCATTCTCCGCGTAAATGTGTATCCATTTAAAACCATGGTTGGAAGGGTACTATCCATATATTACAAAAGAACATCCTGATCAAAAGCATATTATCACTTTATCCCCATACTTCGCATCTCTCTTTTGGATTCTGTTCTGAGTAGCTAGGCTCAAGTCTCTCCACAAAGGAAATTTTTTAATAAAGGTACGGATGGTTTGAAGAAATATTTTCTTGTAAATTGGAGACCTATGTCCTACAACAAAAAGGAAGGAGGTCTTGGCAACGCACTTGAGATTAGCACATCACTTTTCAGGCCAGTGGAACACTTCTCCTCATGCCTTCAGTGTTTAAAAACACTAGAATACTAAAAAGCCAATACATCAAGTGAAATGATCAAGAAAAGTTGACTAAAAAAGCCCAAAGTACAACCTTAATGAAATGATGATATTCTTTTTGCAGAACATCATTGGGTGCTTGAGTTTAAGCAAATACCATATTGCAGCATACTCAATTAAATGCATATGAGCATATACACTAATCCACATATATGGACGCACACTTTGAAATAAGGGTAGGGAGGAGCTACCTAAATTTATTATCAGCAAGACTTTAATTATAAGCAAAACTCCCTCACAGAAATTACAAAAAGAAATAAACTTGAAATGCTAATCATTGCTTTAAAACAAAACCCAGAACCATATCTTAAAGTTTACCTTCATTATATTCCGGAAAATAGAAACATAAGTCCCCACCTCTTAATCATGTCCATTTGCACACTTGCCTCTCATTGTTTAACAAGATTGTATATTAAATTTGAGAAAGCAACATATTATAGTAAGAGGGGGGTGAATATATCTTCAAAAACAGGCATTGCAAAACTGACCTTGAAGAAGGCAAAGTAAGGAACTGCAGAAACGGAATAGGCCTCGGAGAGTTCTGGTTGTTCTTCAGCTTCAACCTGCAGAACACAACCACAAATTGCAATAAGAGCAGTATCATTCAGAATGGTAAAATGATAACCTAAGTAATAATCAAAACACCACACATGAAAAATAAAAAAACAAATATGAACCCTAACACCCGTTGAAGAAAGTACACCAAAAGACTGAATCAAACACTTTAAAAGTATATTTGGAAATAGAGATTACTACAGAGCAAAAGGATAAGAACCCAAGTACCCAACGAGGGTAACCCCAAAAAAAAAATCCCAGAAACCAGAGATATTGATAAACTATGAGATTACAGAAAACAAACCCTGAAGAAATGAGAATTGGGAAAATCGGTGGCGAGATGGGAAAAGACTTGATCCATGTGCTTGGACGCTTCGCACCACGACGCCCAAAAATGGAGAATAACTGGTGACCCTTGGCGGAGCACATCATCAAGCTCCTCCTTTGACTTCAGATCCTTCACAGAACCACCCATGCTTGATCACTCCTGAATCCCCTCTTCGGAAGAGAGGACTAGTAGTAGAATTAAGAAATAAAATAAACGGAAAAGAGGCGCCGCGCCTTTTAGCAAAGAAGCTACAATAGAATGGAAGACAAAAGAGATGCTGCTTTCCCTCACCACATTTATTCCAAAGTTCCCAATCATAATAGGATTGTAGGAATTAGGATCACTACTTTAGGTATTTTCTTAAGGGTCATTCTATTATTACCACAAAAAAAAAAAAAAGTAAATAAATCATTCTATTTTGTCTCCATCTTTTTTTAATTAAATTATATTTTATTTTATTTTATCATATTTTTTTATGTATTAAAATTGGGATCGACCTAACAAACACAAGGCTTATTTCTATCACCTACCTTACTTGCCCATATTTACTCAAAATTTTATTTTTTGAGCTCCTTTTCTGATTTTTCTCTATTTTATCTCCATCTTTAATTTTTTTTAATTAATTTTATATCCTTCTTTTCTTATATGTATGAAATTGGGATTGATATCAAAATAAATAAATAGGCTTATTTTATCATTCCCTGTATTTATCATAATTACTACAAATTTTTTATTTTTAATTTCTTTTTTAATTTCCACAATAACAAGATTCTCTCTTTGTCTCCTCATAATTTAAAACCCTGTTGCATAGATTGTGAATTGATCGAGTCCCGAATCTCAATTGGTTTTGGTTGGGTCAAACCGATTCTTCACCAATTTAATACCCTGCAACGTTATCACGTCATTTAGTTAATAAAGTCTCGTAAGGTAGGGATGAACATATTTATATTCGATTGATTAATTATTTATCTGTAATGTGGTCAAGTTAATCTAACCAACTATGTTATAATTGATTTTTTTTTTTTTAGGTAAACATTATAATTGATTTTTATATGGTGTTAATTGGGAAACTAGTTATAAATATGCTATAAACGAGTTTATCAATATATAAAACAAGGTAATCTGACTATAAACAGTGTCAATCAGCCCCGCAATCCCGCTCAAGCTCTCATTGAGCTACAATCAAACACCAAACAGTTTACTAACCGATCAGATCTACCAATGCAGGTCAACTTTTGACACCCCTATAGCACTACCGTCTATGTAGGCGTTACCATGTAAATCATTTTGGGACGACCTCGGCATAATGGTTCGAAAAATTGGATTGAGATTGGTGAAATTGTTTGGATCAAATTGATATTGGTTGAGATTGATCTCGAATATGGATCGATCAATGTTGAATCCACTAGTATGATCCAAAAGGTAAAAAGTAATAAAAACTGAATTTTTAAGGGTAAATTAGTCTAATCCAATGCAATCCGGATCATTATTGGTCAAGACTAACCCCATACCGAGGACCGAGATTACAACTTTTTTATTTATTTTATTTGTTTACTTTTACAAACTTGAAGAGCAAGGAGACCTGATATATATATATATATATATATAAATTTTGCCTACCAATATTTGTCCCTTTACACCTTCATCTAGGATTAGGTTTCACTACCTCATCTTATAAATAGAAAAGTGAGACCCAAGGTATAGGGATCCTTCTTCATCTTTCAAACCCAGCTCATATTATTGTCGTTGTTCGGATAAAATAATCTCTTGAATGTGTTCTATATTTGGGAGCACGCCCCTATGCCAAGACATAGGTAAGTGCGAAATGACCACTACCTCTTTCCTGATTTAGTCCCTTAATCGACATGATACCATTTACGTTGGGGTTTCCCTTCACATCTTTAAAGTGCATCATGTCATGTTATGGAGGCCACCATTTATCAATAACCCATATATCCTTATCCAGTTAATGCGGGACTAAAGATTACTGGCTCAACTCGCTGTCATGTTTCTTGGCATATTGACCCCTGTTCTTTCAATATGACAACTGTGTACTCTATAAAATACATGCTATGCTTTATTATGGTGGAAAACAAAACCAGATTAGCTAACCCCTTTAATGATGGGTAGTGCGTATCAAAGGCATGCACAAGGCTCTCGCCATAATGGGGTCTGATAAAGGTCATAACGTACATAATCTTAACCTAACTTACAGAGAAACTATTTCATGATTTGAACCCAAGACCATGATCAAGACCACTTAATCACAATGGAGCATCTACAACTATAAGTTTTTCTTCTCAACCTATTAAAGTAAATAGAGGGATGAAACTCAAAAACGAGGAAGATAAAGGAAGAGGAACTGCTGGGGTTCCTTCAATAACTCTTCGTGGACTTGGATCTTCAATGGCGCAACATAGTGTCCGGCACATATCCAACACCCAGAAACTCCTTAGGCCACATGCGATCGCCTTGGGCACTGTGCTTGAGCATTTCTAACTGTTGGATGTGTGTCAAACACCCTGTTGTGCCATAGAGGAGTTCAATCCACTTTCACTTTCAACTCATCATAAAAAAAAAAAAAAAAAAAAAAAAAAAAAAAAAAAAAAACTCAGTTGCAAGTTTCAAAGACAACAAGATAGAAAAGAAAGAAAACCTTCCAATCCCCACTTCTCCCGCTCTGCTCTTGTGGGTCCGTTTCTTTTTGACCAATAATTTTTCCGTACAAAGGTGTGGCTGGGTCATGGGCTCATGGTCCATAGTCCATAGCCCGTGGGCCATGAGGGTGTCATTCGAGGGAGCAATTAATTAACATTCAATATTCTCTGCTGCGCGAATTTAGTAAGAATTTTAAAATTTCACAGTAGAAGCCTGGAGGGAAGAATTTTTTTTATTTTTATTTTTTTTTCTCAGATTTAGCGGCAAGAGGCTACAAGCCGATGATTCAGTCAGATATTTTATTATGCGGGCTAATACCACCCGCTCAAGCCGAGTCTCATGGCTCATTGTAGACGGCGTGTAGGAAGGAGGAACTAGGAAGAGCTAGAAGGCTCCCATTCAAGGATTCGACTCATCTTCTGAGCGCCCACCATGGTACCACCCAAGTCTTGCCCATAGTTATCTAGGTGAGCACCACATGTCCAAGCGATGATCCAATGGTTCTTGATATCTCGTTCTCCTCAACTTTGTCAGTGCCTCGTTCTCTGTACTTCTCAAAATGTTGGATCATCGCCTAGCCATGTGACATTCGCCCAGGTAATTATGAGCGGATTTGGCTCCTCTTATGAGTGATTATTGTTCAGGTCTAGTTCATAGTTACTTGGACAATCGCCACATGTCCAGATGACGATCCAACGAAGCCAACGCTTCGTTCTCAACACCTCTGTCGACACTTTATTTTTCGTTCCCAATTAGGCATCGTTGGATCATCACCTAGACACATGGCAATCGTCTAGGTAACTATGGGTCGATGTGTGCAATCACAACTAAGAAAAGGAGATCGATCCACTATGAACCGATGTGGGCGATGAGCGCTAAGGAGAGGAACCGGATCTAAAAACTAAATTTTGAAGCCGAGTCGAGTGGTAGCCGAGCTAACTGTTAAGCCATCTCTTGGACAAGTGGATACTCTGATTTCCTGAGACCCCCCACTCCCATTAGACCTCACCTCTGTTCTTCTGCGACTGTTGTCTTTATCTCAAATTAAGCGTTTTAATTTATAATTAATAATTAAAAAAAGAGCTATGATACAGTAAAACTAGGATCCATGGCCAACACTGTGTTGTGTGTACTCCCCAATCAAAACCATCCTATAGAAATGGGCCCCACTCTACCTCTTTCCCATCTTCATTTTGCTCACTCTGCTTTCTAAAGCAATCCCTCTTTCTTTCTCTTTCCAGTCTTTTTGTATTATAATCTGTCATTCTTCAAGGAAAAGATTCTAAAGCAATGGCTTTTGATCTGATCTACAGTTTTTGTTCTAGACCTTGGTGACATCACTCTCACCTTAAAGAAAAAGCTTCTGAGCTTCTTTTCACACTCTCACCTAATTTAGCTCTCTTCTTCTTGAATTTCATTTTGCTCTTGTTCTTGCTCTCTGGTTTCTCTTTGTTTTAGTGTGAGGGTTTAGTAGTAGTGGTAGTAGTAGATACTAGAGAGTCAGGGACACAGAGAGAAGAGAAATGAGGGGTCCTCTGGGAGCAATCATAGGGAAGTACCCTTCAAGCGATGGAAATACTCAGACGGATGGGATCATAAGACACAACAGAAAGTGCAGAGATGTTGTGTTTCTCATACTTTTCATCGCTTTCTGGGTTGCAATGATCGTTAATTCTAGTATCGGATTCAACCAGGGAGACCCATTGAGGTAAACACTCTAATGATGCTAACCCACTTCATCTGCTTCCTCATTTCCCAAATGCATCTCCTTTCCATTTCTTTACTTTCCATTTTTGTTGCTTTAGTATGTAAAGATAACGTTTTTATTGGTTACTTTATCTTCTCTCTCTACCCATTATAGCATTTTGTGAAGATTTTTGGTTTTCCTTTTAAGCTTGTTTCTGTTTTGGAAGATTTGTAGTTTAGACCTTTTCCTTTGATTTTGTTCCACAATGGTAACATTTGTGGGAATGATGAAGAGTCAAGGCTGTGGTAAGATTTCACTCTGCAGGAAAGATGCTTTGAACTTTTAAGGTATGCGTACGAGGTCTTCTGTGAGTATTGGAAGTTGTTTCTTTCACGGAGTTTGGTTCTTCGTACTTGTTTGGAGGCTAAAGAGGTGACTCCGAGTTATGGGTTTTTGGAAACTGAAGGTTTTCATTAATGGCGTACTGGATTTACAGGCGACCGAGGATTGCGGCTCTTGGCTTTAGGACGATTGATGCCAGTTTCATGTGGCCTTACCATGCCATTCTTGAACGCAATGTTTTTCTGTTACCAATGAAGAGAAATTGTCGTTTTTTCAGATCTCATGTTTAGATTTAGCCTTCACTATTATGGTGATATTCTTGGTGGGGAGTGGGGACAAAGCCTCAAGATGTCTCAAAACCCTTAGCTGAACATAGCCTTGGTATTGTACAATATAACCATGCTGATATCATTGTACACTTTTGATTTTTCCTTTCTGTAACCTACTACCTCTCTCTATATATTTTTTCTTACTCTTTTATCAGATTTTAGAATTATTCTTTCAAAAAGTAATTAGAAGTTGCACTGGTTACACAAAGAGCGACACTGAAGCTTCAATTAGTATGTGGTAAAAAAAGATGGATGGTCAACCCAGACTGTGATTCAACTTCCTATGCTATTTTTTGTTTCAAATATTAATATTGACTTTATTCCCCGTTACATTTTTTGTAAAGTGACAATATGCCAGTGAAAAAGAGATCTCTGACATGAGAGAAGACTATCATAATTTAGAACAATAACTGTGGAATTTGGTAGCTTGGTTTTGTGAACTAATTCTCTCTCTCTCTCTCTCTCTCTCTCTCTCTCTCTCTTTCAAATCACCCTTCTTTGTTCGATCGGTGGCATAATTGGACCAAAGGAACATTTTTGAGAACTGTTGAGGACCTGTACATAGAATAGGGTAGCTGCAAGGGCTAGTGATTCAACTTTGATTGAAATCGAGTGCATCTGACTTTCATGATTTTGTATTAGACTGCCCATTGGATGAGCCATTGATTTGCATTTCCTTTTTAGTGAAAATGCTTCTTAAGTGTAAATGTTTCATTCTTCTACTTGTGTTTCAAGTCTGCCGCGCTCTCTGAATCCTGCTTGTTAAGCCACAATATTCTAAAACATGACAAACATAGGTTGTGTTGCTATTTGATCAGGCTATTTGTCACATATGTATCTCATCAAACCTTATTTCCTTTCCGCATAGGTTCCATCTCTTTCTCCATCTGCTTTTCCACCTCCTCCTTCCCTGCATATATGTCTTCTTTTGATCCCTTTGCATCTTGTACTTTTCTTAATCTGTATGATCTTCCACGGTCCTGCTTTGTAGTTGTTGACCTTGGCTGGAGCTTATAAACATGTCAAAGTCATACTTCTATACTTTCATGCATAAACCGCCAGTCTCACCAGTGAACCATGAGCTTTGATTATATACTACATACCTTTACAAACATTACTGCTACATGCATGCCATATACTGCAGGACTTGGTGGGTTTGGTTGCCCAGGGCCTCCATCCAAGGTCAAACCCATCATTTGATAATGCCAGCTCGATTGGTCAAATTTGGTCAACCAAGTTAAGGTCGAGCCCCTTTTTATACATTATTACCAGAAATTACCATAAAAATTTAGTGCCAGAAATGGTGTAGTTGTTTCTTTTGACTGTTGGGGGTTTGTGAGACCTTCTTTATGTATGCTGATCAGATGTCTTGATGCATGGATTATAAGTTCTTATCATTTCCTGCTTAAGGTGCATAAGTATATTGACAGGCTAACATATGGGCTGGACTACAAAGGAAATGTTTGTGGGGACAAACATGCAGATCCTGGTCTTCGAGAGTTGGAGCTTAGGTACTGGGTAAATCCCAACCAGGTTTATGAAAGCGGCCTAAAAAATGGCCAGTTCAAGCTGGCTGATGCTAGGAGTATCTGCTTGTTGGATTGCCCCATCCCATCTGAAGACTCGCTCAACTGGGTCTGCGATTATCCAGAGGGAGATATTCATCTTTCTATGAATGACTGGATAGATAGGAATTATGATTATTTTGAGTACCTTACACCAGATATGAGGAACAGCTCTCTTCAACTTCAAGGTCCATGCTACCCTGTTATATTTCCAAGTGTGAATGGTAAGTATTTATTCCATGTACATGTGTAGGCCATGGCATATTCTTATTCCTCAAAATTATGTTAAACTGTAAATGGTTAACTAATTTCCTCTTTTTCTTTTTAGTTTTTTGGAGTTGCCAAATTATTGTACGTGCATCGAACATGTCTTTGCGACATTGGCAGCAGATGGGTGGTGTAAATATCAATGAAGACATTATTATTGATAAGTCTATACATAAAACCATCAATTCTCGATCAGCTGTCTTAAAGGTTGGCAAACCTCGGAACTTAGATTGTTTTTCTTCTGATGATTATTATGGTATTCTTGCTGAGATATTAACATAATTCTTTATTAAATTTTTTGTCTGCAATGAAAATTATGCACTATATTTTACTTTCACTGTCAAACTAAATTCTTCTGTGGTAAGTTTGATGAAGTCCTTGTATCTAAAATCCTGAGATTAAAAGAAAAAAAAAAAGAAAAAGAAAAAGAAAGAAGGCAACCTATTTTGGTACTTCCTGAAAATGTCTTGCTTTTTAAAAGATGATTTTTTGTTACAGTAGTCACTTGTTTCCTTGTTCAGACATATGTTTGAATTTGTATATTCTCGAGGTCAGTGTTCATCATGTACCCATTATCTGCAGAGATATGTGGCTGATATTGGGAAGGCATGGCCAGTTTTGATTGTTTGTGGAGCAATCGTGCCGCTGTTTTTGTCAGTGATCTGGCTATTGATGATTCGGCATTTTGTTGCGGGAATGACATGGATAACGGTTATCTTCTTCAATGTTCTCATAATATCAGTCACAATATTTTACTACTTGAAAGGTTGAGGAAGTTCTTTGGATCTATTATAAATGTTATTAAACTTTATTGTCGATTATCTCGTGTTGCAATAATATCTGTTATACCCTTTTCTGTATGAGGTTTGGATTCATTGCTAATCATTTTTATGCATATTTTCTGCTTAAGTAATTATATAATAAACTGATATTATTTTGGATTTTATGCTTTTAGCTGGCTGGATTGGCAATGATGCCATCTCCCCCGTCATTGGTGAGAGTGATCCATACTATCATGTTTCCGCGAGGGTGGGTGTCCTCATAAACTAAGCACTAATGATCTGTGAGCTTATTAACCATTTTAATTTGCTTGACAATTTTGAGTAATCTTGTGTGTTTCAGGAGCAAAATCACCTTCGTGCTGTTTCTGTTCTTATGACCATCGTAATGGGTATTGCTATTCTTTCATCACTTGCCATTGTCAGACGCATCCTTATGGCAACATCTGTCCTGAAGGCAAGTATAATGTGAAAGTTGTTTTATTCTGGAAGAGGTCAATGATACTTGATGAATGAAATCCAGGGATTTTCTAATAGCTGATGCTAGCAGATAAGGTGCTAGACCATCATTATATAACATAGGAGGGGAGAAATAGGACAGGCGATCCTTCGGTGGTCTAGATGACTTGTCTTCTGAGAACCTAGCTGATCAGATAGAAATTCTAAAATAATATCTATTGCATTTCTTTCAGATTTTTAATAAAGTAATAGGGTAAACAGTTTAGCAAATAGGTTGCAGAATGATGGTTTTGGTCATCAAGTCGTTCATTTTGCATGAATGAACTCCATTGAGTTGTTTTTCAACTATCACTCCTGTATGGTTAACATGTTGCCTGGTATATAAAAAATTGGTAGATCCTCTTCATGTTGTATAGCATTAATGCTTTAATCCACTGAAATCATCCGACTCCCCCCCCTCTCCTTTTTCAAGCTTTCAGTTGAGAGTGTTTAAGAGGTAGATGGAGACATGGAGTGGATAGGTTAACAGGATCTCTTTGCAGGTTGCTGCGAAGGTCATTGGAGAAGTTCAGGCTCTCATAATATTTCCTGTTATACCATATACTATCCTTTTGATAGTTTACATGTTCTGGTTTTCGGCGGCTTTCCATCTGTTCAGCTCTGGCCAGATTGTTCAGAATGACTGCAAGTCCAAGTATTGTGCTTATGATCTTGCCTCTAAGCAAGTGAGCTGTGGTCACTGTGGTTATAGCATCCATTACACTCCTCATATTGCAATTGCCATCCTTTTCCACCTATTTGGCTGTTATTGGGCCACACAGTTTTTTATTGCATGTTCCTCAACTGTGATTGCGGGATCTGTTGCTTCTTATTATTGGGCTCGTGGTGAAATCTCGGTAAGTTACTAAAAATATGAAAGCTATACAAGGTGCACTGCTATTTTTGAATTTGAAGCTTAACTTTTTGTCAAGTGTTAAATTGGCTTTTGAAAATTTGAGGAGGCAGTTTGTTCAGTTGAGTTTTGTTGGTACTTGCCTGTGGTCCCCACTCCATACTCCCTAGCCCCCAAAATTTTCATTTCTTTTTTCTTCTATGGTTTTGCAGTATTTGGGATGCTGCTATACATGCAGTGGCACCTTCACCTGTTGTATATGCATTTTAGAAACCAACGAGGTTAATTTCTGGAGAAATGGAAAATTGGAAATAGTTGCTCATATTGAACTCAATTAAATCTTTAGAGTCATCTTCTAGTTAGGTTGTCATCAAAAGCAAATTGGGATATCTTTGTGCATATGTTAGTTTGTATTATGTTTCTAGTATCATTTTTTGAATAGTGAAGCTAGTATATATCTGCATTTATTTAACGAGTCTTGAAGAGAATTGGCTCACTTTTCCCCTGGTGAATGGTTGACTAGTGCGTGATTATAGGTTTCTTCTTAATGCAACGACAACAACAACTTATCCTTTCCCCAACTAAATGGGCTCGGCTACATGGATCCGTGTAAAAGGAAACATAAAGAAAGAAAAAAAGGAAAAAGAAAAAGAAAGCAGCAAAACAGAACCACAGGAACAACCACCAACAATCAGCCGGTGTAATGGCAGATTGGATTGTACTGTGACAGATATCAAACGGGATAGGTTAAGGATTGAATAGTCTGCTGGCTGGAGTGTAGAGAAATCCAAAAGGTCTAGGGAAGGTCTTGTAATGAAACTACTTGAATGAATTGTTGAATAAAATTGTCTTGTGGTCTATGAGACTTGGATTTGCACCTTGCAAGAGGTTTCCTATTGTTCCCCTCTAAGGAACCTTAGCTTTGACAGTGATCAGAGTATCTGTACCTTTCATCCCCTCTCAATATCTCTCTTCCCTTTGTGTGAGTGTGTGTACATGCTGGGGTAGGTGTTTGGATTTGCTATTATGCTGGTAATAGCTTAAAATAATAAACTTTTTCTAACTTAGTTTTTGCTGAGTAGAAGTGCTGGCATGATAACTCAGTCAATTCGAATTTGTACAATCACATCTTGTGAGGTTTATTCCCCCCCCCTCCCCCCCAAAAAAAAAAAAAAAAAAAAAATTTCTTGTGAGGTTTTTTCAATTTTTTAAGGTGCCATTTTCCACTTGTTCAGCCCTGCAGAATGTTGAGGAGTCAGTTTGGTCAGTAGTTGTTTTGAGACCTGGTTTAAACTGACTATTTTGTAATACTTTGGGAGTTTGATCCGAGTTCTTGAAGGACAAGACTCAAAATACCATTAAAGTTTCAAATATATCAAAATGGTATATAGAGGACTTTGGCAGATTTGGCAGGAAATCAGTTTATACATCACTAAACCTTGCCTAATTTCCAAATTTCATATTAAAAAAGGTGACACTGCCACACTGGTCCACTTGCAAATTTAGGAACTTGAAAGAGTCATACGATCAGTCATTCATAGATTTTTGTGTTTTCTGTGCTTATTCTGACCTCCATCTCCCCACTCCCTCAAAATTAACGCAGCCAGAGATTCCATTTCTTCCTGTGTTTTCATCAATGAAGCGGCTCATGCGGTACAGCCTAGGTTCTGTGGCCATTGGTTCTCTGGTTGTATCATTTGTTGAATCAGTCCGCTACATACTTGAGTTCTTCCGCCGGAAGTTGAAAGTTTCAAATACCACACCTGAAAGCAGTATTGGCAAGGTTGGCTTTCATTCTTCTCAGTGCTGTCGTGGATGTATTGACTGGACTGTGAAGTCTGTGAACCGCAATGCCTACATAATGGTAAGTTTTGAAATCTCATTTACTAGATTCAGAATTTTATAGCTACGTGGTAGGTATGGAAAAAGTGAAGATGCACAACATGCATCTGCCTTTCACATGGCAAACAAGGTAAGTTGGGGCTTACATCCACCATCAGATGGGTTCCATGTGGGAGCTCTACTGTCAAGATTGTGCTTATCAGATAATCATAACTGTCAAAGTCCAGAGATTTTATTTTTCTGGACCTTTTGCACATTTTATTCCATAAAAAAGAAAACCGATGTCAATTGGAGATCACTTGGACCAAGCAGATGTCGAATCTCCAGCCGTGATGTGTGTTAGCTCTTGGCTGTGGGTCCTGAGTTCTAACCAGAGATCTTGCTACTTATTTGATTACCATGACCATTTATCCTGCTGAATTGGATCCTCTTGCATGCAGATTGCCATAATGGGTAAAGGATTTTTTAGAGCTTCTTCAATTGCAACAGGTTTGATCATGAATAACATTCTTCGAATTGGTAGGGTGAATGTGATCGGGGATGTGATTCTCTTTCTTGGGAAGTTGTGTGTCAGCCTCTCCAGTGCTGTGTTTGCATTTCTCATGTTAGACGCTCATAAATATAGATCTGCCCACAACAAGATATCCTCTCCACTGTTCCCTGTTCTGGTAAGGTTTCGATCTAACTTCTAAGTCATGATTATGAAGTGTTCTTGATTTTCTTTCTTGAATTCTAATGGAAGAAATGCATGCAATATTTCAAAATGTACGATAGCCTAGGAATTATTTGGCTTAACATTGAGAATCTAGTGATCTGGCTTAGCTGCACCAGAATAGGTAGAAATGAGCTGAAACAGTGAAAAGGAATTCAGGGCCCTTTCGATTGAAATCTAGTGGCACAGATTATTTACAGCAGAGTGTGCTCTCTCCCGCTCTCTCTTATTAGTTATTATTTTAATTTATTATTCACTGTATTGTGTGGTTAGGTATATGTGGTATCAGAGCCATCTCTTTGCTGTCTTTCCCTCATGCATCTTTCCACGTGAGTGGGGATGTTGGGAGTAATTGTAATCCCACTTCAGTTGTCTGGGACCTTGGATGTGACTTCATATACATATTGGTTCCTCCACCTAATATTTCTAGCTTTTGGGTTGGAATCTAACATATGGAATGGCTGGAATAGTAATGGTTGTTGCTCAATGGGCATATGTTGACTATTAAATTTAATAACAGCAGCTGGGTGGAAGTTCATAAAGGCTTCCTAATGTGGTCAGTGTCATCCAATGGTGACCCCGCCATGTGATGAAAGAAGCCATGTTATCAGGTTAAAATTATCATGAACGGCCCAAATACCTGCTGCATAGTAGCCCTGTTGGCCCTCAGATTAATGAGGTGTTCTCCACTTCATCATCTACTCGTATACTAAATTTCAACCTAGTCCAAGTTTTCCATGTCGAGATATGAGGCTTGGAAAACTGGTTGAAAATTAAACTATTACCAATCTGTTTTGACTACTGAAAACATGAGGGGTAAAAGTTCAATACATGGTTGGCCTTATGGTGGCGATGGGATCACAACTTAGACACGTGGTTAATCCATGGGGTGTACAATTCATCCAATAGTCAGTTTGTCATGACTCATGACCAGACCTACATGTGGCTTCAAATGGTGGACTGTCAGGTTAAGATTATCCTGATGGCTGTCTAAATGGAATTTATGCCTGATTATTTTAGCTCTTTTGAACATTAAATGTTTTAAGATGTCTTGGCTACTGTTAGTAATGCTGCAGTACTCCGTGGGTTGTACTGTTGATGTGGATTGAGGGCATTGGACATGTTGCATATCAGAAGATGCTACTGATGTATGATATCATCCATCACTTGCATTGTTCGTCCTCACACACATACTGCAAGTTTTAGACTTCCTTTCTCCTTTTTTTTTTTTTTACTGATATAGTTTAAACTTCCTTTCTCGGACCTGTAAAGATGTGGCCATCCCATACCACCTATTATTTATCATGTTTCTCCTTTCCATGTTGGAAATGAACTTAGTATTCTAGTCACCTCAGAGCAGCCCACAACCATTAGGCTAAGAACACTATCCAGTGATTGGGAAAAAAAAAAAATCTGTTTTAGAATCTTTGTACAAAAATCATCTCAACAGTCAATTTTTTTAGGAGCAATATTAACCCAAAATAGGAGATTCTCAGTTTTCAGGGTTTCCTTTGTGACCAATCCTTGAGAGCGACAGGTGAGAGTGAAGCTCGGATCAAACTCAATCAAGCTCTTTTCTTCAAATGAACATGAAAGCAAAGCTGACCTTTGAAATTGTTGTGAAGGCGGATGAAAACGGAAAGAAGTGTTCTTGTGAAGTGAATTCTGTAAAAAATATAGAATTTGAATTCGTTATATCTATATAGAATATAGAAGGATATAAATATGAGATCATATCGGAGCAGTAGTAAATAGGTATGAATAGATCAAGAAAAAAAGGAATAGTGGAGAAAAAGTTATACAAAGCTAGATCTAAATACGGGCGAACCTCCTTTTTTTCTACTAATTTTATGTTTCATTAATTCATTTCTTTTGATTAAGCGAAGTTCTTAAAAACTTCTGCCTTCTTTGAAATATAATGAACAGTTCCTGTAGGTTGATCGCCTTTTTCGAGTAAATATAGAATAAGGGGAACATTTAAAATCCACAAATTCATTCCCCTCCCCCCCTTCTCTCTCTCTCTGTCTCTCTCCCCTCTTCTTCTCTTCAACAATGCTCTACTCTTCATTCTCCTTCATCCATTCTTGCTGATAAGCCCTCGAATCGTGTGGGCGAACTTGCAAATCTTAAGAGGAAAGTGGAGGTAAAAGAGACTGCAAAACTGAAAAAATGAAAGTGGAAGATTATTTACAAGGCGAAGCAAGAGTCAAGGGTTTTGGGTGTTTATATTTTCTATGGGCTCATACTTAACCCAAGATTCTCTTGTTATTGCCATATTGCCCCACAATTGAAAAGGTAAAAAATTGGCTACTCATTGATCAAGTTATACGTGAAAATGGGCTTGACTACATTTAAAGCTCATGTTATAAAAAATATTGGCTCAATAGATATGGAAAGAACTATGTATTTTGTTTTGAATTCTAAGACTCTTTATTTTTTCTTTATATATAATAGAAATATTTTTTTATTTAAATTTTACAAAAGGCTGAAAGAACGCTGTCCGGCTGCGTAGCATACTCTAGCACCTCCCTGTGTCTATCTCTTTCTCTTCTTACAATACGGGCAGATATGTCATTTCCTAACAGGGAGGAGAGAGAGAGAGAGATACAAGGAGGCCTTAAAGTACGCTATGCATCCTGGCAGCATTCTCTCCTTTTATGAAAATATATGCTGACCGGAAAATTCCATTGGAACAACCGAATTGTTAAAAAAAAAAAAAAAATCATTTTCAAACTGAACCAGATTACAACTGAAAGTTCCCATGGACAGCTGTTAATAGGTTTTTATGCTATCAACCTGCACTGTGTTTTGGCCATTAATTTGATAGTTTGCTATACTAAAAATCTGTTAGGTTTGTTTCCTTGCGACATTTTTCATTGAACATTATCTGTTTTCACCATGTAAACTAAAAGAACTCTGGGATTCTGAAAGAACTGCAAGATTCTTGAGACTTAGCAATTAAGCCGTGTGTTCCAAGTTTCTGACACTTGCTTTATAGAACATTGGTGTCTAAGTATTGTCATCAGAGACTTAATCAATTTCCATTCTTTCTGTTCAGACTAGCCCTATCTTCTGTCATTGCTGTGAAAGATTTGTCATAGATTCTCTAATATCTACAATCGGTATATTATGAAAACCCTTAGTATTTTCTCTTTGGGACTGGCAATTTTGGCCAAAGATCAACTCTTTTGCTTCATTTACTTATGAAAAAGAAAAGATTAGGTATTGGGAAGTCCTCTTTTACTTTCAGTTGTTGCAAGATACACATATTTTAAAACTCGGGTTTGGATGAAAACAGCCTGATCTGTTTTATATGGTGGATCAACTGATCCAGAACAATCCAGATTGTTATTGTCTAGTACTGATCTGTCCTAGGATACTGCTCCTTAAACCCCTTGGATGGAAGGATATGACATATTATCATGCATTAACCTTTTGATAGTTTAAATTTTATGATTTCTTAAGATTTTTATGTATTTTATTCTATTTTGCCACTTCTCATAACATGGGCTTTCTTGTGATATAGTCAACATTATGTGAACAAGTGGCATAGTGCAGTTCATCCTGCCAACTTGCTATATGCATTGTTGAAAATGCATTCATGTTTATGTTTGTGTAGGTTTGTTGGTGGCTTGGCTATGTTGTTGCGACTCTATTCTTTGCGGTAGTGGAGATGTCAATTGACACCATCATCCTGTCTTTCTGCCAAGATTCTGAGGAGCATCAAGGGAACGCGCAGTATGCCCCTCCTCTCCTGATGGAGACCCTGAATGACCAAAATGAGATGCAGAGACTCACTCAAGGATCTTCCTGAGCTGTGCTGTGTATGTCCTTCCTACATTTGTTGAAATCAGGAAGCAAAAAGCTTCATATATTACCAGTTCTGCTGATGTCATCAGGTTGGCTACATGGCCTCAGTTGTTTGCCGTAAGTTGCTTCCCCCCTCCCCCCAGTTTTGGTTTCTTTTTTCTTCATTGTATAGTGGGTTATATTTAAGCACAAAAATGAAAAGAAAAAAAAAAAATTTGACCTATCGAAGTTTTGTTATTGTGTGTTTTATTTTCTTCTTATATTTTAGTTTTTAATAATCAGAAGGAAATTGTACCTTGTGCATTGCTTGAATAGCTTAAAAAATACAATAATTAGCCATGTCTTACCTGCCCTGTTGGTGTCAAATGCGGCAATTCAAAGGAGGTTAAGAAAGCTGGGAATTTCCGCTTAAACCCCGAGAGGTGAACCCTTAGCCTTGCTTCTAAGACCTGCAACCCTTTTCTTTTTCTTCGCGGCTGGTTCTTTTTAGAGGTTCCTCTCCTTTCAGTCGAGTGCTACCTCGGGAATGAATGGGCATGACCATTCGTATACTAGGATTGAAGAGACGGGGAGAAAGACTTCATAGACCTTGAAGGGTTAGCAAATCATTCGACGGGGAGAAAGACTTCATAGACCTTGAAGGGTTAGCTAATCATTCCATTGATAACGTGGGCAGTGATTGATATAGGCTGGCGGCATGCTTAACACATGCAAGTCGGACGGGAAGTGGTGTTTCTAGTGGCAGATGGACCCTTTGTAAGGTTTCCACAGTTTGCCACAAGTTGAGGAATTGTGATGTGATGCTTGACCGTTATATTCTGGTGTGGATTTCAAAATATTATACTGTACCCCAATGGATGTGGCATCGCTCATTTTATGAAATTATGTCAAAACTTCTCAGTTCCACAGTCAGTGATGTTTGTTTTGGAATTTTATTTTAAGGTGAGATGTCATGGCCATAGTTGGAACTTGAACAGACTGGTGGCTCCAGGTATACTGTACCTGAGGTTTGCTCACCTTTGCAAACTAATTCAAATGATTAAAATGTTGTGCATCAGAAATAATTAGAGATGAATTATATAAATGGGAGGCATCTCTGATTCTTATTTTATAGTTTGACTAGTTTGTTTATAAGAAGTACCAGGATATATGAATTATATGTTTGGTAAACCACACACCGTGTCCTACTAATTCCTTGCAAAGAGAGAGAAAGAGAGAGGTTCTAGTGTTCTGCAAAACGTTAGGTTCCCCAATGCCAGGCCACATTATCCTTGGCTACTTACTGCTATACCACCACCGAGCTGTCTTGAGTTAAATTCTTTGGCAATGTTCCCCCTTGCTCTTGAGTCTTGACAGTCCCATCTGGGTCACACTTGCTTTTGCATACTGGGTTGCCTGCAATCACATACTGAATAGAGTTCACTAAAACAAAAGCTCATCCAAGCTTGTTATTCCGTCGGAGATGATGGAAGGTGAATGGTGGCTGCGGCAACCTGTAATATGAAAAAAGACTTGGTAGCTCATCTTAGTCTTGCTTTCCTGCTTCCCATTTTCCTCATTTATTCTTTGGTTTGGGTAATGTGGTCTAAATCCCTAAGATTTGTTTTCTCAAGTTTCATAACATTGTAGGGATCTGGGTTTTCTCCTTTTTACCCATGATTTATTTCTGGCATGCCATATGAATAAGCAATTATTTTCTGGAATCCTTCTCATCTTTCTGGAAAGAATAGGATTAAAAGTATTTGAGAGCTTAGTTTTCTAACTGATGTTTAAAGATTGTGATGCATTCCACTCCATGGGAAGATGTGATGCACAGCCTTGTACTTCTTGCAAGATTGCATATGAACAGAGGATGCACGTTAGTCTCTTCATTCTCTTTGAATATTGGGCATAGCAAATTTTGGCCAAATGGTATATTGAAACATGTAATCTTTGAGACTGTTGCCTTGCAAGTATTTCAATGACATTACCATTGGAAAACCTTTTATTTTGGTTGTTGGAGCTTCAATTCTCCAGAAATTTCCCCGTGCATTTGGATTACGATCTCATATGCTCCCTCTTTGCTTTGTTATATGGAAAAATAACCAGCTTTATTTGATACTTCTTGCTCCTTGCTTTTGAGTGAGAAGATACGTCATTCAAAAACATTAATGGCAGTTCCCCATTTCATGAGGGGTAAGGTGGTCATTTTGTCGTTTTCATTCGTCATTCAATATCATCTAAGAGAGCAATTCAGTGCACGAGGCTCCTGCGACTGTAGGGGATTTGGGAGGGGCAAATGTACGTTGCTTACCTCTTGCTTCGTAGAAAAAGCTGTTTCTAAGTTTCGAAACTATTATGAGCATGTTGCAAAAGTACACTTTAACCATTGTGCCACAAGCTTACGGACTTCATTTAATATCAAATCCCATTTCCACCCTCTAATAGTAAAAATAGATTGCCCCTTATATGGAGTTTTAGTATCATTCTACTTGAGGTGCACTGGAAAGTTAGGCAACCACAGTAGAGATTATTCTGCTGGAGTTCAGCGAGCATATTGGTCTTTGCTGAACTCCAGCGAGCAGAGAGGTAGCTTCCTTCCTCAACGACGGTAAAGAGAAGTAAGAGTGACAAAGTGAAGCACTGTTTTAAAGGGGCCATCCAATAGACTTTTCAAGGTTTTAAAGAGGTTCCACATCAATAAGTGATGATCAGGCTCACAGCCAGTCGACCTGGACAACCCTTACTGTTCACCCAACATCAATAGGAAATCTAGTAGCATAGGCAGTTGATCCATCCATTGAAGCAAATTTACGGACTGCTAAGCTTATTGCTATGATCCTGTTGATTCAGTTGAAGAAATAAATCCATCAGTACTGGTAGTCACTTGCGTCAATCCAATAGTAAAAGTAGCGAAGGTAGCTAGGGAGATGAAGCAGTGGATTCGGTTGATGATCTGCTTGATCAAGTCATAGTCCATGTCGAGCTAGAAGGCTAGATCATCCTACTTATAGTTCCCCCCAAAGCTTTGCAAGCAATGCTCAAAGGGGCTCTAGTGACCAGAAAAAGGAAACTTTTGAAGCATTTGATGAGACCACATCTGTGAGGGTTGTTCTTTCCATTGATCTTGTTGAGATTGAGTCAAGAGTTGGGGGTTCATCTACAAACCAAAGATGTACAAGATTTTTTTTTACGAGAACTTGATCCGAATTTGGAGAAGATTAGATCAGGTCCATGTATGAGAACAATATTGTACGTACTTGATCCGTAGATTTGAAATCCATTTCTCTTTCTTCATTTAATAGATTTCAAATCTACAGACCAAAGATGTACGATATTGTTTTCGTACGTGAACCTGATCCGGATTCATCTACGTGGAGAAGAGACATTCACGTTGCCTATGTCTCTTTCCTTCTTTATTACCTACAAGTTGAGTTGGTGAAGTTTGCTTGTAGAGTTATTTGTCTAATTTCTTCCTTTATTTATTGTTGCACCTTCTCATATTATCCTTACTTGCACCTTTAATTACTTTATACCCTTTGGTTTGTCCATATTTTACATACCCTTCCAAGTTTACCCTTTTGCGTAGGCTAGGCTTCTACTTGAATGTAAGGGTGTCAAATCGGAACCGAAACCAAAAACCGAATCCAGATCCAAACCAAATACCCTGAACCAAATCCAACCCATTATAATATGGTTAAATCTTGGATCTGAAATAAGTATTTATAATTTGGTTCGGTTTGGATCTAGATTTATGCTAAGAACCGGCGGTTCTAACCGAAACCATACCGGATAACTTAATGTCCACTTTTTCCTCTTTAACTAAAAACTTGATGTTACTTATATGGAAACCTAATATATTCAATCACCTAAATGATAAATCATCTTATAGGGTTTTAATTATAGTCCAACTCTAAAGCCCTCTTCTTTTTTTTTTTAGTTTTTGTTGCGCTGGGACTCATGAATCATGAGTTAAACAATCTACTAAATTGTAACTCTTCAAGTTTGAAGTATTATGTTCTTCATCTTCTCTGCATATTGTGTTTTAAAGTAGTGAAATGATGATTGATAGCTCATGATTTTTTTTTTTCATTCTTTTGTTGGGCAAGATCAATAACATAGTGAATAAACATTTATATTTTGTCTTCTGAATAGCAGCTGCATAACAAAATCGAATTTGAAACTAGATATTGTAATAAGAATCAAATACAAAATCCAAATAGGAACCAGAATCGGATAGGTCAAGTATGAATACCAATTTTCAGAACTGAGATGGGACTTGGTCCGATTTTGGATCACACTAACACTCCTTGGAACCAAAATTAAAACCGAACTGAATACCTGATTCCGGACCAATTGATACCCTTACTTGAATGTCATCTAAATTATGGTACTACAATCCTCTTGTGAATTTCAGTTTATTTACCGTTCTACCATTTCCTCCCCTTTTATCAAGCAAAGAACCCTTGCACATTTTTAGTTGATTACTAGATTTCCACTATCTCTTGTTATTGACATATTTTACATCTTCTCTTGCTTTGGTGGGCCCATAATTGTGCCAATGATGGGTTTTGAAACCGAGATTGCATGAAATAATTACAAAATTACCATTGGAAATATACATTTGCCATATTATTGCTATATTGGATTGAAATCACCTTAATTTAAAATTTGCATTTTTTTTTTCAAAAATTGGTACTTGCATGACATGGTGATTGGAGATTATTTGTTCATATTTTCTACTGTGAAGGGGAGATTGGACATTATCATGACGCTTTTGATTATTGGGATCTAGAGCAATGGAATGTTCTTTCATTAGATGTTCTACATTATTTGTTCATGTGTAATGCTACACGTGAGGGGGAGATTGGAGTTATTATTTACTCGATTGGAGATCTTATATGTATGCTTTATCCGCTACTTGGTCCCTGACACCCTGATGTTGCAACTTGGTCCCTAACAACCTAATGTTGCTACTTGGTCCCCGACAAACTAATGCTGCTACTTGCTTATCCTAGCATCCTGATGTTGCTACTTGCTTGCCTACTACCTACTTTCTTTTGAAAAAAATGCTTTTGATGGTACATTTTATTACATTTATTTCATTCCTTTTGTAGAGATGACTTCCACCTACTACTTGCCTCCCTTGGGAAGATCCTTTGATGGTACTGGATTTATGATGTGGGTGCTCTCCGGCATCTACATTTACTATTCAAGATCAGTGTTACATTTAATTTTTCTATTCTTGTTGGTCCAAGCTAGATGTTTTCTCTTGTTATATGTGTACTCCAGCTTGAGGGGGAGTGTTGAAATTGAGTCACGAGTTGGGGGATTGTCCCAACTATGATTTAGTTAATTACCTTCATTTTTAGTTTCTCATTTCCTAGTAAGGTTAAATTTTTATTTCCTAACTAGAGTACGTTTCTATCTATTCTCTTGTCGTACGAGGTACTAGTTACCTCATTATATTGTGACTCATTGACTAATATATATTGACGGTAGTATATAGAATTAGTTGCCCTCTTCTCGGTAGGCTTACCTTCTTCTTCTCCTCCTCTTCTCTCTCTCTCTCTCTCTCCTCTTTTCTTTTTTCTCTTCTATTGCAGTTGCTGGTTACAAATCTTTTTGAGGAATCCTTGAAACAAGATGTAAAAAGGACTTGGCATAATTTTGCCAGAGCCCCAACTTATAATATAATCAAGGGAAAGGGTTTCTTAGCAAGGGGCATAGGTGAGCACACCAATAAATTGCAATAAATGATATAGACCATAGGAGGGGCAGCATGGCAATTTTATATGAAGAGGAGAGAGACAGGTGCTGGCGTATCCTACTACAGCAGCTCAAAGATCCTTTTCCCGATAATTAATTTGGGGGCACAAACTAATGGTAGACCACATAAAGGCTTTTTTAGCACATGGGGTGGGGGTCAACACAATCTTTTTCACACAGACCTGCATCTAGGCATACAGAGTCAAGCAGGTCTTGAGGAAAAAAAAAAAAAAGCTGCCTATCAGATGGATCTTGCGCCTAGACATAGGAAAACTATTCCCCCCCCCCCCTGTGATATAAAAAATGCCATCCATGTTGATGCTCTTACACACCGCAAAGAAGAAATGAATAAATGAGCAAGTGTTTTCTAAGTGTGACACAAAGGCGTGCGCTCCCAGGCGGGGCACATGGATCATTCCGTGCCCCATGTCTAGGCATAGCTCCTATGTCCCACCTAGAAAGCTTTGCTCTTAAATATAAGAGTGAAAAATTCAAAGAAAAGAGCAAGTGCATATAAAGAAGAATAAATACATACCAAAGTACAAAAAAATTCATAGAAAATCATTTGCAAATTGCAACACATAATATAAATAAACTCTAGGGGCAATATAAATAAACTTTAAGGGCAGGTCTAGCGCAATTGCTAAGTTGCACCATTACAACATGTTGATCACAAGTTCAGACCTTGGAAACAATCTCCCCTGTAAAATAAGGGGTAAGGCTGCATAGACTTGTCCCTCCCAAATCCTCTAGTAGTGGGAACGTGGTGCATTGGGTTACTCTTTTTTTAATATAAATAATCTTAGAGATTAATTGAAAACCGAAATCAATATGACCTTATAATAGTTTTCTACACAAATCTAAGTAATTATGGCCAAAAGTGAAGCAAAAAACGATTGTATTTCTTAGATTTTCTTTTTCGCTTGGTGTATGTATTAAAAACTGTTACGCACTAAGGTGCAGTCTCAGAAAACAACCGAATTTCAAATATCTCCATTGAAGATTTTAACTGTCACAGATAGAAAAATTCGCTTTCAATTTTGAGACGATCCAAAAGGCAAGAAATGGTGAGAACATCAAAAAATTGGTGTTGAGCTATCAGTTTTCTATGGTTGCAGTGAAGGAGCAGAGGAAGACTACCCAGCTATATACCAACCAAAGCTTCCAGTCGACTTCAAAATCCCAAACATGTCCCAAGGATAAGTTCTTTAGATTCTTGAATCAATCACCTGTTCAGATGCACTCCCAGACTCACTGCGTCAAATCTGTACAAAGAGAAATATGTTTTTCTTGAAGCTACACAAAAGTTGAGGTGGAGGTAAGACCTTGCAATCACCTGCACTCCATTTACTGCGCTTTTTTCGCAAAACTAAGACTTTTTGGATCAATTTCATCCACTTTGATCGATATTATCTCTCCATTCCCTTCTTCTGTCCACTTGATTGATTGCCTCTCCAAAAGCTTCCTGACCTGCTCAATAGGATGCCAAAACCTATTTATCAACCATTCTCACCATTATAAAGAGAATCTGTTCCATAAATCTTCAAATTGGATACACAAGTAAGAAAGTAAGCCGGCAAACAAAGTCAAAATACCACTTGATGAACAAAAATTAATAAACTCAAAGACTCAAAGTAACGAAAATTCACAAGGCCAAAAGAGAGAGCCCAATAATTGAACTACATTGAGTCTCTTTTATTAATATTAATATTATTATTATTATTTTTATTTTTATTTTTTCTTGTAGAAAGTAGAAACCTGTACACTGAAGTCACTAAATGAAAAAACTGAATTACCATACAATAGTTCTCTCTTGCTTTTTCCAATCATTTGTGTTGGAAACTAAATTGTTAATATAAAAAAGAAAATGAGATTCCACTCAAGTGGGAGATTCAGGGATAAGTCCAATGGTTCTCTAATGTTTAAAGCATAAAGTACAAACTTTGGATGAACACTTGCCCCAAAAAATTTATTCAAGGTTGGACCCCATCGATGGCATATCTATATAGAATGAATCTATATAACTCAATTAATGGTACTGCAGAAGCCAGCTGTAGCATGTGCATGCAATTCATTTTATCCCTCATTGTTCCACATCAACAACAACAAACTCAGCCTTATCCCAACTTAATGAGGTTAGTTATATGGATCCAAACAAAACACAATAGAGAAAAAATGGGGCCAAACAGAGAATAGGGACGGGGGGAGGGGGGGAGGGGGGAATCGAAAAGATGAGAGTATATCGGTGAGAGTAAGAGGAAAGAGGCCAGCCCAACAAGGCGGGAGAATCACTGCTAAATGGGGTCGGGAGCATGAATCCTAGACCTCCAATAAACTCCTATCCAAGGTCATACTTGGAACAAGGCCGAGACGAAGCTTGCCATTCCTCACCATTTCGTCTGTGGTTATTTTAGGCTTGCCCCTAGCTCTTTTAGCTCCTTGAAAATGAATCAAATCACTCTTCCTTACAGGGGTGTCCTCAGGCCTCCATTGAACATGGCCAAACCACCTCAAACGACTTTCAAGGAACTTGCTATTGATTGGGGCAACTCCCAAGTTTACTATAATATGTTCATTCCTTACTTTATCCTTTCTAGTTTTGCCACACATCTATCTTAACATTCTCATCTCCGCTACACCTATATATGGCATTTCTTAATTGCCCAACATTCCACTCTATATATCATAGCTGGATGCACAACCACCCTATAAAGTTTTCCCTTAAGCTTTAAATGGATATGCCGGTCACATAGCACTTCGGATGCCCCTCTCCACTTCATCCTACTTTAATTCTCTAGCAAACATCATCCTCTATAGCACCATCTTTATTTATAGTTGACCCCAAATATCTAAAAAAGTCACTTTGTATAATCTCTCTCCTCAATTTTCAATATTTCATTATTCATCATAGATTGACTAAAGTTACACATCATATACTCCGTCTTCAATCTACTAATCTTAAAAACTCTTGCTTCTAGGGTAGATCTACATATCGCCAACTTAGCGTTAATCCCTGCTTTAGTCTAATCTACTAGAACGATGTCATCAGTCAAAAGCATACACCAAGAGACCTCTTGGGATAACTCATCCATGATGATAGGGGCTTAAGGCCGATCGCTGATGTAAGCCAATCGTAATTGAGAATTCCTTGCCTTGACCTCCAGCAGATCTCACATTAGTCACAACGCCTTCGTACACGTCCTTAATTATATACATATATGTACTCGACACCTCTCTCTTTACTAGGACATGTGAGATTAAATCTCTAAGAACTCTATTATAAGCTTTTTCTAGATTAATGAAGATCATGTGAAGATCCTTCTTGTGGGCTCTATAACCTTCCATGAGCCTCCTCAGTAGATGAATAGCCTCCGTAGTGGATCTACCTAGCATAAATCCAAATTGGTTCTCCGAGATTTTAGTTTCTAGTATGACTCATTAGTTTTATGCTTCTATAGTTATTACACTTTGATATTTTTGTAAATCGGGACCACAATGATTCCCCTCCATTCATCTGGCATCTTACTTGTGCCCATAATTTTGTTAAAACAACTTAGTTAACCACACAACCCCACAAACTCCTAAGATTTTTCACACTCATCAGGGCCTGGAGTTTTGGTTGCCTTCATCTTTCTCAAGGCTTCTTTAACTTCCACCACAGTAACTTTTCGTACATATCTATGACGAGGGAATTCTTAATGAGTAGAACAAACTTCTGGGTCATTCCCACTCGCAGTATCTCCATTTAGTAGGGCACTAATATATACATCCCATCTCTTCACAATGTCCTCATCTCTTATCAACACGCTTCCATCATCACCTTCGATACACCTTACCTAGTCAAAACCTTTACTCTTCTTTTCCCTCATCTTAGCAATATCTATGACGACTGGATTCTCTTCATATATACAGCGTTTCCCCCATCTTTGTGTTAAGGTTAGTAGAAAGATCCTCATATTTCTTTGACTTAACCATCTCCATAGTCTTCCTAGCTTTGTTTCGGGCATCATAATACTTCTTTGTATCTTCTAAATATCCAGACTAATGCAGTTGGGCGATGGAAGGGATCTCTTTGATTTGGGATTTTCTTATTTACTTTCATTTTTTAGGTTTAGAAATTAGTTTGAGGTATTTTAGTTTAGATTGGATTTTATTTTCGTTGCTATGCAGGTTAGTTTCCATTTTCAAGTAATTTCCATTAATTATTAGAATTTTTTCTTTATATTAGACATGTAATGGATGGAGTGATGGGGACATCAAAGTGTACAGGCGCAAGAAGAAGAAGAAGCAGCCATCTTTGTGGCTCGAAGAATAGAAAGAAGAAGAAGAAAAGGGAGGAAGACGGAAAATTCGATCCCCCTTTCTCTTTCCAGATTTTAGTAGATCTTGTGGGCCCCATTAGTTATTAGTTTAGTAGTTTATTTGTAGAATATTCTTTTCCTTGTTAATCTTTTAATTAATTAGGAAACTACTTTATTGGTTGATTAGTTTTTAGAAAGTCTTTATTTACTAGTCAATTAACTCTTTTTATTTTTAGTAATTAGATTGATATTTATGTAATGGCTTAGGCCACGGTTGAAGGAAGGAATGTTAATTGAAAAAAAAAAGTCCAAAAGCAAACCGCCTACCCCTCACGTTCTCTCTCTCTCTCGTTTTCTCACTTTTCTCTCTCGCCTCTTTCCTCTCTTACTCTCTCGGCTCTCTCTTCTCTCTGCTTTCTTGTCTCGCCTCCCTCTCTTTCTTTTCAGTCTTATTTCTTTTTTTTTTTTTTTTTTTTTTTGCTGCTGCTTTGCCACTGCTGACCTCCCCCATCGATGCTCACTGCTGCTACAACATATTTCTGCCATTACAAAAACTGCTGCTGCTGCACCTGCTGCCTTTACCTCACTGTTGCTACAACATATTATTGCCGTTACAAAAACTGCTGCTGCTGCACCTGCTGCCTTTACCTCACTGTTGCTGTAACACATTACTGCCGTTACAAAACTGCTGCTGCTGCACTGCTGCTACTACTCTCGGTTGTTGTTTACCCTCTGCTGGTGTTGCTCTCTTTACAATCGGCTGGATGTATCTTCATCAACTAAAAGTGGACTGCAACCTCTATATTTTGGAAGACCTTGATCTCTTCTTCTCTCCTCAGATCTGAACAGCAGTATGGTAAAGCATTAAACTAAACCCTCCCCACCTCCATTAATCCCTATTATATATTGTAGTCCATTGACGTTGAAACCTGCCTTTGCCCTTTGTTTATGCCTATTTTTACCGATTGTTTAAGTTGTTTCGTCACTGTTATAGCTCCAAAGAACCCTTGCTGATTTTCTACTTTAGTTGGTTGCTAGAGGATATCGATTGTTTGCATATCTAATTTGGGTGTCTAGATAGATTTGTGCTGAACCTAATATTCGTATGTCGTTTGTTCCCTTCCCCATGTCCCCACTTGAAACTTGACTAAGAATTTATGTGTTTTTCCGTCTAGATTATTATTGCTTTTGGCTACTTTGTTTATTAGTCTCGTTTTATCTTGCATGCTTAATCGTGTTTGCTGAGATTCTTGGGTCCTATCTACCTAAGCCCCTTGAGTTAACCCTACCTAGTTAGTTAATCTTGTAGGAGACCTAGTCACCTAGGAACCCCCTACATCATCTTGGTATCAGAGCATGGTTTTGTCTAGGTTGAGGGTAATTAAGTACTACTGTCCCTTGTTTACATGTCTTATCTTTTGAGGTCTAGTCTCCGTCACCGTTTGTCCGTAGTCGAGTCTGAGCTAAGAGAGCGATACCATAGATTAGAGGACACCCTTTTCTTTCTTAAGTTGGCGGGACCAAATAGCATTGGACGTTATTCCATCCAAAAGCATATACTCGAGAGGGAGATTTCTGACCTCAAGATTGAAAGGGCTAATTGCTTATCTCAATTGAAAATCCTGAGTAGACCTTGAGTCTTTGGTGGCAACCATACCTTTGGCTGCCCATCTCCTTATGTCCACTCGTAGTGGTAGAGCATACCAGGATATGTCTGACCCTCCTAGCACTGCCACCCAATCGGAGCAACTAGCTGAATTCATGAAAGCCGTTCAAACCATACAGGAAACACAAGCTATCCATCTCCAAGCCCTTACCGATAAGTTGGCTGCCCTCGAGACAAGTGCCCAAAACCCTGATGGACGGCAAGGCCGTAACATAACTGGTACTGAACCTAGGGGCAGAGGCCCTAACCTTGAGGAAGTACACGAAAATAACCAAACTGACGGTTATGACCAGATAGGGGATAACTTCCAAGGCCTAAGGGGTGGTAGAGATCAGGGTAGGGGTCGGTGCCCACCGCTAAGACGCCAAACCCAATATGGAGATGATGAGGGCTATAAGCACCATGATAGGGGCTTTGATGTCAGACGGATGATTAAGGTAGATGCCCCTACCTACGATGGTCAGATTGATGCTAGGATCTTTCTGGATTGGATCAAGCAGATGGATAGGTACTTCGATTTCTATGATATGCCAGAGGAAGTCCGCTACCGGTTTGCTAAGTTCAAGCTTATTGGAGCTGCCCAGGACTTCTGGACAGACCTAGAGTACCAGGAGGACCACCTAGGACTTGAGCCAATCACCACCTGGGTAGAGATGCAAGAGCGGCTCAAGAGGGAATTTTTGCCTATCACTTATAGGCTCCAGTTGTTGAATGAAATGAATACCCTGAAGCAAGGGAAGTTGACTGTGACCGAGTACATGAGCAAGTTCAATGAATTAAAAATTAGAAGCCGTATTCGGGAGGATGTTGAGCAGACACTATCCAGATTCCTTATCGGGCTCAACTCCGAAATTCAGTCTCGTATGGCACCCCACCTGGTGCGAGACATCCCACAGGCCTTCAGGATAGCCCTTGAGGTGGAATCCTCCATGAGAACTTATTCTCAGAGGAAGAACTTCCAAGCTGGGGAGTCCCAATTTAGAAAACCACCCCAAGGCTCAACTGGATTCCCAAAACCCCCTGCTGCACCACAGCGTCAATTTGACAAGGGTAAAGGAATTTTGGGAGAAGCGCCCAAGAGTAGTGGGCAACAACAGTGCTTCAAGTGTCGTGGGTTTGGTCACTTCTCCAGGGAGTGTCCCAATAGGAATCTTTACGTAAGAGAGCAGACCCCTGAGGAAAGTGACCAAGAGGGTTTTCAGGACCACGAGTATGAGGACCATAGGCCAGATGAGACCATATCTGATGAGGACACCGAGGAGGCCGGTGACCTCAAGCTTAGCATTGTGCGTTGCATGGTCTCACAACCTAAGAATAGCGACGATTGGCGACGAACTAATATTTTCATCACCTACACATGTCATCAGGGCAAGAACTGCCGCGTCGCCATAGACAGCGGGAGTTGCATGAATGTGGTCGCCAAGAGCGTTGTTGCTCGAATGGGCCTCAAACCTGAACCCCACCCCAAGCCTTACAAGGTTGCCTGGGTTGATCAGTCCACCATTCCCGTAAATCTGAGGTGTCTAGTTCCCCTACACTTTGCAGGATATGAGGATCGAGTGTGGTGTGATGTCCTAGAGATGGATGTTGCCCACATCATTCTAGGTAGGCCCTGGTTATATGACCGGGATGTCACCAATTACGGGAAGTCTAACACCTATGTCTTTGAGTTCAAAGGGAAGAAGATCAGACTGACACCCAGTCCCCCTAGGGAAGTTAGGGTTCCAGAACACAAGGGAAGTACATCCAAACACGCCCCCACCAAAACACTCAACATTTTAAATCAACAACAATTTGAAGGAGTGTCACGAGTCAGGGGTGATTTACGCTCTAGTTGCCGTATAGAGTAATACCGATAGGTCACGCTTATTCACTGAGGCTCTTAGAGAAATGCAACCCTTGTTGAGGAAATTCGAGAGGCTATTCCCTGAGGAACTACCTGATGAGTTACCGCCTATGCGTGACATCCAGCATGCTATTGAATTGGTTCCAGGATCCTCTCTCCCGAACTTACCCCATTACCGAATTGAATTGTTGCAAAAGGGATTCATTAGGGAAAGCCTTAGCCCATGTGCTGTACCTGCCTTGCTCAAGCCAAAGAAAGACGGCACCTGGCGTATGTGTGTTAATAGTAGAGCCATCAATAAGATCACCATCAAGTATAAATTCCCTATCCCTAGGCTTGATGACATGTTGGATATGATGGCCAACTCTTCGATCTTTTCTAAGATTGATCTCAAGAGCGGGTACCACCATATTAGGGTCAGGCCTGGAGATGAGTGGAAGACAGCCTTCAAGACGAAGGATGGCCTCTTTGAGTGGTTAGTCATGCCTTTTGGCTTGTCAAATGCACTTAGCACTTTCATGAGGGTGATGAATCAAGTGCTTCAATCATTCATTGGCAAGTTCCTTGTGGTTTACTTTGATGACATCCTCATCTATAGTAAGACCCCGTCTTCCCACTTGGATCACTTACAGAAGGTTTTTTATGTGCTCTCACAAGAGAAACTCTTTGTCAACCTCAAGAAGTGCACCTTCATGAGTGATCAAGTCATCTTCCTGGGATTTGTTGTGTCAGCTCAAGGAGTATCTGCTAACCCTGAGAAAGTGAGGGCGATTGTAGAGTGGCCTGAGCCAACTAACATTCATGAGGTACGAAGCTTCCATGGTTTAGCCACTTTCTACAGAAGGTTCATCTACCGGTTTAGTTCCATTATGTCTCCTATCACCGATTGCATGAAAAGGAGTTTCAATGGACTAAGAGTACTACGAAGGCCTTTAATGAGATTAAAAAGCTTATGACTGAAGCTCCAGTCCTGCGCCTCCCAGATTTCTCTAAGGTCATCGAAGTTAACTGTGATGCATCTGGTATTGGGATAGGTGGTGTCCTAGGACAAGAGGGCCACCCTGTTGCCTATTTTAGTGAGAAGCTTAATGAAGCTAGGCAACGATATTCTACATACGACAAGGAATTCTATACGGTTGTCCAATCATTGCGTTATTGGCGACATTATCTTTTACCGCAAGAATTCGTACTATTCTCTGACCACCAAGCTCTGAGGTACCTTAGTGCCCAAAAGAAACTCAATCAGAGGCATGCCAAGTGGGTTGAGTTTCTCCAAGAGTACACTTTTGTACTCAAGCACAGGCCTGGTGTTGAGAATACTGCTGCAGATGCACTGAGCCGGGTGAACATGTTCCTCAGTCACACCAATGCTAGGAGTCGGGCTAGTGTGCTACTCCAAGCAATGAGTGTAGAGGTTGTAGGGTTCGAGCGAGTCAAGGACCAATACCCCACCTGTCCTGATTTTAATGAGCCGTTCACTTCCTTGAGTGAAGGCAACCCAGTCAACCGCTCGGACTATCTACTTAGGGAGGGCTTTCTTTTTAAAGGAAGCAAGTTGTGCATTCCCAGGACTTCACTCCGAGATTTCCTGATCTGGGAATTGCATGCTGGGGGAGTCGCTGGCCACTTCGGTCGCGATAAGACCATCACCCTCGTTGAGGACCGATTCTTTTGGCCAGGACTGAAGAGGGATGTTGCTAAAGTTGTGGGTCAGTATAGGATATGCCAGACCGCCAAACAACAAAAGCAAAACACGGGTTTGTACACTCCTCTACCCGTTCCCCATTCCCCTTGGCAGGACCTTAGCATGGACTTCGTGATTGGTCTACCAAGAACTTCGAGAGGCCATGATTCTGTTTATGTGGTTGTTGACCGCTTCTCGAAGATGGCCCATTTTATCCCATGCTCTAAGACCTCCGATGCATCCATAGTAGCCAAACTTTTCTTTAACGAGGTTGTCAAGTACCATGGGTTACCCCTCACCATAATGTCCGATAGGGATGTTAAGTTCACTAGTCATTTTTGGAGGACCCTACGGCGGATGATGGGCACGAAACTCCGTTTCTCCTCAGCTTTCCACCCTCAGACCGATGGCCAAACCGAGGTTGTCAATAGGAGCTTAGGGAATTTATTGCATTGCCTCATCGGAGAACACCTTACCAGTTGGGATCGAGTCCTTAGCTAGGCCGAGTTTGCATATAACAGTTCTAAGAACCGTACCACTGGACTGTCCCCCTTTGAGATCTGTTCAGGATACCAGCCTCGGGCACCCATAGACCTTATCCCAGTCGTATCTAGTTCTAGGACCTCCCAGTCAGCCAAATCTTTTGCTCAGCATATACATGATTTGCATGCAGGTATAAAGAGACAGATAGCATTGAGCAATGAGCAATACAAATCGAAGGCAGATGTGCACAGAAGGCTACAAGAGTTTCAAGAGGGTGATATGGTGATGGTAAGAATCAAGCCACAACGTTTTGTTAGGGGAAAAGTGAGCAAGCTACATGCTCGTAGCACAGGTCCGTTCAAGGTACTCAAGAGGATAGGTGCCAATGCGTATGTTCTTGATCTGCCAGCTAGCATGGAGATCAGCAATATTTTCAATGTTGAAGACCTAGTCCCATACCATGGTACCTCTACCTTCACCTCTTTTTATCCTGATGACCTTGAAGACTTCCCTTTCAACATTGATGAGACTTCTGAGCCAAGCCAACCACTTCCCCCCACCTCGTTACCACCTATGCCTAAGGTCACGAGGAGAACTGAAGAAATTGAGGAAATCCTTGATAGAGAGTTGTGTCCACACACAATGGAGGTTCTAGAGAGTTCTTGGTCAAGTGGCATGGACATCTGGAAATTGACAACACCTGGATCACAATGCAAGAAGCCCAACTCAACCCAGACCTACTTGAGTATTACATGAGCTTTAATTCACCAGAGGTGAATTCTTCCAAGCCGGGGAGAGTTGATGGGGACATCAAAGTGTACAGGCGTAAGAAGAAGAAGAAGCAACCATCTTTGTGGTTGGAAGAATAGAAAGAAGAAGAAGAAGAAAAGGGAGGAAGAAGGAAAGCTCGATCCAGACATTCCAACGCTGGATCAAGCCCCTTTCTCTTTCCAGATTTTGGTAGATCTTGTGGGCCCCATTAGTTATTAGTTATGTAGTTTATTTGTAGTATATTCTTTTCCTTGTTAATCTTTTAATTAATTAGGAAACTACTTTATTGGTTGATTAGTTTTTAGAAAGTCTTTATTTACTAGTCAATTAACTCTTTTTATTTTTAGTAACTAGATTGATATTTATGTAATGGCTTAGGCCACGGTTGAGGTAATGAATGAATGAATGTTAATTGAAAAAAATGACAAGAGCAAACCCCCAAACCCCTCACGGTTCTCTCTCTCTCTCTCGTTTTCTCACTTTTCTTTCTCGCCTCTTCCCTCTCTTACTCTCTCGGCTCTCTCTTCTCTCTGCTTTCTTGTCTCACCTCTCTCTCTTTCTTTTCAGTCTTATTTCTTTTTTTCTGCTGCTGTTTTGTTACTGCTGACCTCACCAATCAATGCTCACTGCTGCTGCAACATATTACTGCCGTTACAAAACTACTGCTGCTGCACCTGCTGCCTTTACCTCACTGTTGCTGCTACATATTACTGCCATTACAAAACTACTGCTGCTGCACCTGCTGCCTTTACCTCACTGTTGCTGCTACATATTACTGCCATTACAAAACTACTGTTGCTGCACCTGCTGCCTTTACCTCACTGTTGCTGCTACATATTACTGCCGTTACAAAACTACTGCTGCTGCACCTGCTACCTTTACATACTACTGCCGTTACAATACTGCTGCTGCTGCACACTGTTGCCTTTACCTCACTGCTGCTGCTACATACTGCTGTCGTTACAATACTGCTGCTGCTGCACACTGCTGCCATTACCTCACTGCTGCTGCTATACACTGCTGCCATTACATCACTGCTGCTACTACTCTTGGTTGTTGTTTACCCTCCGCTGGTGCTGCTCTCTCTACAATCGGCTGGATGTATCTTCATCAACTAAAAGTGGACTACAACCTCTTTATTTTGGAGGACCTTGATCTCTTCTTCTCTCCTCATATCTGAATAGCAGTATGGTAAAGCATTAAACTAAACCCTCCCCACCTCCATTAATCCCTATTATATATTGTAGCCCATTGACGTTGAAGCCTGCCTTTGCCCTTTGTTTATGCCTATTTTATCGATTGTTTGCATATCTAATTTGGGTGTCTAGATGCATTTGTGCTGAACCTAATATTCGTGTGTCGTTTGTTCCCTTCCCTATGTCCCCATTTGAAACTTGAGTAAGAATTTATGTGTTTTTCCGTCTAAATTATTATTGCTTTTGGCTACTTTGTTTATTAGTCTCGTTTTATCTTGCATGCTTAATCGTGTTTGTTGAGATTCTTTGGTCCTATCTACCTAAGCCCCTTGAGTTAACCCTACCTAGCTAATTAATCTTGTAGGAGACCTAGTCACCGAGGAACCCCCCTACATCACACCGGATTCGGATTTTCATCCAATCATGTCCAGATTCTCTCTTTGATATTTACCCAAAATGGGAGTTGATCCCTTGTTGAGCATATCTTTCGTCCACAATCAAACACTATGAATCCAGCGCACCAATATATAGTCCGATGGATATCAACTGTTGGCACACCAAAACCCATAATTCTTGTCTGCAATGATAATGATCTCTCAGGTATGGAGACCAATCAAAAACTACAAATGAGAATCTTGTCCTAAAAAAAACTAGTAGTATTCCATTCAAGATTTTCAAGTGATTATATTCAATGTACACTCACACTTGTATCCCTAAATCAACATCCATAAGCACACACAACGTGATGACCATATGAACAAAATGCCCAATACTGTCCCAAGTCATGAAAAAAATTAAGGTGAAAACATATGGAAAACCACAGCCCGTCAATGTCAAGCAATCATAATCATAATAAACAATTTATTGTTAGATTTTATGGACACATTTCCAACAACCATGTCAACTGCCAGTTCCCCTGCTGGAGGTGTGTACTACCAGTCCTTCTGGAAGTGGTGGTGGGCCATGGTTGCATCCTCCAAACAGCCCTCTACATGGCTTCCCAAGTTGCCAAGGAGCTATAATAAGAATCCAACTAGAAAGCGGTTCTTGCTCTAATTTCAGGGAATCCCTCAAAAGCCCAGCTTTTTTTGGGTGTATAGCTCAATTGGTAGAGCATTGAGCTTTTAACCTAATGGTCGCAGGTTCAAGTCCTGCTATACAGACTTTTTAGGATGGGTAGAGAGAAAGGACCATCCTAAAACCAAAGAAAGAGGACACAGGGGTGCACACTTTGGCTCGATTATGTTAGTTAATCTGTACATCCTTCATTTTATATTTCACTTCTTTGTTTTCATTCGTTTTTACATTTGGTCACTTTCATTTCTTCTAATTTAAACAGGATTGCTTCCTTTTTGGGCAGATTTCCGACCACCACTTCTTTTTTTTATTTTGTTTTTATATTTGGTTTACTTTACTTCTTTAATTCTAACAGGTTTATTTCCCTTTTTTTCTTTTTTTTTAAAGGAAATAGATCAGAATTCCAAAAGTAAATAAAATAGGTTGTCTCAAATTTCAGCTATGACTATTTTTCCCAGTCTGACAGGATCAAATGCCAAAGGGTTGGGTGCCACTGATCATCCACTAGATTTATAGGGACTACGGAGGGTCTCACTCTGTCGTACAATGCACTCAACAGTCAAGATGTTCTTTAATTCACGAAACTTTCATCTTAGGTGATACCCTCGGGCTTCTTTAAAGGGAGCAGCTACACTAATGCTACTCTTACAAGTATTTAAATAAGCAATGAGGTAACTTTTGGCTTATGATTTCTCTTAGGCAAAATCCATTCATCTCCATATATACTCCATATATACCCCATTTATTGGTCTACCGGTTCACCTTATGCTTCAACTGACTTCAAATGAAAATGTGAAAACCTACTATTACCTTCATCAAGCTGGAGACCCCACACAAACTCTTCCATCTCTGTGAAGACAACCTTATTTTCTTGTGGTTCTTCAAATGCAGAGTTATGATCATCACTAGATTGATTGTTGGCGGTACTAGCAAGAAGAGCAACTCCTTGAGGACCGGATGCCGCTGTTTGATTTTGCTTTTTAAGAGCTAACTTTCTTGCTTTTTCTAAAGATTTGTAGAGATCCTCATCATCTTCACCAAAAACAGGATTTTCATCTTCCTCAACTTTAACAGTTAGAGTTTGCTCCTGTCGGAGTGCTTTAGATGCCTCTTCTGCTTTAGCATAAGCTGCTTGGTATGCATTATTCCTTATTTCAGCCTCAGATTTCTCTTGATCCTCCTTGGCAGCTTTCCTCTTCCCATCTTTCCTGGAGCCAAGATCACCCATGCCCAACCCAGCAGTTATAGCCTCAGCTTCTAGGGCATCTAAATCCAGCTTTTCCTTCTTCCTCAGGGATTTCTTTTTCTTCGGCTTTTTAAACTGGAGCATTTCCTCATGCGTATAGTAATCTGATAAAATTTTCCCAGATGAATTGATATCTTCAGAGTGATTGCTTGCAGATACTCCCTGTAACCTTTTGCGTAGCTGGAATGCAAAAAAAGACCCTGTCAGGAAAATAGCAGACATTGGATAATTTTTTACTCATGAAATACGAAAGGAGAATAGCTGAAATTACCTCTTCTATCTTCTTCTCTGCTTCGGCACTTAAGCGTCCACCTCCATCCAAAGTCACATACTAAAGAGAAAACAAAGTTAAGAAATAAAACCCGTAACAATACAAAGTGTCTATATCTGCTCGAGCTGCGAAAAGGTGCTCACCTCATCTTCAACAGGATCATCGTACTGTGGAAGCATTTTCTTTTGGGAACCATCCTCATTGCTGAACCTACAAAGAGAAAATGAAAAGCAATAATTGATAACTTACGGTGATTCTTGAGACAGCGCATCAACAATAATGTCAATCTTACTTGTCCTCGTATATCCCAGTCTTTTTATGTGCAGCCTTATAAGCCTCATCTCTCCGTTTTTGCTCTCCAATCTCTACATTTTCGAGCACATCAGCCTCTGTTGCATAAATGTCATGTCAGCTTTAGAGAACATAGGAATCAAGACATATCAGCAAGAGTGTACCTAGGAAAATCACCGAAGCAAACTACCTTCGTTGATATCATCATTGGTGAGAATGCTTTGATCTTTAAGAGTCAAAACAACGGCTCCACCTTCAATTACTTTATCAAGACCGTGACGAACTTTAACTCCAGCTAGATCCTCTGTTACGTGTACCAAGAATAAATCAATAAAGATCAAGCTATTCACTTGAGGCAGAAAGTATTCCAATAACACTTTCAAGAAGTTGTGCTAAAATCTATAAAAGAACTGTAGAGGAAGCATAGGGTGCAATTGAGTTCTCCACAATCACTTACTGATCAGATTTTAGTCCCATCAATTTGCGGATCATATAACAAGTATGTTGGTATGCTACATGACTACTAGGAACCTAACTTCTTAAGTTCAACAGAAGTTCATACGGGTAACAACACACAACGTTCCTCAAGCAGCCAAGGACAACATGACACAAATTGCAAATCTATAATCCGTGATTTGGTCCTTCCCCAGATTCACAACTCCACATCTGATCACTGCTATAGCACCTTTTGTTCAAGAAGAAACAGAGTAGACTTTTAAAGTTGATGGAAACAACCCTAAACTTGTAAGGTAACAAGATGAGGCCCACAACATGAGCCCAAGTTCATCCATTCATTGAACACGTCAAATAAACACTGTGGCATTAAACACATTAATAAATAAGGATTTAGAGAAATCCAAATAGTTTGTAAGTCTTTAATTTTTAGAAATAAAGGGGATAACATTGATATGGTTAAAAAATATCAAAATAATCGATTAATTAAAGGGGTATTTTTGAAGAGTTTTTAACTTGCCAATGTAATTAGAGATTTAGTTCCTCAATGTAATTATCTAAGTAGTTTGGCCTTCAAGAGTCATCTTCCAATTTATATCATTGAAGTGCATGCCCAATGTATGACATTAATACGACAGTTTCTAAAGTCTATCCAAAGGGTAGCCATCTTGATTTGTAAAACAGCTTGAATAATTAAAGGAATGCAATTTTGTTCGTCAGTGGATATGTAACGCCCCTCTCTCTCTTTTTGGTGGATCTCCAATAAGGAAGATAATTGTTCTCTTTCCCATTATTTTCCCTGAATTCTATTACTTATCATTTATCTTTTTCTTTTCCCACAGGGTTACAGTTCATGAACCCAAATATCCATTCCCTTACCATAAACCTTCTAGGGTCCGTTTGATTAGTGGTGTTTTGATGGGGTGAGAATCTTGGGGTGGGATTCTTGTACAAATTAAACCACCCCAATGAGTTTAGTGGTGTTTTGATGGGGTTGGATTCTTGTACGAATCATCCCACCCAATGAGTTGTTAGGGCGTTTGGTTAATTGGGAAAGTAGTTTGAGCAGACAACTTCATTTTTCCTGTTGGCCCACGTGGCTTAGCATTTCTCCCACCCCATCCTTTTGCAAAGTCCTGCAAAATTGGTGGGACTTTGCCAAAATTCCAGGTATTTTGCGACCAAATCAGAGGCTTGACGCTCTCAGCCACATGCTGACCCGTCCCTCATCATCGTTCCACCACTCAACCATCGCGCTCAGTCACTGCAACAAATAGCTGCTACTGCTGCAAGCCAACATAGTTGCCAGAAATGGGCTACTCGCCTAAACCACAAGCCACCACAGCAGTACCCGCAAGCCCTCTCCATCAACCGGAGGGCCTCTCCTCACCCAAATCACATGCCACCACACACTTGCGGCAATAGTCGTCATCGGCGTCCATGCTTTTTTTAGGGACTAAGCGATGGACGTTGTATTGCATGTAAGAAAGGCGGTCGCCTTGGACGCCATATGTGGGAAGGCGTACACCTTGGATAGTTTTTTTTCCCGCTTAAATAATTCGTTTGTATATTTTAATTGTAGTGTTTTAAAGTGGTGTGGTGCAGGTTTTAAAGTGGTGTGAGATGCATGGAATCACTCCTTAGGTGAACCAAAAAAAAAAAGGAGAAAGATTTAATAATTCCTTTGTATATTCTAATTGTAGTGTTTTAAAGTGGTGTGGTGCAGTTTTTAAAGAGGTGTGAGATGCATGACCTCTCTCTCAATACTGTGCTCCAGCCTCCAAGTCTCAAACCTGAAGAAGAAATTTGTTTCAAAGAAATTTGCTCCAGCCTCCAGACTTGTATCGATTGAGATTTGAGAACAGGACTTGGCATTCGGCTTTCAAGTATGCTCCATCGATTTTTTTTTTCTCTCCTTGCTACAGCTTCTTCTTTCTCGATTCTGACTCTCTTCTTCCTCTGTTTCTTCTTCTTCCTCCTTTGCTTCGTCTTCTTCTTCTGATTCTTCGTCTGCACTGGCAGCCCTGCTGCTAGTGATTTTTTTATTTTTTCTTTTCCCCTCTGGTCTTCTTCGAATGGTTCTGCAAATTCTTCTGCTCCTCCACTCCTTGCTACAGCTTCTTGTTTCTCGTTTCTTCCCTTCTTTCTCGATTCTTCCCTTCTTTCTTGATTCCGACTCTCTTCTTCCTCTGTCTCTTCTTCCTCTCTCTCTTCTTCTTCCTCCTTTGCTTCGTCTTCTTCTTCTGATTCTTCGTCTGCACTGGCAGCCCTGCTGCGAGTGCTTTTTTATTTTTATTTCTTTTTCTTTTCCCTTCTGGTGTTCTGCAACTGCTTCTGCAAATTCTTCTTCTGCTCCTCCACTCCTTGCTACAACTTCTTCTTTCTCGATTTTTCCCTTCTTTCTCGATTCTTTCCTTCTTTCTTGATTCTGACTCTCTTTCTTCCTCTGCCTCTTCTTCCTCTCTTTCTTCTTCATCCTCCTTTGCTTTGTCTTCTTCTTCTGATTCTTCATCTGCACTAGCAGCCCTGCTGGCTAGTGCGCGGCTAGTGCTCTTTTATTTTTTTTATTTTTTCTTTTCCCCTCTGGTGTTCTGCAACTGCTTCTTATGGAGGCTGCCAGTGCTTTTTTATTTTTATTTTTATTCTTTTCCCCTCTGGTGGTCTGCGACTGCTTCTTATGGAAGCTGCCGGTTCTTTCTATGCTTCCTCTTCTTCTCTGCTTCTTGTCCTGTGCTAGCAGCACTGCTGCTAGTGCTTCTTTCTATGCTTCTTCTTCGCACTCCTGCTGTATTATGATTGCATGATTAATTGATTGCGCTTCTCTGCTTCTTCTCCTGCTAGTGCTATTTTTTCCCTGCTGCTGTAGGTAGACTGTATTTTGCAATAGTTATTATTTTTTAGATTGTAGAGTGCATTAGTGGCAGTGCAATGCTTCTTCTCATGCTTCTTCTCATATGAATTTTTTTTTTACTACTGTGGTGCATTAGTGCAATGCTTCTTCTCTTATGAAATTTTTTTACTATTGTTGTTTCTCTTGTTGTTGTTCCTTATGTCTGTGTAGTTTATTCAAAGAGATATGGCTACTAGTGATAGTGGTGGGCCTACTGCTAGCACTGGAGCATCAGCATCTGATCCAAACAAAGATCCAAATAGGAAGGCCAAATCAAAAGACCCCGGGTGGAAGTATGGATATTGGTCAGATCTTAATGATAAGAACTTAGTGTGATGTACACTTATTGGAAAAAATGCCAAAGGAGGAATCAAAAGGCTTAAGCAACATTTAATTAGTGGGTATGGAGATATATCAAAGTGCTCAAAAACAACTGCAGCAATCGCTAGAAAGATGCATGAAGCTATCATACAAAATCAGAAGAGGAAGCCTGATGTATTTGAGAATCAGCAGGAAGAGGATTTGACTGAAAAGATAGAAGCAGTCTGGTGCACCAAGGCCCTCAACTATAGACTCCTCAAGAAGGAACCTTGTGCCAAGCTCTAGGATAGCTTCCAAAATGAATAAAGCTAATGTTATTACACCAGCGGCAGTAAAGGGTCCAATAGATTCCTATCTTCAACGGACTCCTAAAGAAATAGTTGCTGAGAGGAGGTCTAAAGGTTCTACCCAGACAACAATACAGAGCAGCTTAAGATCAAATGCAGACAGAAAGAAAACTAACGCATATGTTGCAAAATGGTTTTATGAAGTTGGCATCCCATTCAATACAGTCAAGTTAAGGAGCTTTGAGGAGATGGTTGAAGCCAGTGCGCAATTTGAGTCAGGATATAAGCCCCCTTCTACCATGAGTTGAGAGTGCCTTGCTACATGATGAAAAAGCTGAGATTGAATGTATCAAGAAGAAATATGAAAATTATTGGAAAAGGTACGGATGCACTCTTATGTCTGATGGGTGGACTGACAAGAGAGGAAGACACTTGATTAATTTCCTTGTCAATTGTCCATTGGGGACTTATTTTATGGACTCTGTAGATGTATCTAGAAAGTCTCAATATGCAGACATGTTATTTCAGCTACTTGATAGTAAAATTGAAGAAATTGGGGAGGATAATGTGGTACAAGTAGTTATAGACAATGCATCTAATTATGTTGCAGCTGGTAGAATGTTGATGCAAAAAAGGAGTAAGCTTTATTGGACTCTTTGTGCAGCTCATTGTTTGGACCTCGTGTTAGAGGAAATTGGCAAGTTGAAAGCTTATAAAACAACAATAGAGAGGGTAAAAACAATTATTTACAAACAATACAAACATGTTGATGCTTTGAGGGAAAAAACAAATGGGATGGATTTGGTGAGGTCTGGAGTTACAAGATTTACTACCTCATTCTTGACACTACAAAGTTTGTACAAGCACAAGGATGCCTTGAAGTAATTGCTTGTATCTGATGGTTGGAATAGTTCTAAGTTGTCCAAGACAGAGGCAGGTAAGAGAGTACTTGAGACAATACTTGTACAAACATTCTGGAACCATGTACTAGATTGCTTAAGAGCATCCCAACCAATTTTAGTTGTCTTGAGGTTAGCAGATGGTGATGAAAGGCCTGCATTGCCTAAAATTTATTTGGCAATGGAAATAGCCAAAAAAAGGATAAAAGTAAATTTTGCCAATAAAGAACGGTTATGGAAGAAGGTGTTAGCAATTATTGATGACCGATGGGAGATCCAAATGGATCGACCTTTATACACTGCTGGCGTTTACCTAAATGCTAGCAAATATTTTGACTACATCAATGATGAGAGACTCCCTTTTGAAGAATCGTGTAAAATACAAGATGCATTCATGGCAGTTATTGAAAGAATGGTGCCCGACTTAGCTATGCAAGACAAGATCATACGTGAGTCTCAAATGTACAAAAAATGTGAAAGTAGCTTTTCAAGGATATTGGCTATTAAACAACAGACAGTCAGGTGAAGGAGCATTGGATCCTAGTACGTACTAAGTAATTTTTTTTTATTATTATTTTAACGAGTATTTAACAATATGTGTATCTAATTTTTTCCTTATATATAGTCTCTTGGTGGGAAACACATGGATCTTCGGCCCCTACACTTCAACAATATGCAATACACATATTAGGCCTTTGTTGCTCCGCTTCCGGTTGTGAGCGCAATTGGAGCACATTTGATTTTGTAAGTATTTTTTAAATATTAGTTTGTAATTATACTTTTTACATCTATTTCTTGACTTAAATAAAGAGGTATTATGGATTCAGATTCACACCAAGAAGAGGAATAGACTAGAACATCAGCGCTTGAATGATCTAGTCTATATCCAATATAATCGTCGGTTTCATTCAAGGTTTCAAGAAAGAAGGGAAAAGGGCAGCAATTATGATCCATTAATTCTTGATGAAATGAATTGGAGTAGTGAATGGATAACAAGGGAGCAAGAAGATGGAGATCTAGTCCATCCTGGAGAGGATCTCACATAGGGAGGTGTTGATAAAGCAGTTGGTGCATCTACATCGGTTGGGGGTCGTAATTTACCTAGGAGGGCTCAAGGATCAACAAATGCAGCCAATATTTGCTACATGCGTCGTGGTAAGGGGAGGGCCACTGTTGAGGAATCGTCAGATGATGAAGTTGAAGAAGAGGTCCACGACGTTGTGCGTGATGATGAAGATATTGATGAAGACTTTGGTGATAGGCCAACTGATTCTATGGGTCAGCAACAATAGGAGGGAGAAGAAGTAGATGTTGATTTGTTAGCTTGATTATGGTCAAACAATAACAAAGTTTAGCTTGATGGTTTATTTTGTTGTTTTAAAATTTATACTTTAAAGCTTACTAAAGTTTAGCATTTTGGTTTATTTTTATGTTCTTCAATTTCCATTAGGTGTTTTTAATTCTCCCCAGGTAGGATTGGAACCCATGGCCTATCACCCATGACCCATCATGATTCATATACCAAGGAACAAGGTTTCTCTTGTTGCTTAGTGCTTTAGTGTCACTAACTTATACGTATTAACTGACAGGGGTTAAACATTGAAATATCATGCACTCATGGTCTATGATGGACTTTGTGGATCTCGTTTTGGGCATCATAGAGGTAAGTATATCTAACTACATACTTAAATAGTTAAATATTATATTCTTTACAATATTTCATTAGGAATTATATGTTATTATGCCTTTTGTTTTATTTATAGCTTTGTTTTTTTATGAATAATTTGTTCATTTTTTGTCGTGTTTTCTCATGTTAGAAAATATATATTACTTTGCAATTTGCATTGATATGACTTTCATGTTGAATGTTGATTCTTGTCTCTTGATGTTGCTTAAAGTGTATACTTTTTTCCCATGATGTTGCTTAAAGTCGTGCTTCTTGTATTTTGATATAACTCAAAGGCTTGATTTTTTACAAGCAATTTAAAATTAAGTATATCATTGTTATCTAGTTATACTAGATATAATAGATATATTTAAAAAAAAAAATAGTAGCATCTTTTTTTGCACCTTATTCGCCTTAAGGCGGGCGCCTTCTCGCCTAAGCACTTAAACAGCCCTCCAACGCCTTGGCGCCATGACAACTATACTTGCGGCCTTGTCTGCTTGTAGCCTGCGACCTAGGCTGAATACCAAATAAAAAAACACAAAAAAAAAAAAATGGAGAAGACAATGAACAGTAGTAGTATTCTAGGGATTTTTTTCTTTCAAAACCCAATGTTCCCATTGCACTTGAGATTGAAATGAACCCAAGTCGTTTTGCCCCCCTTCGTTGACCTCTCTTTCTTGCTTTGCTTTTGCATCTGTGGCGACCCAATTTACATTGGCTTCATTTGCCTAGAGACACAAACTCCTCTTTCCAGATCCAACCCCAACACCCCCTCTCTTCTCTCTCTTCTAACATCTACTCTAATGCCACCATCGGCCAAGATCCCATCACCATTTACAACCTCTATTACTGCACAGGATGGGGCAGCAAGCTTTTTTTTTTTTTTTTTTTGCCGGGGGGGTTGTTTTGAGGACGAAGAAAAAACAGGGAAGAAGATAAACAGTTCTCCACCGCTTTTCCCTTTTCCCATTTGCATCCAAACACGATAAGATGGGAATGAACGGTAACTATTACACTAATTTCCTTTCATGTTGTTCACCCCATAAGCATGTGGGGCCCACATGTCATACTTTCCCACCCCATAAACCCCTCTAAACAAACGGGGCCCTACAGATTAAAGCCATTCCACCAACACATATCCCTTCTCTCTTAGGTAAATAGTGCAATCTGAAAATCTAGATTATGGATCTCAGATGAAGGCAGGCCCAATGATCAAATCTGAGATTAGGAAGCAATTACATTGTTAGGGGAAGAAATCAGATCGATAGAAGGGGAGGGGAAACTATGAGAACAATCTGCTTGGGTGAAGAAGAGATGAGAACAGAACAAAAGAGGAGACAAAGAAATCAGATTTGGGATACCAATCCTAAATGCGCTTCTCAATAGCACCAAAACTCTTTAAAAAAAACTGATATTCTTAACTCGAATCATATCTAATTGATGGGGTACATATATAAAGACCTTGTTAAATTCCTAACACTCAATAAAGTAAATAAACTTAAAATAAAACTCCATCTAACTATTAAGTATCCTAATCTAAATCAAACACTTAACTGCCATGGTTGGAGAAGTCACACGTTACGATCAAAACCGACCAAAATATTTCGGTTCCGACTTGTACCGGCACAAAATGTATTGCTCACCCGCAGGCATACATAATTTCAACCAAAACATTCAAGTTTCGGTCAAAATTTCGGGTCATCCCAGTTGTGTTGTTCCATTTGCCGAAATGGTATAACCATGTGTTTCAAGAGATCTGAAGTCGATCGAAAACAACACTGTTTCGCCCATTTCACAGGTTTCATGCAAAAGCCACTGTGAAGGCTAAAAATTTCAAATCTGAGTGGATTTTGGCCATTCCTCTTCCATTTATTTCTGGAAAAAGGCATTCTAAAATCGTGCAAGTCATCAACAACAAAGATTTAGTGGTTTCTCCGGTGGCAGCAATCTTCTTCCCCTTTAGAGCCCGCCTGGATCTCTCCCTGATATTGACATAGAGTAGGAGACAAGGAGGAAGGGCAGGGGACTTTTGCTCATTTGCACCTTTGGGCTTTCATGTGAATTACTTGTGATTTTTGAAGTCAGTGTCAGTGACTGGACACTTACACCTTCGATGTAATCTTCTGAGATTTAATAATATGAAGTAATTTTTTTTCCATCTGTCACTTGCAATTGCATATTTTTTAATTTTTTTCTCTTTATTGGGTATTTTATAGTACTAAATCATGTGTAACATAAGCTATCTTTGAAAAATATACAGACGAGGTACAGCACACACTGACAACCTAGGGTTTGAAATCAAAGTGCCAATTTGAGTGTGTTTTCAACATCTAAAGGTTCCAGTTTGTTTATGGATGTTTAATTAGGGGCTCTGCCAGGTTTCAGATTAAAATATGGCTGTTTGACCACTGAAAAAGGTCAAACGAATCCACCAGCTGACCCTAGCAGAAAGACCTCTTGAATTCTTGAACCTTGTTAACTACTAATCCTGTGTACTAACCCACATTATGGGCTTATAAATTAGGCCCATTACAATGAAACCCAAAAAATAAAAAATAAAAGGTCAAACCTATAACATAACTACCCAAGGTCAATTTCAGCCATTGGACAGCCACCAGAACCTTATGAGCCTCCCAAGGCTGCAAAAAGGCTTCCATTTTAGATTAATGTCTAATGCAACTGCATCAACCCGACTACCATGTGTTGTATCAGCACAGAGTGCACATAACAGTCCAAAAGGGGATACAGCATAAAATAACAGCCTAAAAAAGGTGGGAGGTAAGGGGCAATACTGGCAGTGTGTCGAGCTGCACCATCATCATCATCACTTTCCCCTTCATCAATATTGTCCTGGGAAAGATCCAATAATAAATGTATCATGAACTTCATCAAGCATGGGAAATCAGGGAAATATCACCAAGGAATATATATATAGAGAGAGAGAGAGAGAGAGAGAGAGAAAGAAACATTAAGTATGCACAAGCTAACCTGCTCTTCGAAAACCTTGGAGAGATGCATGGCTTTCTCTTTTTCAACATTCCTTTTCTCCACCAGCTTACGGCTCTTATTAACCCATGCTAAAACTTCCGAAGCACCTTCAGACTTTTTCTTCAATCTTTCTTCTTTCATTCTGTAGCAGAAAATCTTATTTAACACAAATACATAAAAATAAATAAAAATAGACAGTTGATAAAGAGAATGTTTCTTCAGACATAATGAAGCCAACAACAATGAGAACAAACAAAAAGAGGGGATAGAATATTTTTTTCAAAAGGGTATAAATATTAGAAAATCAAGAGATTGGCACCATAATATTTTCTGAGAAACTATGAGCAACTCAAAAATTGAATATCACAAACATGCAACCTTTCTTTTATTTTCTTTTCTTTTCATATCAATTGAGCTATGGGCGCTCAGAACATGCAACCCAATCAATGGGAAATATATGACGAAGACATATCCCATCAAATATAGATATTTAAAACATATAGACTTCAGATCATTCATAAACTAAAATGTCTCAACAAGTCTAGAATTGATCAAACGGAAAAAAAAATTCCAGGAAGTCAGCTATAAGCAGAATATTACGAGCTATCTGGATTTTGGCACAGCTGGAGCTGTTTGAGGAATATGACCCAAACTGTGCCTCGTGTCTTGCCTACTTTCATCTTTTTTTGAGGCTCTTTAACTTCAGACACCCCCTAACCTTTCAAATATATCTATGGTGTGAGATGTCTTGATAAGTAATGCAGTCCTCTAAGCCATTGTTACTCGAAATGTCCATTTAGAAGGCCATAAAAATATTTTTCCCATCTCTTCATAATGTCCTCATCCATTACTAGCACTCTACCATCATCACTTCTAATATATCAAACATGGTCGAAATCTCTACATTTCCTTTCCCTCATTTTAGTTATATATTATATAGAGATTTTTCTCTTTCATTTATGCTCGGATGGTTATAGAGATCTCCATACTTCTTTGCCTTTGTTTTCCCCTCAATCTTCATAGTTTCAACAGACTTATACCTTTTTAGATCTTCTACGTCTTTAGTCATTTGCAAGGTCTGAAAGCTAGCTTTTTTAGTCTTAATGGCTGTTTGAACCTCACCATCCCCCCCCCCCAAAAAAAAAAGTCTCCCTAGAGGGATGACATTTCCCTTCAATTTCCATAGGATATCTTTAGCAACCTTCTAATACAAGTTGTCATATCGTTCCACATCATATTACTGTCACCCCTCAAAGTCCCACTTTCCTTGGTTGACCACTTTATCGGTGAATGCATTCAAGGTAACCCTATTTAAGCTCCACCAGCTTATCAGAGAGCAATTAGGCTTCCCTTACAATCCTACGGAGTGAGGCATATATCCATGACCACTAATCTATGTTGAGTGGATAGGGTCTAACTGTTTGTACATTGTTGCATAGAAATCAAAAATAAGAAGTGCCAACCTTTGATAATTTTGTCCTCATCCAAATGTTCTCAAATAGCTCCCTTCAATGGTTTGAAGTATCACAATGTGACAAAAGAATCAATTAAAAAGGATCCCCCTTTTTTTCAGTTATTTACTGCTTTCAGTTTTACGAGAAAGACATAAAGAAAAAAGTTAATTAAAATAAACCTACGATGTTGAATACGGGCTCGTGTGAGTAAGAACCAAAAATTATCTATTCTAGTTCCATCATTGTCTATGGGTTCAAATTTAAAAGAAATTCTAGATAATGTTTTCCATAGACCCTGCAAGATGACTCTTTCTTTCATTTCTCTATTTTCACTTATTTTTTTTCTTTTCTCCTATTATGTTTGGACCTCACTTTTCCCTACTTTGTTTTGCACGGATCCATGTAGCCGAGCCCATTAAGTCGGAATAAGGCTGAGTTTGTTGTTGTTGTCGATGAAGAATTAACAGTTTTTTTTTTTTTTTTTTCTAATGGAAATTTGCAAGAGGCTAAGGTTTTGGAATTATTAAAGTTGTTGAACTATGGCAAATGTTAAAGGAATGATGAAGCCAGATATTAGATTTTTAAAATGATAAATTTTAAAGATTTCAAGATCTAAAAATTCAGTGGCTGACTAGTTCAAATAGTAGCAGGTTATGTGAAAATAAGAAAGACCATACTCTGCCCTTGCTTCCCAAGGAACATACCTAAAATTTAAAACGAATCCACCTGATGCAAATAAGTCATTTCATGGGCTTATTTTATTACAAATAAGCCTTGGGTTGGGTTATGTATATGTTGGGCCTTTGATCCCATGGTTTTATTTGTAATGGGCCACTTTAATAGGCCTAAAATATGGGTAGAAAGTAGGAAAACGGGATTTAATTCATTAGTTTAGTTAGAGTCTTGTTTTGAGTCTACATCCTTTATTATTTTGTTTCCTAATTAGAAGATAAAGGTAGTTTCTATTTTCCATTAGTTGCTATTTTGAATTAGCTTCTATTTTCATTAGTTGCTAATTTGAATTAGCTTCTATTTTCAAAGAAGTTTCTATTTTGTAACTTAGGTTAGTTTCCTTTTTATCATTAGTTGTTAGTTTCTAATTTACTCTTACTTGGTTAGCAAGTTAGAAGTTAAATTAGAAGGTTTTATTTTCAGCATTAGTTACCTTTTATATTATGTCTTTGTGCCCAAGCAATGTAAGGCTATTTAAAGCCCATCAATTTTAATGAGAAGCAGATTTGAGTTTAAAAAAATTAAAAATTAAAAAATTAAAAAATTAAAAAATAAAAAAAAAAAAAAAAAAAAAGATGGCTTATGCCGTTATGCTGTGGGGTGCAGTTGGGTGAGATGCCTAAACTTGAGGGGTGAGATGCCCATTCCCTAATTCTTCTTCCACCCTTCTCAACCCTCCATCAAACTCTCTTTCTTTTCTTATTTTCCTTTTATTTGTTTGCTTAGAACCAAACCTATTGGAGGACATCTTCCCTATTCATCCAGATTTTGAGATCCTACCTAAGATTAGGATCACTTGTGATTCTAGTTCTACATTACCACCTCCCACATGAACCCACACTAACACTCAATTAAGCTGTAAATTAGGTTTTCAATCAATTATTTCCCCAAGTGGCATGGGTATAGAGACTCATAGCATCCCTTCTTACAACATAATGTTTGATATCTCTTTACATCCTCGCACACAGAAAGATATACCCATATAAATGTATCACTGAAACAAGAATACTAAATTCTACTAGAAATTGGGAATATACATGGGCACTAGAGAAAGTGCAACTATTAGTGACTAAAAATCTAAAATGTAGACTTGACTTACTAGAAAACAAACTGAGAATTACCCAAATAACTTTGATGAACTGAGATAAACCAATCACTGTGAAAACCAAATACACCTAAACCAAATTTTCAAAAAACCCTGAAAACCAAACATAAGCAAGATACCTTTAACAACAACAACAACAACAACAACAAAAACAAACTTAGCTTATCCCAACATAATGGGTCGTCTACACGAATCCAAACAAAATTATTTTGAAAAAAGGCTAAACAGGAGTTGAGGGGAGAGACAGGAAGAGGAGAGATGAGAAGAAAAAAATATGTGTGAGAGGGAAGAGGCACAACCCAAAAGTTAGGAAAGATTCAGCTAAATGGGGTTGGCAACATGGATCTTTGCTCTCCAAAAGGTTCCATCTAAGGTCATAGTGGGGACAAGACCAAGGTTATGCATGTCATTCCTCACCACCTCGTCTATGGTCATTTTAGGTTTGCCCCTAGCTCTTTTAGCTCTTTCAATCTGGAACCAATCACTCCTTACTAGGGCATCCTTAGGCCTCCTTTGAACATGACTATACCACCTCAAACGACTTTCACGGAGCTTATCAATGATCGGGGCCACTCCCAAAACAGATATAATAAGTCCATTCCGTATTCTATCCTTCCTAGTTTTACAGCACATCCATCTTAACATCCTCATCTCAGCTACACATAGTTTGTCAATATGACTCTTTTTGACTGCCCAACATTGTTCCCCATACATCATAGTTGGATCATGGATACACAACAGTCCTATAGAATGTTCCCTTGAGCTTTAGGGGGATATGACGATCATATAGGACTCCGAATGCACCTCTCCACTTCATCCATCCTACTTTAATCCTCTGTGAGATATCCTCTATACCACATTCTTTATTTATGGTCGACCCTAGGTATCTGAAACAGTCACTTTGAGGAATATCTGTCTCATCAATTTTCACCATATCATTATCCAACATAGGATGGCTAAAGTTACATTTGACATACTCTGTCTTCGAAAGTTCGATCTACTAATCTTAAAACCTCTTATTTCCAATTTGATCTCCAAAGCTCCAACTTAGTGTTAATCCCCGCATTAGTTTCATCCACTAAAACGATGTCACCTACAAAGAGCATACACCAGGGAACCTCATCTAAAATGTTTTTGGTTAGTTCATCCATGATAAGTGCAAACAAATAGGGGCTTAGGGCCGATCCTTGATTAATCCAATCATAATTGGAAATTCTTTGCCTTAACCTCCCACCAATCTCACTCTAGTCACCACGCTTTCATACATGCCCTTAATTACATCTACATATGTACTCGACACCTCCCTCTTTACTAGAACATGCTGGATTAAATATCTGGGAACTCTATCATAAGCTTTTTCTAGGTCAATAAAGATCATGTGGAGATCCTTCTTGTAGGCTCTATAACTTTCCATGATCCTCCTTAATAGGTAGATAGCCTCTGTTGTAGATCTACCTGGCATAAATCCAAATTGGTTTTCTGAAATCTTAGTTTCTTTTCTTAGGCAGACTTCAATAACTTTCTCTCACAATTCCATAGTATGACACATAATTAAAATATGAATGTCCTGAATTTTAAATCTTATGTCCACCTTATACCTTTTCTTTGTTTTTCTTCCCATCTTGGGTTTTGGATTTTTTTATCAAAGGCTCTAAAGTTCTCAGGTGGTTCAGTCAATCAAACATTAATATATCAGCTGAATTGGGCCTGAGGTATTAAAGAAATCTTAGATTGTGGTTGGTTACTTTCTTAGAGCAAAGAAAAAGTTAGAAGGAATAGTGAAAGGAGAAGAATGGGCTTCCTCCTTCAATTGTTTGGTTGCTTCAAGGTCCTTGCTGCAAAGTTGGAAATTGGAAGAACAGTTCTTTGTCCCTTTTTACTATGAAATTATATGAGAAACTCAAGTATACAATATTTTGTGATGGATAAGCGCACACATGCATTTCAAAACAATTCTAGATTAGAATTTTATCAAACTAATAGCCTCTAATCTAGCTCAACCTATGACTTGCACTAAATTCAATTGGGACTAAAAATGCACAGCAGAAACTGATGCAGGAGCATCTCTTGAGGATTTTCTGTGGTTTCATTTTCCAGCAATAGTCATTGGAGCAGTAGGCTGGGCTACATTGTAGTAATTTCATATTTGAAAGATCCACCTTGCAGGGCCTTTTTATTTCCGTTAATAATTGAGCTGTTACTTTTTTTAAATGTGTTAAACATTGGTGCACAGTCAAGTAGCTAAAGTGGGCAAATGGCGAAGAGTCTAATAGCTATAATAGGCGAAGAGTCTAATAGCTATATTAGGCAAAGAGATCAAAGAATTCAATCTCTGCCAAAAAGTTGAACAAAATTAATAAATTAAGCTTTCAGTTGTTCAAGTTTAGCATTTATCACTAGCAATAATGACCATTGTAATTAATTGCTAAAAGACACTACAGATCAATGGGTGTCTGTATCATAGGAGTTCAAGACCATGTTTGCTAAGCACAACTGACTTCTTACTGTGGTGGGAGAGCAGCCAACCCATAAAGCAGCTATAAATTCAATCAATACATATAGCACAAAAGATAAGGAATCTGGAAAAGTTCTGCAAAAGAAACAAGAGCATATAGATCACAGGATAGAAATAGCCTAGAGAGGCAAAATATTAGTGTCACAGATAACAGCATCAGCACAGCAGTATTAAAGAAAGTATGATGAAGCATCTAGAGATATTTACGGAGCTAACTTACTTCAATATCCGCTCTTCAAGCTCTGATTTTGATGGGCCTGATGCCCACTCAGTCTTTTGATTATGCTCCATGCCACTGATATCACTATCTTCATGCTCAATTTCCTTCCCTTGCACAGTAACATCTCCATCATTCACACCCTCTGTTTTACGTCTTTTGTCTTTTCCACCATCTTTACCCCTACCTTGACCTTCATCATGAATTTTTCCATCCATTTTGTCTCTTTCTTTATCTTTAGACCCCTCTTTGTCTTGGTCCTTCTCTCTTTCTTTCTCTCTTTCCTTCCCCTTACTTTTGTCTTTAACCTTGTCCCTATCATGCTTATCGCGTTCTTTTTCCTTTTCCCTTTCCCTTTCCCTTTCCCTTTCCCTTTCCCTTTCCCTTTCCCTCTCTCGATCTTTATGTTTATCCCTTTCCTTTTCTCTGTCCTTGTCCTTCGCCCTATCCCGCTCCTTGTCCCGTTCCCTATCCCTATCCCTGGCCTTCTCCTTTCCCCTCTCCTTCTCTCGCCCTCGATCATGGTCTTTCTCACCCACTCTCTCTCTTTCACGGTCTTTATCTTTCCCTTTGTCTTTCCTATCTTTATCCTTCTCACGGTCCTTGTTTTTGTACTTATCAAGGTCATAATCTTCCTCTTTTGCCTTATCCTTGTGCCTATCCTTCTCACGGTCCTCTCTATCCTCCTTTCTTTTCTCTCTACTTGAAACCCGATCTTTTTCTGAATCCTTAACCCCTTTGTCCCTCTCCTTTGAAACATCACTGGCCTTTGACCGTTCTCGATCCCTACTTCCATGATCCTTCTCTTCTTTTCGACTCTTCTTTCTGTCTTTGCTCCGGTGCTTGCTTGATTCCCTTGGTTTCTCACTGACATCTCCTTCAAAACCATCAAGCAGTTCTTCATCTCTGTAATCTCCCCTAGCAGACCCATTTGGATCCCTACTGTCATCATTTTTCTCAAGTCCCGAATCAACCCAGTCCATCTCCATTGTAAACACAAGCGAAATTACAGCACCACAAATATTTCTTTCTTGATCACTGTCTATATAATTCAATAGATAGATATGCACCAAAGAGATGGAAACAAATCCTCCATTACTTGAAGCTCACCTGGAATTCATTAAAGATAATAAATCCAACTTCAGATCGTACATTTACTGAAAAATATGATTTCTTTGTATTCAACACTTCAAATTAAGAAAACAAAATGGAATAGAACAGAAATATAAACCCAAAACAACACCGATTTGAAAGTCACCAAAAATCCACCCTAATTTTTCTGCAGAAACAATAGCTAAGTAAAACCCATATTGAAGAGAAAGAAGGAGACAGAGCAGTCTAGAGACAGTGCTGGTATGGTTGAATTCATTCAAACATAATGAATGGAAGTAGCCATACTATCGCGCTAGTAAGGACCGTGGCCCGCTACTATGTTTGGGGATCAAATCCCGCCTTCAACTGAAGTTGAGGGGTGTGGGGCGTTGTCAACAAATAGATGCAATGGTTGAAACATCGAAGAGAGGTTTAGAGGGGAAAAAAAAAACCACCACCATTTAAAGAAAGTGAGAGACCAAGCATGTCACGAGAGACCAGACAGATAGAAGGATAGAGAGATTCTGAAAGAGTTGAGGAGCGGCTTACCTATCAAATCTGGCAACGGTGCAAGATGGAAGAATCGGCCAATCGAACTTCCTTCGTTGCTAGGGTTCCTCCCGATACCCGAAGAGAGAAAATAGTAAGGAGAAAAATGCTTAAGCAGAACAGAGGCTCCCTTCGTTGCTGAAGGGGGCACAGAACGCACCAAAGGGAAAGCAGTCTCCTCGGTGAAGACAAATGCTCCCACAAAAGAATCTTTGTACAAAATTTACTGATTATTTCTCCGATTTAATGAGCTTTCTAGCGACATAAGGGTAAAATAGTCAGGTTCGAACAAAATAAAAAGGTCAAATATTCAAGTCGGGGTCCTGAACTCGGATTCGGATTCGGATTCGGATTCAAATCCGATTCCTCTTCTTTTGCTCATAAGTTTTTTTTTTTACCCGAATATTATCTAGGAGCCGGGAAGCCCTAAAATTTTATTAAATAAGATAAACAAAATAATGAATAGACAAAGGGAGGACAAAGCCCGCCTTGTCTTAACCCATGAGATACAAATCACTCTAACACTCGCAAAATACAAAAGGAAAACCTGCAAAAGATGAAAGATTAATAATCCTGTTTTATCTTCCCGAATGATGTAACTAATATTAGATGGGAGAGCATTATCACCTTGGAAAACTGAATTTATAGTAGATTCACATGCAAAGTTGGCTAACCAATCCGTTTCGCGATTGTTTTTTCAAAATGAAAATGAGATATGAGCTCTTAGGGTATCATAAAAGTTGATTAGTTTCTGAAACCAATATCAATAGCTCCACAAGGTACATGATATTTGAGAGATAAGTCTCACAGTCAAGGAGTAGTCATAATTAATATAAAAGTCCGAGATGCCCAAATCCTCATCTCCACCATTGAATTTGTACACACCCCATACAAAATAGAAAATGCTTTCATAACATTCCCGTTATTGTTTATAATAATGCCTTCCCCACCACTAATATCAGGATTTTGCACCATCTACATTCATGACCTGTAAGATAAGATTATCTCTCAAATAATGGGATTTAGAAAAAATAGTTGGGTAAATGATTTCATGAATCAAATATTTGATTCTCTCAATTATGGTAGTCGCAACACGAGAGCCTTCACTATATCTTATATTATTTATTTCCGGCCATAACTTCCAAACAATAAATGATGATAATAGATCAGTTTTGTATTCACAGATACCTTTGGCACTGGCAAGGGATTGCTAATCAATAATTATAATACTGAGATCCTGAGTTGTATGACATCAATGTCCATTGTTCTTCCAAATAATTCCAAACCTTAGACATAGTTGTACCCACCAATAAAGTGTGAGAAGTTATTTCCCTCTAAGGATCTTTGCACCAAAAGCATTTAGAAGCCAATAGAATACCAATACTCATCAAAGCGTCATCTATTGGAATTTTTTCCATTCAAGATTTTTCAAACAAAGAAACCCATTTTTTTAGAGGTATCGATTTATTCCATAACCATTTAGAGTAAGGAACAAGAGGGTAATGATATCATATTTCATTCTATACCGACTTGGTTGAGAAAAAACCATTGCTCGTCAGAGTTCACACCAATATATCAACTTTGTTTTATAAGATAACGTTGGAGTTAATAATACTATCACGAACCTCTAAGAAATTAATAATATTTAGCATATCTTTGTCCCAAGCACCATCATCATTATTAAGCATATTTTACCTGAGTTTAAAGATTTACATTTATGATCCCATCAACGTAGTCGATCAGAGAGCCACTACCAGACCAATTATCAAGTAAAAAATTCACTTCGCCAAAACTAAGCCATTTAAATTTCAATAAACTAGACTCTTTGAGATCTAAATCCCTCCACCAAGTTTTAGATCCTAATAGTTTACTTTATGCCAAAACAATATGATTACTTTTTATAAATTTAGCTTTAAAGGAGGCACTCTAAATAGGATTTTTATAAAATAATACGTCACATATAAAACAATGGTATAGTTGTACTAATATCCTTTAATAAACGAATTCAAAATCCTTATTCATCTAAAGGTCTACAAATTTTTTGTTCATAAGCTATGTAGGCGATCTACATGTGTTCAAGCTGTGATATAACTGCTGATCATAACAGAGGCACTGTATTCCTTCCTAAGAGAGTTGAGATTCAAGAGAAGAAAGAGATGTCAAGAGCCATTAAATCACCGCTTGAACATGTAATGATCTCTTAGGTAACTATGGGTAAGACTTAAACTGTAATACCCTGCTTCTTAAACCCGGTCTGATTTCACGGTTGAACCGGTTAACTGTGCAGGGACCGAACCAGAGGGAGTTAGAGCGGGTTCCTTATGGGCTATGATGGCAAGAGTGACCTTAAACACCGACTGACCCGACAAGTCTGAGCCAATGCCAGAAGAGACGGGAGTGCCCAAGCCGTATACATGCACCTACCATAAGGCCATGTACGGATAAAGCAGGTATTGTAGCCGTATATTAAGGTATATACGTATACTACATCGTATGCCATGGGTGGGGTTCGCGCCGAGGCCCGAACTCTGTCAAAATCCCAAGTTTTGGCCTCAGGTGGCCGGACAGGTGGGTGCACCCACCCACCTGAGTGACCCATCCATGTGCACTATTCATTTATTTAGGAAGTATATATATAGCATTTAGGATTTTATTTTCTTTTCATTTATGACACCCGTACGTTGGTGAGGATAGTAAAGAGGAGAGAGAAAATAAAGGGAAGAAGGAGGGAAGAGAAGGATTTCAGGGGCGCCGAAGCTTGATCTTCCCATTCCGGCGCCGGTGGAGTGATCTTCAATTCTAGATCTACATTTAGAGGTAAGCAAAGTTGGGTTCTTTGAACATTCACCATACCCAAGCTTAAACCCTTGATTCGAGTATGGTTTCTTGAGATATTGTAAATCCCCTTTGAAATGATGAATCTAAGGTTTAATGGATGATTTATGTGTTGATCTTGAAGGATTTGAAGAGGTATTGACAAGGTGGAAGAAGCATTGTGGGTTTGGAGTGATTTGGAGGGTTTGAAGTTGTTCTTGAGCAAAGAAGGTAAGATGGTTTCCCATCACTTGAATCTAACTTAGATCTAGGTTAGAGCCATCCTATAAGACTTGAAAGTGTGAAGAATGGGTTGAAAAAAACCCCCATTTGAATCCCTAAAGAATGGAGGAAGTTGGGAAGAAATGGTTGTTTTCCCGCCAAGACCGGTGGGTGGAACCGGTGGGCCCCTACCCGCTTGTGGGCACCCACCTGAGAGGGCAGGGGCCTTCGGGCACAACCGGTGGGCCAGACCGGTGGGCCCTACCGGTGGGCCCCTACCCGTCAGTCCAAACCGGTGGGTAGGATCGGTGGGCTAGACAGTCCACCTGTCTGACCCACCTGTGTGGCTCCGAAGGTGATCCTTATGTCCGATTGGATCCAAATAAGACGTGTGACCTTCTTTTAACATTCTACACATGATTTTGTCATCGGATCTCGTTAATTTTGATTCCAAAATGGTGAAGTACTAACCCCTCTCAATTATGTTAGGTTCACCAAATCCTACCTGATTCGCACCGGATATCACCCGTACCGAACGGGAATCCTTGTACGCTACAGGTAAGGAGAGGACGTTTGGCCTTGTTTCAAGGCATTGTTTGGCATTCATTTAATTATATCTAGTCTAGTCATGCCATCATGAATATGCTATGTAGACTAGTCATTCATCACATTGTTGTGCATGTGTGTTATGTTTACTTTCTAAATGCCAATTGAATGAGATGTTATATGTTGAATGTGGACATCATTGTGCATGATACATTGATAGACTAGATGCCGTAGTCGGCTTGAAAACGAGTGCATTGGTGGCCCGTGGAATGGGACGCGATGGCACTATGCAATCGTACTATTGTCATATAGGAGCATGCAATATTAGGATTTTCACCATCCCGTGCTACAACCATTCCCAATAGGGATTAAGGTGTTGGGTTATCATTTGGGGGGAAGCAGTGGTCGCGGTCGTCGAGTCACTGTGGCGGTTAGACATAACGCCCGACGGGTCATTTAGGACAGTCGGCAACCCTGGTGGTACATTCAAGAGGGCCAATCGTACTGCTTTTAAATTGCTGGAGTCAGCACCTTTATTTTCAGTCATTTACATTTCTGTTGAGAGCCGGTGGACGGCATTGTCTTTACTTTTTCGAGTACTCACGGTGGCCCTTCTCCGACAGCCCTATGGGCGTATCGCGGGATGGAGTTCACGGCTTGTACCCGGAGTATACGCGCACTATGGCTGTAGTAGCACTAAAACTGAAGACTTAGTAATGTTGCTTAGGTGGATGTGATTTAAAATGTATAGCATGGCATGTGGTGCATATGATTGTGTTTTGATGTGTGGACTGCTGTGTGGTCCATCTTACCACTTACTGAGCTAGTGAGCTCATCCCACGGGTACCCCCTTTTTAGATGATTTTGCAGGTCATACATCTGAGGAGCACGGGGTGGGTCCCACAGTCGAGTTTCCTGAAGAGGACTGGTGGACCCCTGAGGAGTTAGAGCACGGCACTGATTGCTCGTGTGAGAGTTGTGCTGCGGGACCGCAGTTCTGAGGCCGTGCTGAGCTCCACTTATGAGGCCGAACTGAGCTCTACTATGTGATGCCGAGCTGGGCTCAATCTTTGATGCCGAGTTGAGCTCTAGCCTTTGTTGCCGAGCCGAGCTGTGTACTTTGATTATTTTGATGGAATCCTTTACATACTTGATATATGAATTGTACTTTTATTGTGTAAATTTCATACATTCGGGCTCACATGTATATAATTATTGTATCACAATTCGGGTATCAAGCATTATGGAATTATTCACAGGTAAAACTTAGTCTTCCGCTGATCTGATGAGCTTATATTAGTTGTGTGTATGCTGTGGTGGAATACAATATCTGATGATCCTGACAGGTTTGGGTTAACCGGTGTTAACCCGGTCACTGGCCCGGTTCTGTGAGAACGTGGTGTGACATAAACGATCACCGCTAAGGAGAGGAGCTAGATCCCCTGGAATCTGATCCGCCAAATCTGTCATTCTACTAAGGGTGTTAATTGGTTCAGTTTCAGTGTATATAGTGCAGTTCGGTTTGGTTCACATTTATTTGGTTGAAACCAAAATCGCACCATTTACTAAAATGTTACACTTTCTAAAACCACAACCTTTTAGTAAATGGTTTCGGTTTCACGGTTTTTAAACGATGCTAGTTTCACAGTTTAAATGGTTTTGATTGTTGTTTATTCCATATGGTTTCTAAACAATTAGTAATATATGCTATAGTTTATTGACATGCTTACTAAAATTTGTTTTTATTGATAAACACTTCAATATTATATAAAATTAAATTACGCACTAAACAATCAATGATTTAATTACATAACTACATAATAAGAGTAAATTGTGGAATAGACGGTTGGACAACTTATATGGTCCTTAATTTTTCCCTAAATTAAACCATTATATTTGGTTAAAATAATCAAATATTTAATCGTTATACGGATTAATCATATTGGTCTTGACTATTTAAACGGTTCAATTTTCAAAGTGTCAATTCGGTTTGAAACCAACGGATTAAACGGTTAAAATCAACTAGACCCAATTCACTTAACTAATGAGTCTTAAACTTGAAATCAGAATTGAACCATTTATTAAATAGTTTTATGATTTTGGTGTAAACAGGCCGTTTTGGTTTCGGTCACATCCCTCCCTTCTACCTTGCAACAATGATTACGTTTGGTTGCAGGGAAAATAGGAAAGGGATGCGAAGGAAAAATACTCGTATTTCCTGTAAATATAGAGAAAAGGTAGCAAGTGAACACCAAAAATGACATTCCCGTGATATGTCACTTCTCAAATATTCTCGTGCTTTTCCCGCCTTTGTCATTCTCCGCCACTTCTGCGAGCTCGAGCCACAAACTTCTCCGAACAATGTCTCCATACCCTTAGACACTTCCATCTCATCTCCTCTACAACCTTCAATTCTGCATTATAGGGTTTGATTTCAACTTTCAATCTCCACATCATGGAAGGACACCCCTTGAAATTGACAATAGAGAAAGGTCCCCGAGAGGGAGAAACCCTAGTTCGCAAACCAGGATCCTTCGTCCGAATCGGTAGACTCGTTAAAGGCAACAACTTCACTATCAAAGACGAAGGAATTTCATCGAAGCACTTGTTCATCGAATTTAAAGGAGCGAAATGGGTTGTTTCAGATCTCGAGAGCTCGAACGGTACGCTTATTAACAACACTAAGTTGCAAGCTTTGGTAACTTATGATTTAAGGGATGGAGACGTGATAAGGATTGGAGAGTACACATCTATCAAGGTGAATATTATGGAAGAAGCCAAGGTTGATAAGCGTTCCAAAAGCGCTGCGAGAGGAGCTTCTGTGGAAGATGTGGATGGGTTCGGCGCTGAGGATGGAGAGAGTCAGGTGAGGAGAAATCCGAGGCGAAGAGCGGTTTCGAAGAAGGTTCCCAAGGAGGAGCCTGTAGAATACGAGTCTGAAGTTCAAATTTTTCCTGAAAAATCGAATTTAGCAGCTGAGGATTGTGGGGAAGCAAAGGTCTTGCCTCCTTTACGGGGCCGGGGCAGGGGCAGGGGCCGTGGTCGGGGTAGAGGAGCAGCAGCGAGGACTGGGGCTTTGAAAGATGGTGAACTTCTGGAGTCTTCTGATGTTCAGGGGATCCCTGGAACTTCAAATGTAGGGCCAGAAAGCAGTAGAGACCAGGATAATGCCGTCACAGTTGGCGAGAATCAGACCAGGCAAGAAGTTTCGAAGAGTCAATCTGCTGACTCCGGATCTGGGGTTCATAAGATTACTGAGAGTTCCAATTTAGGTGGAGAGAGCTACAGAGAAGCAGTTGATGTGGCACCAGTTGTTGAAGAGAAGCCAAGGCCGGTAGTGGCTCTTAGAAGGACTAGATCTTCAAGAAATAATGACAAAACTTCAGTTTCGGTTTCGGGGCTTCCTAATATTCCTGAAAGTTCATGTTTAGGCCAAGAGAGTTGTATAGAACCAGGGAATAAAGTTCTTGTAGAAGAGAACCAGGGAGGAAGAGCGGCACTTGAAAGTTTCAAGGTTTCAGAGGATGAGATTTTAGCCCCTGTATCAATTCCTGCTTCTGATGTTCAGCTGGGTGTGTCAAATTCAGAGAAGAATACTTGTAAGGAAAGCAGTAGAGAGCCAGAGAATGTGGTTGCTGTTGCAGAGAATCATACTCGGCGAGGTGCTTGGAGAAGAATGAGGGCGTCAAAGAATGAACCTGCAGGATCTGTTTATGAGGTTCATAATTTTACTAAAAGTCCCGCTTTTGTTCAAGAGAGCTGTAGTGAACCAGAGAATGCAGGTCCTGTTAGGTCTTCGAAGGTTGATAATGAACTTTCAGTTTCAGTTTCAGTTTCTGTTTCGGAGGTCCCAGATATTCCTGAAAGTTCAAATTTAGGTCAAGGGAGTTGTACAGAACTGGAGAATGGGGTTCATGTAGAAGATCACATTGAAGGGATCAAGGCCTCAGAAGATGCAGTTCAGCTGGGTGTATCAAATTCACAGAAGGATGCTAGTAAGGAACCGAAGAGTACGGATGCTGTTAAAGAGAATCCTGCGAAGGTTGATTATGGAAAGGAGTTAGAGAAGATGACAATGGGAGAGTGGTTTGACTATTTGGAGGTTTATTTATCAAAGCAGATATATGACACAACTGAGGAAATTATTTTGGATATGAGGGAGAGAGCTAAGAAGTTCAATGAATTTATGTCACAGCAGCAGAATGGGAAAGCTAAGCAACCTGCAATTTGATCTGTTTGACAACAGATGCAATTTGATCTGTAATTCTTACAACTTTTACTTTTTTGGAATAGTTATAAAAATGTTGGGAGTATCACATGACAATGTTTGATTGTAAGTGATGATTCTGACTTGCATCTGGTTACCTTCATCCTTCTCCCTAGTTTCTTGTTCTATTGTATTTTCAAGTCTGTTATCTTCTGACTGGAAGTTATAGTCAAATAATCTCTTTAATTTGCACAAAGGAGATGTTGATGCAATGATAAAATTTCTCCAAAATTTAAATTACTGAATCTTTTACCTGCTTTTATTTGATCTGTGTTGGGGTTTATTTGTAATAGCTAAAGCGTACATGCAGGTCCTATGTCTACTAGAGGATTAGACCTGGATTATATGCAGAACTACTGAGTGTTCCAATGTAGGAAACTGCAATTGGACTTTGCAGTCTTTGCATTCATTTTACCATCTATTGTGTCATTTGCACTACTAAAAGTGGTCAGTTAGGTGCTTTCACCTTGCATTTATGGCCGTTCTTACTTATTTTTTAGCAGGAATGTTGGTGGTGCAAATCAATTCTGTTAGAAAATTGCACAAAAATCGAATCTTTTAGAATTATTGCTGTAATTTTTCTGAAATTATGAGCTCATCCCATGAAAAATGGATAGCACTCTAAGACGGGATTATTATTTGTGTGATGAAATCCAGTTTAATTTTTTTTATTAAAAAAAATAAAAAAATCCATATGGTACTCTCAAATCTCTTTGCTTCTTTATCAAATCATTGGATAAATTTAATAGATTTTGACTCTAATTCCAATGTTTTATTTACTCCTCACCCTTTCCCAAAACAAACACAATTCTCTCTCCTTTATTGGTTTTATGCCCCTTTGTCTCTAGAGTCTATTGATACAAGTTCTATTCATGATGGCGCTTAGCTCATTATTGGATGTTGAAATTGAAAGCTGAAACTTCTGCTAGGTTCATTGTCTATAAAATCCAAGCTCAATAGCCTGAATTATAAATCAGAATAGGACACAATAGTAAGTGTTGTACTAAAATGCTATTGAAAATCACAAATATCATATCAAGTGGCACAATTTACAGGTCAACCAGATTACTCTAATTTAACATCATAAACATTCAGTTGCTCCGAAAATTCACATCTTCTCAATGGCTTCCTTTAAATCTAGTTACTATCATGCATACATTCTAGACTTTGCATAAAAGACAAAATGTAATGGTTATTGAATCATATCTGTTACTGCAGTGCCAGGAGTACCATACCACACTTCACATGGTTGTAACATTGTCATAAAAAAAGACCATTTTGCTGTCTGGCACTGCATCATTGCAGTAGACTTTGTTAACATTTTGAAAAGGTGACTGAAACATCTAAGGTCATCCAATTAGTGTGATTTTGGTGTGTGGCTTACTATATATATATATATATATATATATATATATATATAGCTGAACTGACCTTGGACAACCGCTAGTTTATCAGTATGTCTACTTGTACATACCCTGGGTCACTTGGATGGATGTACCCTTCATCAAGTTGGTTGCTTTTAGTTTGCTCAACTCTTTCTCAAGCCTGAGCCCGAACTTTTGTTGCTCTTCTTCTTACCATGATTTTAGTGGATCTGCCATTGATGCACATGTTTTACAGTTCAAGAGTACCCTTTTTGCTTGTGGAAGAAAAAGAAAATTGAAGTCATTATGACTTCAGAACTGTGGAGGGTATTGAAATTTAAAACAACTGCCTAATTCCAAAAGATGTGTTTTGCTCTTAGGTTTGAAGTTGTAAGTGAAAGCACTGTCCTCCATTGTCACTCCATCTTTAATTTCCATATTCTTTAGTACCCTTGGAATTTTTCATAACCTTATTTGCTTCTATTTTGAAAAAATAAAATTCTCACATACCATTTGAACTTCAACAAGTAAGGCATTGAGAATGATTGCGGCTTTAAGTGCCTATGGAATCTTCTTTGCCTATTCATTCACCTGTCACCTTCGATTATACAGGAGCATCCAATTTTGTGTCCATAGTGTTCAACTACTGCATGGATAAGGTTAGCTTGCCTAATTTGGTCTAGCAATGTTTGGATATGCATGTTTTGCAGGATAGGATTCCTCTCCATGGAGCCTAGGGAACAGGGAGCTGGATCCTGTTTTGCAACATGGTCATGTTGTATCTAGATCTTCATTCCTCAAATGTTAGTTACCTTTCTGTGTTCTCTTGACTAATCTGTAGTCTTGAAGTTATCAAGCATGGTACTGTTCCAATCATTCGAATTACAGTATATAATCAACAAATAATGGATGTTCATTATTTTTCATCATCCTATTGCTTACTGGAAAAGGTTTACATATTGCTGGCTTGTAGTTGATATTCATTATGATTTTACCATTGCTTAATAGATACTAGCCTTATTCTACCAAATATCCAAAATAGAAACTAATTACTACCACACAAGAATTTCGAGAAAGAAAGTTTTTTGTCTAGAAGTGTGGCTCCCGTACCTTTACCCTTGTGTCTGTCTTTCTCCTCTTCCCTATGGAATGGCATCCTTAACTCTCATAGATTGAACCAAAATGGGGTATTGATTGGGTTTCGTGCAAGTGTAAGAACTACGCTCTCGGATAGAGAACACTACCCTTATTTTCAATACATAAAAAGGAAAAGTTTCTCTGACAAAGCGGTCAATGCTCTTTCTTCTCTTGACATTTTTTTTTCTCTTTAACCTCAATTGAGGAACCATGCCCCATGCTATCTATCCATCGGTTAGCTCCTCCACCCCAGCAGCTCAAGGAACCTTCTCATATAAATAACTTAGAGGACCATCTCCTATTGTAAAATTTAATATTTCATATTAAAAACCATTGATGCTCCTCAGAAAGGCCTTGATAAAGGACCATTTCCTTGACAATGAACTGCCAATCAATCGAGTAATATATTATGATGACTACGACGAATATTTGGCAGAAGACATGAGATGATTTCTTTTGTAGCCACATGGATGCTCCTTTGTCAACCTGACAATTGGATGGTAGTGCTTCCCTTGATTATCCAATTTTTCTTTCTTCGTATTTTCACTTGCTAAACTGAAATAATTCTGAATTTGAATATTATTATTATTATTATTATTATTAACTTCATGTCTATATGAAAAAGTGAGATTTAATATATTCCCAATTGAAAGCCCATCAATCAATGATGCTATGGGGAGGATATCTAAACCTTGGGACATGAGATTGGAGGATTACAAGATTCCAGCAACAACGGAGTTAAATTTAGTCATACTAGCATACGCTACGTGGGTTAGAGAGTTCATGACAGAGTTCAACTCTCTAGGAATAAATCTGACTTTTTTTTTTTTTGGGAGAGAGAGAGAGAGTAAACATGAGATTACTGAAAAATAAAATTTTCAATATAATATTTTTGAAACAAAGTTTTCTGGGTGAGGCATAG
>NC_056558.1:11641524-11650618 GCF_013358625.1 Macadamia integrifolia | reverse complement strand
CAACTTATATGGTCCTTAATTTTTCCCTAAATTAAACCATTATGTTTGGTTAAAATAACCAAATATTTAATCATTATACGGATTAATCATATTGGTCTTGACTATTTAAACGGTTCAATTTTCAAGGTGTCAATTCGGTTTGAAACCAACGGATTAAACGGTTAAAATCAACTAGACCCAATTCACTTAACTAATGAGTCTTAAACTTGAAATCAGAATTGAACCATTTATTAAATAGTTTTATGATTTTGGTGTAATCAGGCCGTTTTGGTTTCAGTCACATCCTTACCTTCTACCTTGCAACAATGATTACGTTTGGTTCCAGGGAAAATAGGAAAGGGATGCGAAGGAAAAATACTCGTATTTCCTGTAAATATAGAGAAAAGGTGGCAAGTGAACACCAAAAATGACATTCCCGTGATATATCACTTCTCAAATATTCTCGTGCTTTTCCCGCCTTTGTCATTCTCCGCCACTTCTGCGAGCTCGAGCCACAAACTTCTCCGAACAATGTCTCCATACCCTTAGACACTTCCATCTCATCTCCTCTACAACCTTCAATTCTGCATTCTAGGGTTTGATTTCTACTTTCAATCTCCACATCATGGAAGGACACCCCTTGAAATTGACAATAGAGAAAGGTCCCCGAGAGGGAGAAACCCTAGTTCGCAAACCAGGATCCTTCGTCCGAATCGGTAGACTCGTTAAAGGCAACAACTTCACTATCAAAGACGAAGGAATTTCATCGAAGCACTTGTTCATCGAATTTAAAGGAGCGAAATGGGTTGTTTCAGATCTCGAGAGCTCGAACGGTACGCTTATTAACAACACTAAGTTGCAAGCTTTGGTAACTTATGATTTAAGGGATGGAGACGTGATAAGGATTGGAGAGTACACATCTATCAAGGTGAATATTATGGAAGAGGCCAAGGTTGATAAGCGTTCCAAAAGCGCTGCGAGAGGAGCTTCTGTGGAAGATGTGGATGGGTTCGGCGCTGAGGATGGAGAGAGTCAGGTGAGGAGAAATCCGAGGCGAAGAGCGGTTTCGAAGAAGGTTCCCAAGGAGGAGCCTGTAGAATACGAGTCTGAAGTTCAAAATTTTCCTGAAAAATCGAATTTAGCAGCTGAGGATTGTGGGGAAGCAAAGGTCTTGCCTCCTTTACGGGGCCGGGGCAGGGGCCGGGGCAGGGGCAGGGGCCGTGGTCGGGGTAGAGGAGCAGCAGCGAGGACTGGGGCTTTGAAAGATGGTGAACTTCTGGAGTCTTCTGATGTTCAGGGGATCCCTGGAACTTCAAATGTAGGGCCAGAAAGCAGTAGAGACCAGGATACTGCCGTCACAGTTGGCGAGAATCAGACCAGGCAAGAAGTTTCGAAGAGTCAATCTGCTGACTCCGGATCTGGGGTTCATAAGATTACTGAGAGTTCCAATTTAGGTGGAGAGAGCTACAGAGAAGCAGTTGATGTGGCACCAGTTGTTGAAGAGAAGCCAAGGCCGGTAGTGGCTCTTAGAAGGACTAGATCTTCAAGAAATAATGACAAAACTTCAGTTTCGGTTTCGGGGCTTCCTAATATTCCTGAAAGTTCATGTTTAGGCCAAGAGAGTTGTATAGAACCAGGGAATAAAGTTCTTGTAGAAGAGAACCAGGGAGGAAGAGCGGCACTTGAAAGTTTCAAGGTTTCAGAGGATGAGATTTTAGCCCCTGTATCAATTCCTGCTTCTGATGTTCAGCTGGGTGTGTCAAATTCAGAGAAGAATACTTGTAAGGAAAGCAGTAGAGAGCCAGAGAATGTGGTTGCTGTTGCAGAGAATCATACTCGGCGAGGTGCTCGGAGAAGAATGAGGGCATCAAAGAATGAACCTGCAGGATCTGTTTATGAGGTTCATAATTTTACTAAAAGTCCCGCTTTTGTTCAAGAGAGCTGTAGTGAACCAGAGAATGCAGGTCCTGTTAGGTCTTCGAAGGTTGATAATGAACTTTCAGTTTCAGTTTCAGTTTCTGTTTCGGAGGTCCCAGATATTCCTGAAAGTTCAAATTTAGGTCAAGGGAGTTGTACAGAACTGGAGAATGGGGTTCATGTAGAAGATCACATTGAAGGGATCAAGGCCTCAGAAGATGCAGTTCAGCTGGGTGTATCAAATTCACAGAAGGATGCTAGTAAGGAACCGAACAGTACGAATGCCGTTAAAGAGAATCCTGCGAAGGTTGATTATGGAAAGGAGTTAGAGAAGATGACAATGGGAGAGTGGTTTGACTATTTGGAGGTTTATTTATCAAAGCAGATATATGACACAACTGAGGAAATTATTTTGGATATGAGGGAGAGAGCTAAGAAGTTCAATGAATTTATGTCACAGCAGCAGAATGGGAAAGCTAAGCAACCTGCAATTTGATCTGTTTGACAACAGATGCAATTTGATCTGTAATTCTTACAACTTTTACTTTTTTGGAATAGTTTTAAAAATGTTGGGAGTATCACATGACAATGTTTGATTGTAAGTGATGATTCTGACTTGCATCTGGTTACCTTCATCCTTCTCCCTAGTTTCTTGTTCTATTGTATTTTCAAGTCTGTTATCTTCTGACTGGAAGTTATAGTCAAATAATCTCTTTAATTTGCACAAAGGAGATGTTGATGCAATGATAAAATTTCTCCAAAATTTAAATTACTGAATCTTTTACTTGCTTTTATTTGATCTGTGTCGGGGTTTATTTGTAATAGCTAAAGCGTACATGCAGGTCCTATGTCTACTAGAGGATTAGACCTGGATTATATGCAGAACTACTGAGTGTTCCAATGTAGGAAACTGCAATTGGACTTTGCAGTCTTTGCATTCATTTTACCATCTATTGTGTCATTTGCACTACTAAAAGTGGTCAGTTAGGTGCTTTCACCTTGCATTTATGGCTGTTCTTACTTATTTTTTGGCAGGACTGTTGGTGGTGCAAATCAATTCTGTTGGAAAATTGCACAAAAATCGAATCTTTTAGAATTATTGCTGTAATTTTTCTGAAATTATGAGCTCATCCCATGATAAATGGATAGCACTCTAAGACGGGATTATTATTTGTGTGATGAAATCTAGTTTAATTTTTTTTAATAAAAAAAATAAAAATTTCATATGGTACTCTCAAATCTCTTTGCTTCTTTATCAAATCATTGGATAAATTTAATAGATTTTGACTCTAATTCCAATGTTTTATTTACTCCTCACCCTTTCCCAAAACAAACACAATTCTCTCTCCTTTATTGGTTTTATGCCCCTTTGTCTCTAGAGTCTATTGATACAAGTTCTATTCATGATGGCGCTTAGCTCATTATTGGATGTTGAAATTGAAAGCTGAAACTTCTGCTAGGTTCATTGTCTATAAATTTCCAAGCTCAATAGCCTGAATTATAAATCAGAATAGGACACAATAGTAAGTGTTGTACTAAAATGCTATTGAAAATCACAAATATCAGATCAAGTGGCACAATTTACAGGTCAACCAGATTACTCTAATTTAACATCATAAACATTCAGTTGCTCCGAAAATTCACATCTTCTCAATGGCTTCCTTTTCATCTAGTTACTATCATGCATACATTCTAGACTTTGCATAAAAGACAAAATGTAATGGTTATTGAATCATATCTGTTACTGCAGTGCCAGGAGTACCATACCACACTTCACATGGTTGTAACATTGTCATAAAAAAAGACCATTTTGCTGTCTGGCACTGCATCATTGCAGTAGACTTTGTTAACATTTTGAAAAGGTGACTGAAACATCTAAGGTCATCCAATTAGTGTGATTTTGTGGCTATATATATATATATATATATATATATATATATATATGAACTGACCTTGGACAACCGCTAGTTTATAAGCATGTCTACTTGTACATACCCTGGGTCACTTGGATGGATGTACCCTTCATCAAGTTGGTTGCTTTTAGTTTGCTCAACTCTTTCTCAAGCCTGAGCCCGAACTTTTGTTGTTCTTCTTCTTACCATGATTTTAGTGGATCTGCCATTGATGCACATGTTTTACAGTTCAAGAGTACCCTTTTTGTTTGTGGAAGAAAAAGAAAATTGAAGTCATTATGACTTCAGAACTGTGGAGGGTATTGAAATTTAAAACAACTGCCTAATTCCAAAATATGTGTTTTGCTCTTAGGTTTGAAGTTGTAAGTGAAAGCACTGTCCTCCATTGTCACTTCATCTTTAATTTCCATATTCTTTACTACCCTTGGAATTTTTCATAACCTTATTTGCTTCTATTTTGAAAAAATAAAATTCTCACATACCATTTGAACTTCAACAAGTAAGGCATTGAGAATGATTGCGGCTTTAAGTGCCTATGGAATCTTCTTTGCCTATTCATTCACCTGTCACCTTCGATTATACAGGAGCATCCAATTTTGTGTCCATAGTGTTTCAACTACTGCATGGATAAGGTTAGCTTGCCTAATTTGGTCTAGCAATGTTTGGATATGCATGTTTTGCAGGATAGGATACCTCTCCATGGAGCCTAGGGAACAGGGAGCTGGATCCTGTTTTGCAACATGGTCATGTTGTATCTAGATCTTCATTCCTCAAATGTTAGTTACCTTTCTGTGTTCTCTTGACTAATCTGTAGTCTTGAAGTTATCAAGCATGGTACTGATCCAATCATTCGAATTACAGTATATAATCAACAAATAATGGATGTTCATTATTTTTCATCATCCTATTGCTTACCGGAAAAGGTTTACATATTGCTGGCTTGTAGTTGATATTCATTATGATTTTACCATTGCTTAATAGATACTAGCCTTATTCTTCCAAATATCCAAAATAGAAACTAATTACTACCACACAAGAATTTTGAGAAAGAAAGTTTTTTGTCTAGAAGTGTGGCTCCCGTACCTTTACCCTTGTGTCTGTCTTTCTCCTCTTCCCTATGGAATGGCATCCTTAACTCCCATAGATTGAACCAAAATGGGGTATTGATTGGGTTTCGTGCAAATGTAAGAACTACGCTCTCGGATAGAGAACACTACCCTTATTTTCAATACATAAAAAGGAAAAGTTTCTCTGACAAAGCGGTCAATGCTCTTTCTTCTCTTGACACTTTCTTTTTCTCTTTAACCTCAATTGAGGAACCATGTCCCATGCTATCTATCCATCGGTTAGCTCCTCCACCCCAGCAGCTCAAGGAACCTTCTCGTATAAATAACTTAGAGGACCATCTCCTATAGTAAAATTTAATATTTCATATTAAAAACCATTGATGCTCCGCAGAAAGGCCTTGATAAAGGACCATTTCCTTGACAATGAACTGCCAATCAATCGAGTAATATATTATGATGACTACGTCGAATATTTGGCAGAAGACATGAGATGATTTCTTTTGTAGCCACATGGATGCTCCTTTGTCAACCTGACAATGGGATGGTAGTGCTTCCCTTGATTATCCAATTTTTCTTTCTTAGTATTTTCACTTGCTAAACTGAAATAATTCTGAATTTGAATATTATTATTATTATTATTAACTTCATGTCTATATGAAAAAGTGAGATTTAATATATTCCCAATTGAAAGCCCATCAATCAATGATGCTATGGGGAGGATATCTAAACCTTGGGACATGAGATTGGAGGATTACAAGATTCCAGCAACAACGGAGTTAAATTTAGTCATACTAGCATACACTACGTGATATAGCCAAATTGACCTCTCGGTGGGGGCAATGACACGTGTCGCCTCTGAGACACGTGTCCTCCGCCAGTCCAAGGTTCCAAGAAATCACTCACGCTCAAGCACGCTTAATCACTGAGGCACGCTCGCAAAATCACGTGGGATTACGTCGTCTGCATGAAGGGAATATTCCTCCCAGAAGGATGGACGTATTCGAGTGGGACTCTAAGAGGGAAGAAGGTAGACTCGAGGAGGACTCCTCCGGGGAAAGAAAAAACCCTAAGAGCTATATAATAAGGCTCGGAAGAAAGGGAGAGGTAAGTTCTGATCAGTGTTATCAATTCGGCCAAATAATTCGAACCGAATTTTATCAAAAATTCGGACCGAATCCGAATTTAAAATAAAATTCGGTAAAATTCGTGATTTTTTCAAAAGTAAATATAAAACGCGAATAATTCGGACCGAATCCGAATTAAACCGAATTATTCGGTCCACTTAAACATTATTTAAAAAAAAAACCAAAAAAAATAAATAAAAACAATAAAAATAAAAATAAAAACCCAATAAGCTTTTTTGACCGCTTTTTTGACCGAATCCTTAAATTAATCAATCGAATTATTCCGAATAATTCTCCGCCCGAATAATTCCCGAATCCGAATTTGCTAACTATGGTTCTGATACCCTCACCATTACTCCCTTATTGAACTGTGCGGCCGACCCTGACTTGAGCGTCGGAGGACTAACCCCGGACAAAGCTTCGGGCCTCCGTCGTCTGTGTTTGTGTAGGTTCGACTAGCGGGGTTTTTTGGCAGCAACACTACGTGGGTTAGAGAGTTCATGACAGAGTTCGACTCTCTAGGAATAAATCTGACTTTTTTTTTTTGGGAGAGAGAGAGAGAGAGAGAGAGAGAGAGAGAGAGAGTAAACATGAGATTACTGAAAAATAAAATTTCCAATATAATATTTTTGAAACAAAGTTTTCTGGGTGAGGCATAGGGCATGCTCAAATGCAGCAGCTGCGCAATGACCCATATGCCCTTACAAAGACGTGGCCCTATGTTTAGGAGTGCCCCTATGTCCCACCCAAGAAACACTTTCCAAATATTTTTTAAGTAATGAAAGACTTTTTTTTTTTTTTTGGTGGGGGTGGGCCGGTGGGGACGTGGGGTTAGGAGATGTAGAATGATGAACCATGAAGAGTGAAATTACTACTTTGTACGGTGTGGGACTTTTGAGACCCGAAATGCCCAAAAAGCTCTTCAACTCGAAATAGACAAATTTAACAAAACTAACCCATCGCAGCTTGCACTGTATGATGCTTCAGTTTTTCCCACCTCCCTTCACTGTCTCGGTTGCAGAGCTAGCTTCGACGCCCTTTTCACCACAACGTAAGGGATGGGTTCGAGTTCGATATTCCCTCCAAAAACCCAGTTTATATCTTCAAAATTTACTTTAATTTTCCTCCCATCGTCTCTGCAATTTCCAGCTTCTTTCCGGTTATCGCCGGCGTTCTCTGCGAAACATACAAGATTTCGTTGTGAGTTGGAAGCAAAAGGCAACGGTGCCCTATCCGGTGACACCGACCCACGTTTTATTGACCGCGTATACTTCTGTACTTCTTCCTTCTTTTTTGCTTCATTTTCATATAATATTTCTTGAGAAGTATGTCTCATGAAGCTTTTATGGAATCATTCCGATGTTTTAGACGCTTTTTAGTAGTATGAGCTTCTTTAGTTCATTTGATAAGATTTTTGAAAGCCATATTGAGTTTTTCTTTAACGTTTTTGGTAGAATGGACTTTAATTCTTTTAGGTAAAGTTTTGTTGTGAAGCGCATATAAGCTTTTCCTTAGTCTATTGGAATTTTGGGCCGAGTGCAATGTAGTTTGTCAATTACCTCTGGGAACCATTGTAGAAATTTTTTTTGTTCTTTTCCCGGTATAGTGGAACTATGATTGGAAAACATAAACCCCATATCCAGTGTAAAAATGTAATGACAAAGTAAAAGTACCTTCAAATACTATTCAAACCAAAAGGGCACAGGTGCCCCTGCAAGTTGAAACATGGATTCAAAACATGCCTGGCTTGTTTATACAATAGAAAGTGGTACCTATGATTCCTCAAGTGAATATATAAGAAAACTGATCAGTTGTTCTCAAATTTGGCATAAATGTCAACCTAGTTCAACTTCTCCATGGTGGTGATCGAAAGTGGAATCAAGTTCTGGGTTCCATATTAATGGTTGCCTTATTGTCAAGATATAGATGTATGGGTGTATGAGTTGTAATACCCAACTCTGTTACCAGGCTATCACAGATTTTATCTTTCTTATCCAATTTACAAGGTTGCTTCCAAATATATGCAACAGATTGAAATAGGTTTCCAACTGGTGCACAGTGACAGTGCATTTTGAATCAGATATGCTTCTGGCCTCAAGCTTCTGTTCGTCATTAACATCGTTGAATGGTTGCCAGGAGATGACGTATCTAGGGAGTCTGTAAGGTATTATTGCCTGTGTCAGATTCTGGAGGGATTGGTGGTTAGGTAATGTAATCTTTTGTGATGTATGCTCCTCCTTGTTCATATTAGCTGATGATAATGACAAAACATGCTGCCAGATGTTTTGAAAAGGTAAATGACACATTAGTTTCTTTTCTACATATTTGAACACAACTGCTGGAGTATCATATTGATTTTATTTGCGCCTGATGCCTGTTCTCTTCGAAAGCCAATTAAATGGGTATGTATGTGATGGAATGTCCAATTATATGGACATATAGAGAATCTGGTCCTCAGAAAGTTCCTCCCAGCTTTTTCTCTTCTGTCTGGGTGTGATCTTATTGAAAAGATGAAGAAAAGGGGATTAAGGTAGGTTAGCAGATTATATTTTTGTGAGAGGGAGGAGGAGACACATTCTATCTGTTTATTGAAAATCGAAAATCATCTTCATCAGGCCAGATATATTATGTAGTCTAAAGTTATATAGATATTCATTAAATTGCATAATATTTGTCTGGTTGTAGTAAGTATACCTATACCTTTCCTTATTCTTGTAAGCTACCAATTGCACAGCAGTCTAGTTCTGGTATTTTCTAATTGTTTTTGCTAATTTACTTGTCACCTTCAAGTCTACTCGCATCCAAGTCTGGAATCATTAATTTTTCTTTCCAATATGCATCGAATTTTCGACGAAACTAATCAATGTTCATTTGGATATGAAAGACTGCATAGATAGCCATATTGTCAAAAACTGATGTTATTATCTTCCCCTTCCCCTCCCCCCTGGTCCCTCCCTTCTGCAGCAAAAAGCATTGGAGGCAGCAATGAATGACATAAACAACTCTTTTGGAAAAGGAAGTGTTACAAGATTAGGCAGTGCTGGTGGAGCTCTTGTGTAAGTCTCTGCCACCCCTCCCCACCCCCACCAAAAAA
>NC_056558.1:11635865-11641504 GCF_013358625.1 Macadamia integrifolia | reverse complement strand
TTTTATGTGTAATTGCTTCTTGCTGGATTTCACATCATATGGGGGCTGGAAACCACTTATGCCACAGATGTTCGGTCATCTTCCATCTATTTGATCCAACCATCATCATATCATAATATTTTGCTTCGTACTGAGGGTGACTTTGCACAATGTCTTTATGTCATTGCCACATATCTTTGCATCCAAGCGGTAGAGTTGGATTATTAGAACTCTTGTCTGTTGCAGTGAAACTTTTCCAAGTGGTTGTTTGACCTTGGACTTTGCACTGGGTGGGGGACTTCCTAGAGGTAGAATTGTCGAGGTAACTTCAATTTTAGCTTTGTTTATATATCTATTTTTCATTTTTAATTCCTGAAATTTGCTCCTTTGATACTTCAAAGATTGATGCAAGTGAGTTGATCCAACCATCTTGAAGTGTGAGAAACAAGTTAAACACATCTTAACTACTTGTATTTTATCATGTTAAATATCTTGAATTCTTGGGAATGAGGACAATGTAGTCAAGATGTCTCTGATGCTGGGGCAGCAGTTGTTGGAAACTTGGCACTTTTTTTTTGGAAGTGTAATAACTACAAGACTCCCTGGAGATGTATGGTTGCAGTTGAAAGTTAACCTATGTTACAAAATGCAGAGTCTGGAGTAGGATGGTGTACTTTGACTGACTGACACTTTTTTTTTTTTTTGGCTATCAATGGTGATTCAAATTCATCTCAACTTAGTAGCCAATCTCTCTAAGCTTTGTACCAACTGCTTTGGGTTGGTTAGATTTATCAGTGGAAACACTGGGACAAAGTTGTGGATTTGCATCCAAGTGACCCGGCTTTAGCAAATTACAAATACATATGTGCAATTTATCTGGTCCATTATAATAATCCATTTGTTTATAGGCTGAGTGGATTACTTCAACTATCATGAAATGGTTGTATCATGCATTATTACTAGAGCAGCTACTTGAGCTTTGGGACATTTTTTATCAGCTTGATAAAGTTTTCCTTTTTTTCAGATATTCGGTCCAGAAAGTAGTGGAAAGACCACCCTGGCGCTCCATGCGATTGCAGAAGTGCAGGTATTGTTTCCTTTAGGTTTCTCTTATATTTTATTATTCTATCCTACAAGGGTACGGGGATTTATTATGCTGAATATGTAGAAACTTGGAGGCTACGAGTGGTGGATTTTTCCTAGAGACCAATAATTTGCAGTTTTATGTTGAATATGCAGAAACTTGGAGGCAATGCCATGCTTGTTGATGCAGAGCATGCTTTTGATCCAGCATATTCAAGGGCTTTGGGAGTTGATATTGAAAATCTGATTGTTTGCCAACCAGATAGTGGGGAAATGGCATTGGAAAGTATTACTTCTTTTCTCCTCTATTTAGAATCCCCCCCAATGAAAAATACTGTGATACTCTTAGGAACTATTAATTTTATTGTACCCGCCATGCATGTTTATTGCTCTGAACCAGCTGGTTTCTAACATGGTGGCTTTTGGACCTGAATCTGTCGTGACTATGTAATTGTAGTCAGAAAATAATGCAAATGATATTCAAGTAAAATAAAAAGGATGTAAGAATCATTTAGTGTTGAATAAATAAAAGTTTCAGATTTTGTCCAACTAGTGAATGCAATGCATGGGCCTGGTGCCCAAGAGAAAACAGTGTCTTGTGCAGATGATATTTCACTTCTAGATTTTAATCTTGTATGTGTATGGTTTAACTGACATGCTTTCATCTCAGCTGCGGATCGTATGTGCAGATCTGGTGCTGTAGATCTCATCTGTGTTGACTCTGTCTCTGCTCTCACTCCGCGAGCTGAAATCGAAGTAAGTTGTTCCAGTGGGTGCTTCATTTATTGAGAGATATGTGGAAGTTTGTAGTGTCTGATTCCTTATTCGATACTGTTTAGGGTGAGATCGGGATGCAGCAAATGGGACTACAAGCACGTCTTATGAGTCAAGCTTTGCGCAAAATGTCTGGCAATGCCTCAAAAGCTGGATGCACTCTTATTTTCTTGAATCAAATAAGACACAAGGTATTTTTTAGCTCAGGTTTTCCAAGGTAGATGCTGTAGTACAGTCCATCAACAGCATTTCATTGCATATGTTACTTACCCATAGAATTAGGAGCTTGTATCCATCTCAACCATCAATTGATCGTGACTGTTATATTCTGGTCTTCTATTTGCTCATCCACTTCTTTTTTTGCTTAATTTCCCGTGGAGTAATGACCAGGTGATCATGGCATTCAATCAAATAGATTTTTGGTAAACATATCTCTGAGATGGAAGCCACCCATGGACATTTGCATTTCATTCTACATGTTGCAAGCCCAAGAACTGGGAGCTTGACCTATCTTGACCACATAGGGTGATCCTGACCATTCTATGATGGTCTTTATTCACTGTTGTTTTGTTAAAATGGTGGACTGGATTACCATCCAATCGAGTAGATTTCTTGTTCAGGAATCTGTTCGATGGATTACATGCATATGTGGTTTTTGTAGACAGTCATTATGGCTTTTATCATATAGTCATCCTTTGTTCCCAGATAAAAATGCTTTTGTTAGGTTGCAATTGTTCTTCCCCATAGACCTTTAATATTGATGTTTTGAATGTTGTAAGATTGGTGTCTTTTATGGGAATCCTGAAGTCACCAGTGGAGGTATTGCCTTGAAGTTCTTTGCATCACTTCGTCTTGATATACGTCCTACTGGAAAGATAAAATCTGTAAGCCCGAAAAATTTTAGTTGAATGTAAATTATGCTCATATGCTCCTATCTGGTGTAACCCACTTAAATGAATATTTTTGCGTTATTGCAGGTTAAAGGAGATGAAGATGTTGGTCTTAGGGTTCGTGTAAGAGTTCAAAAGAGCAAGGTAAATTTAATGGCTTGGAACAGAGCTTTGATTATTAGAGTGGCTGTGATACAGGGGCTGGTATAGGCGTACAGCTGTATCTACTGAATTTTAGCAGAGATATGATGTGCCCTTACTGAAGTAGTGAATGAAAAGGATAGAAGAGAATTCCAATCTTCTTTTTGCATGAAAAGGTGTTCCAAGTGCTTAATAATTACTACTTGAAAGTCAAGTATCCTTTGCGATACCAGCTTACTGCTTGGGTTTGGCGGTACTGGCTGTAGTACATTAATGGGGAAGTCCAATGTTCAAATAGTCAGAGTTTCACTCAGTTTTGGTAGAAACAGTTTCGCCATTCTCCATGCAGTGCTGTCCAAATGGTTCTCATCTACCCCTGTTTGTTTAAAAAGCTGCCCCTAGAAAACTAGATTTTGCATAACGCGATACAGTTGCACTCAGTATATTTTCAAGCATTCATGGATGGCCAGATTGCAAATTTAAAAACTCATTTGTATGGTTGGCATTCTTTTAAAAACACAAAAATATTGGCTTGTGAGTAGTACATATTCTTAAGTAATGATATATCTTTGCTTTTCATGTTAGATTCCCCCCTTCCCCTCACTGTTGAACTCCCTACTAGAACTTGGGTTCTATCATCTTCAGTGATGGAATACTTGAAATGAATGTATGTCATGCTTTATATTGAAATATTTATGGGCAGTATATAAGGATCACAACCTCAATCATTGTGTTGTTTGTTTCATTAGTTACATAATGCCAATTCTCTGAACTCATTATTTCAGGGTTTGTCAAACACATCATTGACCTTATGCTTATCAACATCAGTATGCAGATTTCATCTAATCAACTATTTCCTCCTATCACCATGAGGAAAATTTTCCATTTATTACTTGATGCATACCTGTGACACGACAGGAGGATATTTAACATCGACGTGTTATTGACATGGGATGCATTGGGTTCCACTTTACATGATCCCTCCTGAGGATCTCATTGTAGAACAGCTAGTTGAATCAATAAACCACAACTCTTCAATTTGCTAGTGTATGATTTTAACTTACTCTGCTATACAACTCACAAGGTTAACAAATATGTTGACTAATTAATTTTGTAGGTGTCCAGACCCTACAAGCAAGCTGAGTTTGATATTATTTTCGGAGAGGGAGTGAGTAAAATGGTTAGTATGGGAATACAATTCCTCCCCCCCACCCCCTTTTCTCTACGTCAAAAGTTTAAATTACACTACGTTTGGTCTGATTGATCCAGAGTGCAGGGCTGCATTCTGGATTGTGCTGAAATGATGGACATAGTGACAAAGAAGGGTTCTTGGTATGGCTATGGGGATCATAGGTTTGTCCACCAAACTTTTATCTATACCTTCTTTCTGTAATAGGAGCATGGATTGTCTGTTGCAGCATTGCATTTAGAGTGAGGAATGATGGGTTAGATTCTAGGCCATCCTATTAACTGTCTCAACTTGGAGATCTCCTAGTCATATGTCAACCCAAGAAAGTATTCTACCCTCACGATGAATTACTTCAACTCGTGGTTCCTCATCCAGTGCTGATTGACGTTATTTCATAAGAATTTTCAAACTATACAATACACAAGTAACATTTAATAGTCCTCGATAGCTGGTTTTTCTTTTTCACAGTTGGTGACATAGACGTCATTTTATGTGGTATGTTGTGGTCTAGCTGTCATCTGGGCTCATATTTTCAGTTTTTTGAACAGGTTGGGACAGGGCAGGGACAAAGCTCTACAGTACTTGAGGGAAAACCCTGACCTTTGCAATGAAATAGAGAAGGTATGGTAGTTGAATGATGATACTGCTTTGAATTGAATTATCCTGCTGACTGCCAACATGGTTGGTTAATTTGATGGTTGGAAGGGAACTGAAATTGAAAGAAAAAGAAAATGGAAACTTCTCTAATTATTACAAAAAATGATTCTCTAACTAACTTAAACACTTGCCAATTATAGTAGCTATATTTTAGTTATTTTCTCATCCAAATTTCTTGAATTTGTATAAATATAATTGTAAATATTATACTTAATTTAATTGTCGTATTAAATGGTAAGGTTTTAGGTTGGTTTACACCGTCATCATTACAAAAGTTTTTGTTGTCATATTAAATTAATTTCACTTCCCTTTATTTCCCTTTTCTAGCAACCAGATGGAGCCTTTGTATAATTTGGGAACATAAAATTAGATATCAATTTGCAGGTGCTTTGGTCCATGATAATAGAGAGAACTGGTCAAGTAGCTCCTGCGTACAACAGGCACTCTCCATTTCAAGAAGAACAGATACCCGAAGACACATGAAAAAATGGCAGAACTCCTGATATTCAGAAATCCCCGAGGGGAACCCACAGAATATTGCAATACAAGAGTAGAAGTGGGAGGACTAGAGTTGTTTAGATGTATGGATTTTGGGTAGCAGGTCTTGATGGTGAGTAGTCATTATCATCATGATGTGGTTGAAATCCAATTTCCTGTAACACAGGAATGGTCATTTAAAAAGTTGTTGAATTACAAAGTGTATACTGGAAAAATGAATTACTTCATTGGTATTGGTAACATTTGTTTGAGTTCAGCCTCCTCTCTCTCTGTCTTTCAGACTTGCATTTTCTGATTTCTCCCCTCTATGATGGATTCGGTTGCCTTGCGAGCGTTGCAGGGTCCTGCCTCAATTTTTTTAGGGCTTGTTTCATTCCATAAGGCAGAACTTGGTAATGTTTTGGGAGAGAATCTCTGCTTTTTTTTTT
>NC_056558.1:11519109-11635835 GCF_013358625.1 Macadamia integrifolia | reverse complement strand
TTTTTTTTTTTTTAATTTATAAAAAATGAAAAATATGTTTTCTGTAAGGGAGTGTGGCCCCTGCACCTTGACACATTAGGGGTGTGAAATGACCTCTTATACACGTGGCTGATAGCAAATTCCTATCCGATATGATCTAGGCATCCATTTTTCGAGTCCACATCCTCTACGGTGAGCGGTGAGGTGTGATGAGCATAGGATGGCTGAGAACATCTGGGATGCATCCCAAGGGGTTTCTAGCCATCCGATGTTCATTGCATCAATACAGCTACTGTAGATGATTTTCACTCTCATTTTTTTTTGGGAGGTTTTTAACCTATTATCAAACTGAGACATCCAATATGTTTCGGTACCAATATACCAACAACCGATATCTGAACTCCATGAGTCCAATTCACTGACGTACTTAAAACCTGGTTTGTCTCTAATCCAAGACAAACTCCTCCAATGCCTGGTCGGCAAGAGAGGGGAAAGGGAGAGAAGTGTTCTTTAACTCTGCTCAATCTCTTCTAACCTTAATTTTCTGCCCTTCTAGTAAAACAATTTTTTTTCCAATGAGAATAGATACCATCATTTCACATATATACTTGAAAAATATATGATAAATCACTTTTAAATTATCTTTAAAAATCATTTTATATCGCTTATATAAAGAACTTTTAAGAATAAAACAAGGGACAATTAAAATAAAGCATAGAGTCCTAAATACACCTATACACATGTCATTTAGATAATCCGTTAAAAAAAAAAGAAGAAAGTTTTGAATGATAATTGTGTTTTCTGTGTCTTCCTAACCCTTGGTATCCCTTCAGCCACCACCGTGATCTCATAATTACTCTACCTATTGATGAAGGTCCAAAATACCCTTTACACTGTTCCTGAAATCCTATCCAACCAAAAAAATGGCAGATGAAGAGATTATCCCTCCACCGTGGGGTAAAAGAAAACTCGATCCAATTCAAATACTATAAAAAACAATCTCTAAAGTACAACACCTTCAAATAATGTCTCAACGTGCTTGTGGAGAGAGGGGAACTTGATTAGGAGACATTTCAATGCAAAATCTAAATTTTGGGCTTGACCCAAGCCACATGGAAGCAATGTAATTTTTCAACCCAAAAAGAATGCCAGACTAAACAAATAGGTGTCTCTCGGGTCTAAACTCCCGGTGACTTAAAAAAATGGTACGGAATTTCATGCTCTTGAATGAATAAAATTTGGTGTTCTTCGTATCCAACTCACATTTATGTTTTATATCTTGTCCATACAATTCATAATCACTTTCTGACTAAGTAGAATTTACATAATAGAATATATGTATCAATTAGAGCAAGCCACTGCTTAATGGATCAAAGGCGTCTGAGGGAAGCCAACCTCTTCTCAAGATCCTCAACATCAGAAGAAGATTTAGAGCTGCAAATTCCACAAGAAAGCTTCATATGATTAAAAATAATTCAACAAAGAAGAAGACTATGCTATGCATGTAAACATCCAACAACCTAAATGTGAGGGCCACCAGAGTCCTATCAGAAAGAACCAGCTCAGGTGCTCAAACAGAATACAATTAGAAAACTATATTTCTTGTTTCTCCTATTCAACTTCGCCAGACTTGCCAACATTATCGGCTTAAGATGTCTCAACAGTTTACAACAGGAGCATGGACTGATCTGCTTCTCCATACAAAGAAGCTACAGAAGCAGAGTTCTTTTATTGGGTCACAGAATCAATCTCAGATAGTGAATTCCTACCATCCACTGCATCTGTGTCCATGTGAGTGCACGTGCGCATGTGCATATTTAAAGTAATGATATCTGAGCAGGTGGGTACTTAGATGAACATATCACAAGCAAGATCCATACTATTTGTTCAGGTACTTTAAAATGGAAGTCATAATATTGGGCTCTTCCATTTCCAATGTAAATTATGTTTTGGATACATGAATGCCATGGATACAGATAAAGAAGACTCGTCAAATGTTGGAGATCTATCTGGTTAGTGAAGTTTCTCTAATTGAAAATTACTATCAAGACTAGTTCATTTATAGAATCTATAGCTAAGGATTGAGACAAATAATGGTACCTTGCAACAGTATTTTCTACTTTCTTCGACGCAATCCGACCTTTGGGAGCCGAAGATAACTGTCAAAAGAATATGGCATTGTCAAACTTCTAAAAAAAAATAAAAAGAGAAAGAACTCAAGCATTCTAGAAGACATGTCAAACCCTCAAAACCAACCTGTGAAGCAATATCCACACCAATCTCATCGAGCACCTGCATATGAACAGAGCCAAGATACAGTAAGATTAAAGAGAGTAAGAAAGGTTGGCATATTATGGGCCAAACTACATAGTGAAAGCATGAAAGAAAGATAATAAAAACCAAAGAAAAGCTTATATTAGTCTCTGCATTTCACCTGGTTAGTGAGCTCCTCTGTCTCTTCTTCAGCCTCATCTTTGTCTAATGTTTCATCAATAGACTCTGACATCATCTCAATCTGCAGGAAGGAATAAGCCATATCACATTCTTGCTCAAAGTTTGCAAATTTTTGTATATCTAGGCATCTGCAAGTGCATGTGTGTATGGGGGGGTGATTTGTGTGGTGTTGTGAATTGATTTTACTGAAAACTACCTCAGAAGATCTGAATAAACTCCACAAGTAAAAAATCATATAAAATACTACAAAACTCAACTAGGATGTAGTTGACTATGGAGCTCTCTGTACATTTTTTCTTTCAAGAGTAGAAAGGATTGAATACAACCCAGAGAATGGGTCTTCTGTTATACAGTAAGACAGACTAGGCCAAGTGATGATTAATTCTTTACAAGTTATTGTCAATTAAAATAAGTAGAGCAGTACTCCTTCAGAAACAATGAACAGAGTCACAGAGCAAGGTCTCGGCCATTTCTGATTCTTTTCATTGTACTAGTTAGTAGTTACAATACCTGACCAGCCAACCCCTTTTGTTGGCTTCTGATAAACTTGCCCAAAGTTAATACAGAAAATACAATCCCGCGGATGGGTGTTCAGTTATACGGTAAGACTTGGCCAAGTGGTGATTAAGTCTTTGCAAGTGATTGCCATTTAAAAGAATTAGATCAGGGTTCCTCCAGAACAATGAATGGGCAGGTTCCTTCAACCAATTCTTCATTCTTTCGTTGTACTAGTTACAATCTGATCGGCCAGTCCCATCTGTTGGCTTCTTCTGTTAAACTTTAAATTATGATGATCCAGGAAATAGAAATTGTGGATCGGGAGAATGGGCAATCCCTTTTTCTCTACTATAATTAGAACTTGGTCAAGTTATAATAACTTGGCTAAGATTTGAAGTACCATCACTTTAACCACGAACAAAAAAAAGTGAAAGTCAATATACACGAAGGACAACATGTAGCTAAAGGACTTACCGTCATGTCCATCTGTGATGACTGCTTTTGGAACTCTTTAATCACTTTCGCTTGCTTTACCGGTGCCATTTGCTGAAAAATGAACCATAGTGAAATACAATAAGAATAAACCCACATGGAGAATATTGGGCATGAAAAGAGACCAACTTATGACTGTACGATCCTCTAGATCAATTAAATATTGTACAATTGTTGAGATATAACATGCTAGAGCATGAGACAAGGGATTCAGACCAGGATTGTCAGGTTCTAAGCTTTCAAAATAAGCAAAGAGGCTGCATTTGAGATAGCCCTACAAGCTCCGACATTAGCCCTAAAAAACACATTAAAAATACATACCTTGTTCATGGCTACCATTGCTTTAGTAGCACCTTTCATCCCCGTGGAGATGGAAGTATTTGCATACATTGCCTGTGAAGATAAAAACATTGGACAGGATTTAGAGAACTATGAAGGGCATACTTTTTCCTCAATGACAGGTTATTCTCCTGATGGTAAAAACAGTAACCTGTGTGTGAGTCGCTACACCTCTGATTTGTGCACGGCTCCCTTGCAAGTTAATGATTTGCTGTCGCAGACGAACAAGTTGACGAGCCAAGATTCTAGTGGCAGCCTGGTGAATGCAGATAGATCAGCGGTTAGAAGGATAAAAAAGCTCAAGCTTTCTTTTTAACATAAAAACATATTCAGTGATCTAATCAAGGTATACATGGGCCAAGTTGACATGATTTTGTTGAGCAAAATTATATGTATGGGAATCACCGTAACTGGAGTATCAAAACAAATTCAATACATGAGTTTACATCTAAATCATATAATAATCCTCTCAAATATAAATTACTTTTCAAAGTAATGTAAAATATGTGATTATTTACTTGGGAACTCTCTTATGTGTTTGAACTCTCTCATCTCTCTTCTATCTATTTTCATCTTTCTTATCCCATTTCTCATCTTTTCATCTCTTCCTTCCCCACCCCCCTCTTTTTTTCTTTTCTTTTGTTCATGGATCCATGTAACTGATAAGGTTGAGTTTGTTGTTTTTGTTGTTGTTGTCTCTTATTTGTTTGAACAACGTGCATTATGACATAAAGGAAAATAGAAAAAAAGAAAAGAAAAGGTGTGTTTCTTTACAACCAATCAGACAGATTGATTGTTTAACTGATATATATATATATCGGTTAAACAATAGGCCTGCCCTTTTCCCAAGGCTTGTACCTCTTTATTCTCCAAATAATATCAAAAGTTTATTTTCCACATTATTTTGCATTACATCTTGCATTTCCTGCTTCTTGTTCTATCTTCACAGAGAAGCCTACAGTTGCGCCTCTCGACTGTGAAATATTGATCCGGTTAAGCAGTTTTCTTTTCTAAGTTTTTGTTCTTTATTTCTGTTTTGTTTGTTTAATTTTGCACCATTTGTTTGGAGTCTTCTAAGATCGCACCACGGCATTCCATGTGTCTAAGACACTGTTTTTCGTATTGGATTGATCTAGAGGGATATACCAAATTTGACTGAGCTTGGTATTGGTCTGACTATCCTTTAACCTGGGATAGTAGTAACAGTACCACCTTTCCTCATAGAGGTCGTCCGTGGTTAATTGACTAGATGAATTAAAGACCTTATCAATCGGCCAGTTTAAACCGTCTTGGCAGACGTTACAGACCAAATTAATTTTTGGTCGATACTTTAGAGGCGGTTCGTCGGGATCTTCGAACCACAATTTTGAATTTGTTGGAGGACGAAGCCTTAGAGCTGGGGGGCTCATCATCAGAAGGATCCTGAGCCATTTCACTGGGGGCTCATCATCGGAAGGATCCTGAGCCATTTCTTGAGAATGGCAGTGGGCTGCCATAGAGCCTTTGATGGAGCTGAGGCTGTAAGCACCATCGCTTGATTCATCATCCGAATTAGAGCTGAGTTCAGCAAGGCGAGCCAGAAGGGCCTCTTTTTCACTTTTGATACTTGATTTTGATGAGGCCGGAAGGGTCGAAACAAGTTTGAGGCCAGTAAGGCTTTGGATAAGGGCTGTTTTGTCACATTTGGAGGTGTCATAGTTATCCCACCATTTGACATGGAAGACGCAGGAGAGAACTGGGGCGACCCAATCTTGGGTTTGGAAGTCAGTGAGCTCATAATCCCAGAAAAGGATCCAGGCTATGCAGCAGTGGACAAAGAACCGCAGGAGATCAGGTTGGTGAGGTTGTGGCTGGGAGTGTTGACAGAAAATTTGGAGTGGTTCATGAAGTGGAGAGGGAAGAATATCGGCCATAGGGCCATATTGATCCCACCACCGGGCAAACCAGAGAGGAGTTTGGTTATTAAATTTGTAATCAAAACAGAAGAACCAGGAATGCCGGTTAGTCTTGTTTTGAAAAAGGAAAGCTTTGTACCATGCCTCCTGGTAGTCATAATAGGTGTAACCTGCAGGAGTATAGGTATTTGAGAAGTTTTTGTATGTGAGGGAGTGGTTATTCCAATCTTTGAGGCAAAATTTTTTGCAAATGGTTACAGTTGTGTGTGTAACCAATGAAGGATCATTTTTGTCAAAGTTGAGTTTGGGTCTGACGGAGTCAGTATCTACGAGAATGTATTCGTAGAATTCTTGGGTTTTTGCTGTGGAAGGGGAATAAAAATGCCAACCTTGGAAGAAGATTCTTTGGGCAATGTTGAGGGGAGACTCAACATAATTTTGGAGGACATCTTCGATAGTAAAGGGCTCTTCTTTGAGAGGCTTTTCAAAATATTGGCTTTTGAGCTTCCCGTGGGTGGTTTGAGGCGGTTTTGCTTGGGTGGTTTGGAGACTAGAACTGGCTTTGTTTGTAGGGGCCGAAGAGAGAATAACGGCATGGGAATAAGGAAGGTTTAATGAAGCCAGGTGAGATCTTTGGGTAACAGTTTGGTTCGGGGGGGGGGCAGAGGTGCCGTAGCTAGATTTGGAACGAATCAGGGAATTAGAGGTTGTGGATTCTTTGGGAGGAGCCATTTTAATAAGGTTAAGTTTTGGAGTTTGGCACTGTAGGAATTCACGAGTAAGAAAGTCAGGGACTGAATTTGATTCTCCTTTAATATATTCAATTTGAAATTCAAAAATAGAAAGAAAAGCTTGCCATTGAGCAAAAATTTGTTTTGAGGCAAGATTTGAAACATCATTTTGTAAGACAAATTTTGCAGCACTACAGTCAACACGAACCAAAAATGGTTTGTTTAATAATGCATTTTGAAAATTTCGAATGCAGAGAACTATAGATAAGACTTCTTTTTTAATAGTACTATAATTCTTTTGTGCGGTTTGGACAAGTTCGTTGGTAGCATTAGGAGGCCGCTGCTTGAGGATGCGGCCGTATCCGATATCAGAGGCGTCAGTTTCAACAATTTTAAATGCCTCAGGATGGGGGATAAAAAGGCAAGGAATTTCTTGGACTAATTTTTTGATTTGTTGAACAACATTGGTTTGGGCAGAGGACCAAATTACAGGGTTTTTCTTGAGCCTGAGATATAAAAGGCTTAGCAATTTGGCTAATTTGGGGAAGAAAATCACGAACGTAATTTAAACTTCCTAGGAATCTTTGTAATTGGGATTTATCGAGGATTTGATCGGGGAATTTATTACCAAAAGAAATGGTACAATAAATGGGGGTTAAGGTGCCTTTTTCGATTAAATGTCCGAGGAAACAGACTTTGGTGAGGAAGAATTCCATTTTTCGATTTGAAAGGACAAGGCCATTAGTTTTGATAATTTGATAAAATATTTTGAGGTGTTTGAAATGTTGTTCTACCGAATCTGAAAAAACTAGAATGTCATCTATATAGACAATGGTAAATTGCCCATAGGGATTGAAGATGTCGTTCATGATTTTTTGAAATTCGCTAGGAGCATTTTTGAGGCTGAATGGCATGACATTCCATTCGTAAAGGCTAAAAGGGGTTGTGAAGGCAGTTTTGTATCGGTCTTTTTCATGAAGCTGGATCTGCCAGAATCCAGATTTCATATCAAATTTTGAGAAAACTTTTGGGTGGTAGATTCTTTGTAAACGGTCTTTTTGATTGGGAATGGGATAATGAATCCATTGGAGGGCATTGTTAAGAGGTTTGTAATTAACGACCAAGCGAGGGGTGCCTCTTTCAATTTCAGAGGCCTTGTTAACATAAAAGGTAGTACAACTCCAAGGGGAGGTACTGGGTCTAATAAGTTTTTTGGCAAGAAGGTCATTAATTTCTAGTTTGCAAGTTTCTAGAAGTGTTTGGTTCATTTGAGCAAGTCGAGCTTTAGTAGGTATTTGAAGGTCAGAGAAATCTTTAGTATATGGAAGAGAAACCATATGTTTTTTACAATACCAAAAGGCATCAGGAACCTCAGAAGAAAGGTCATGTTCGAATTTAGATTGAAGCTGTTTTAGTTTTTAGATAGTTTTGGGATGAGATAATTGATTAGAAATTCGTTGGTGGGTTAGTTCAGTTTGGAGAAAATTTAGTTGTTTGGTTTTGGCGATATGGTGGGGAATAGAATTTTGAGCATGTAAGAACATAAAAATAATTTTTTGGCCTTGAAATTTTGTAGTTCTCTTGGGTGATTTTGAAAGGTTTGATCATTCCAAGGAAAGGTTGTCCTAGGATTATAGTTTGGTCAAGATCTTTGGCAAGGAGAAAAGTTTGGGGAAGGCAAAACCCATTGTTACAAATGTGGGTGTTTGATAATTTGTATTGGACATTTAATCCTGACCCATTTGCGGTAATAAGCCGCTGGGTGGTACATTCGTAGTATTGGGTTGGAATGACTCCTTCGTTGATACAATTAAGTTGGTCACCTGAGTCAACAAGGTCAATGGTGGAGAGTTTGAAAGAGTCATTGACTACAAGGGTAATGTGGATATACCAGTTTTGGCTAGAAATGGTGTTAACAAAACCAGAAGATGGTTCTTGATTTGAAAAAGGATTTGTGAATGGTTCAGTTGGGACAGACGCAATGTTGGGAGAAGAGACGTGTGGATTTGGGAGACGAGATAGGAGGGACAGTTGTTGTTTGATGTTTTTAATTTCATACTGCATATCAAACTGCAGTGTGGCAGTAGTAGTTTCAAGATTTTGTATTCGGAAAAATGGTCAGAAGAGGAAGATTTCTGAAGCATATCAAACTTTTGCATAATTTTTTGTAGGTTATATGGTTGGGGAGAATTTTGAGAGGTGAGGTTTTGTTTGAGGTGCTTAAGGTAGGCTTGTTTGTGTTATGGGTCTGTCAAATTGTCTATATATTCAAGAATATTTGTTTGGGGAGATGTTCTAAGTATACGTACAGATTTGGGAGCACAATCTTTGCAGCTAAGACCAATAATACAAGAATCACAAGCACAGGCTTGGAAATTATTATTATCGGTGGAGCTGAAAACCGAATGCTCAGAAGCTTGTACTTTGTTTATTTTGAGATTTTTGTTGTCATAATTTTGTTCATTAGAAGATGATGAAGAAGTTGTTTCTTGAAGAAGGGCAAGTATTTGGGTTTTATCTTTATCAGAGATTTGTAAAGAATTAATACGTTTGAAGGCACAACAGTATTTTGCAATATGACCAGGTTTACCACAACGAAAGCAGTTTTGGGAGTGAGATGAAGGTTGAAGATTTTTGGGTGTCTTAAGGTTTCATGTGTTTTCGATATTTTGAAACTTTAGTAGACTTTTGGTAAAATTCAAGAGTTGTAAATGGTTTGTGAGACTTATTCTGATTGGATTTGAAGAATTTTCGAGAAGATTTGTGTTTATGCTTAGAAGGCAGCTTTAGGGGAGCAAAGCTAAATTCTTTGCAAAAACCTCCTAATTATCGTTTGTAAAACTTATTTTCTTTGTTAATTTGTTTTCTTAATCTGATATCAGTACATAAGGCCAGGCCTTCTTCATGAATTAGATTAATTATTTGACCATAAGTCATTTGATCATAGGGAATAATCTCGTCGTTTTCGTTGCGTAAACGTTGTTTAATTTTTTTAGAAAAAAGGGTTGGGAGACCAATGAGGAATTTTTCTTTCCAACATGGGAAATTGGCATCTGGTCTAGTAAGAACTTTGGTTAGGAAAGTGTCCTTGTACCATTTGAAATCGTGTAGTTTTTTACACCAAAGATTTGAAAGTTGTTCGGCAGTACGGTCTTTGAGCCGGGAAGGATTTTCAAGAAAATAATTTGCAATGCTGAAAATAAGGGTATTGACAGCATCCTCAATTGGATCTCCTTCGGGGTCAAGAAGGGGTATACCGTTAGGGGTAGTTTAAATAGCAGTTAGGATTTCAGTTTTTTGATGTTCAGTGAGAACATAATCCCACCAACCTTTAAGCTGGCCGGTAAAACCAGAAATGAGCAAAGTGGCAACATCACTGTCAGCCGCATTTTTGATACGGTGAGCGTTGTTAACCATAGTCATTTCTTGGAGTTTGTTAATGAGATTGTGTTCGGAGAGACCATCTATGTTCCATTTCTTGAAGAAGTCTGAGGAGCAGTTCCCCTAACTTCGATCTGTTGGTCAGGAAAGACTGGGTATTGATTTGAACTCTGGCTAATTTGATTAACATGGGGGACTTCAGAGTCAGAATTAGATGAGGAACCCGAGGAAAATCCATCAAGGGTGAGAATCCGACGATTAGCAGATTCGGCAGTCGATTGATTTTGTGTTGGTGTCTCAGAAGAAGTCAAGGTTGTGAGATGATGGTTAATTTGATCAAGTAAAAATTATTTATTAAGTTGACTCTGTTGCTTTTGTGGTATAATATATGGCTTGAAAGGAGGGATTGAAGGAGGAAAAGGGGTTGTTGGTAATGAAGACATAGGTTTTGGTTGGACAAGACATTCAACTTGGGAGAGTTGGTCGCCTAAGGTTTGAAGGCTTAAATTAGTAAAATTTGATTGTTCTATTAATTTTCTATTTGGGTCGTTTTGGTCAGCTGTTTTGAAAGGAGAAGCAGTGATTTCTGTATTTTTAAAGATATGTTTGATGCTATCTATCGGGGGATGGATAGCAGAGGTTGTTGGACCAGTGCTAAGGGTCCAGGACTTGTGTGAAGCAGTTTGAGTGGAGATTTGGTTGTGCCAAGGATAGTTTATGTTATTATCCTAGGCATAAATATCAAAATAAGTAAAGAAGAAATTATTTGTCTTAAGTTTTGTCATAAAATCATACCAGTTTGTGCGAATTTGGGCTTGTTGGTCTAGATCAAATGTTGAGAAAAACCAAGTCCGTTTTTGGGTATTTTTGGGGATTCAAAATTTGTTCTAAGTAAAGGTTTGTCGATCTGGAATTCGTTGTCAATTTGAAGCATAAGGACAGCAGGGTCAGAAGCAGGTGGAGCCACTTCTGAAAAGGTCAGAGATTAGGGTGATTTTGTTCAGATTAGGAAAGATCTGGTATAGAAGACGAAGTCTCGTCGTAGGTACCATGAATAACATTTTGTCCGGAGTTTAAACCGGAAAGGTTAGGAAGAGGAGGTGGAGGAGCTCTTGGGGGGAACTAAGAGGAAAATAGTTTGAAGAGGTCAAGGCACTGGAACATGACCTCCAGGAGCTTTGGTAGACAAGGGGAGGTATTTGTCGGTTAAACCGAAGGGTAACTAAGCCATCTAAGTCCTGTGAGATGGACTGGATATTGGTATTTGAATTTTGAGGTTGAGGAGCAGTCGTTTGTAGCTGCCACTCAGCAGGGAAAGAAATATCTTTCCACTGAACAAGTTTTGGGTAAATGGTTTGACCTTGAATACAATTAGTTTCAAGGTAAAGGGTAGAACCTTTGGGAGACTGTTTAAGCGCTATGGGTTTGACGGTTTTTATGGCTTTAAATTTTATACGATGAATGATAGCGATCGGGGTAGATCCATGCATCATTCGATATCCATGGGTTTTGAGGTTAATTTTGAGGGAGTGAAGAATATTCGGGTCTTGAAGCGCTATGTACATGTTAGGGTAAACATTAAAGTGGACAGAGCCATAGCAAAGACTAGTTTCAATATCTCCCAGAAGGGAGTCATTGAAGTTAAGGAATCTTTGATCGCGAAGGGCTAAAAGCAGGGAAGTGTTAAGGCCTTCGCGGTGTAGGGGTTTGATGGCCACTTGGACTAAACCAACATGGACATAATTAAATTTGTGGGTTTTGAGGTCTTAGAGAGACCGAGGGTCGAAGAGGATGGGTACATTACCGTACCTAGAACTAAACGGTGCAAAATTAAACAAACAAAATAGAAGATAAAGAACAAAAACTTAGAAAAGAAAACTGCTTAACCGGATCTATATTTCACAGTCGAGAGGCGCAACTGTAGGCTTCTCTGTGAAGATAGAACAAGAAGTAGGAAATGCAAGATGTAATACAAAATAATGTGGAAAATAAACTTTTGATATCATTTGGAGAATAAAGAGGTATAAGGCTTGGGTTGGAGGATTTGAGAAGAAGAAGGGTAATAGGACTTTGGAAGAGTCGTGGAGGGCTGTTGATGCTAACCTTTGAAAGGGAAACAAACCTTTGATGTAGAAAACTGGAGCTGATGAAGAGGACCGGCGGATTTGGAGGAGCAGAACCTTTGTCACTTGAGGTTATAATCTTTGGAGCTTGAGAACCTATGATAACCTGGCTCTGATACCAATAACAGGATCGATCTACACCGAAATCCAGGGAAATAGTGTTCTCCTGGTTCTGTATGGTGAGAAGAACGAGACCGGTGCAATACCATACTCCGATCCGGCAAGAAGGCAAACACTGGGATAGGTGCGATACCGTACCCAGAACTAGTTTGTGTAGAAATTAAAGTAAACAAAGAACAAAGCAAAACCAAGAACTTAAAAGAAGGAAATGGAGTTTCAGAAAATTTAAAGAAAATAAAAGTTGCTTAACCAGATCTATTTTTCACAGTCGAGAGGCACTACTGTAGGCTTCTCTGTGAAGATAGAACAAGAAGCTGTTGTATGCAGATGCAGATGCAGAAAGCTAATAATGCAATCAAAGAAAATAATTTGAAATATATTTAATATTTGGAGATCAGATTACAGGGTTTGAGTAGGCTTGGGTTGGAGGATTTGAGAAGAAGAGGGTGTTTGGTCTTTTAGGAGTCCTAGAGCTGTGGGTAGCTAACCTTTGGGGGGGCGATCAGACTTGAGATGATCGGAGCCTGTTGTTGAAGACTGGCAGAGCACTTGGAGGTCCGACGGAGCACTTGGAGATCATGGAAGAACTTGAGAGGGATGAAGAATTCTTCTGCAGAGCTTCTCTCTCTTAGTTACAAGATTTGGGTGTATTATTTCAAGTGGTTTGGGAAGTGAGGGTGTGCTCCTTTTATAATGCAAGGAGGAGAATTTGAATTACATTTGAGTTTTCAGTGGATTTGGGTTTCATTTGGTACAGTACAGAATTTAAAATAGTACCTAATTTCATTTGGTACTGTACACTTAAATTTGGAACACTGTTTGGTGCACTGTTGACGTCGAAAGTTGGAGTTGCTCTCGACTTTTGATTTGGAATCTTTCTAGGAGAAAGTTGGAGCTACTGTCAGCCTTTGATTTGGAATCTTTAATGATCTCACCATGGCATTCCACGTGTCATAGACACTGTTCTCCGTATTGGTTTGATCAAAAGTTTTGTATCCTATTTGTTTGAGCCGGATATTAGCCGGACTGTCCTTTAACCTGGGACAGTAACAGTACCTCCTTTCCTTAATAGGTTGTCCGAGGTTATTTGACTAGGTGATTTTACGATATCACCAATCGGCTAGTTTAAGACCGTCCTAGCAGACGTTTGGGGATCAAATCAGGGTTTGGTCGAAGAGGACTTTGATTTTGTGGCCCGACGAGATCTTTGTGAGGTTACTTCTTTGAATTTGCTTGAGGAAGATGCTTTGGAGCTGGCCGGCTCGTAGTCGGGGTCATCTTCATAAGGGTCTTGGCCATATAGCATTGGGCTGGCATAGATCCTTTGATGGATCCAAGTAGGGGTGTCAATTCTTAAACCGAACCGGTAAAATCGGCCAGACCGAACCGATAACAACACGGACCGAACCGAACCGAAGCCTTATTGGGTCGGTTCGGTTTGGAGTATTGCAACCCCAAAACCAAACTGAACCGCACCAGAAACCGGATGAACCCTAAACCAAACCGAAACCGGCTCAAAACCCGGACCGAAACCGAAACCAAACCGGAAAGAAACCGAAATACTCTAAAATTCATTAAAAAAATCAAAATTTGCATAGTTTTGTAAACATTTGTATGGAAAGTCGAATCCAAACTGGACTAAAAATCAAAACCAACCCGGTTACAAATCGATTTAAGAAACCGAAGACAAACCAAAACCAAACCGCACCGAAACCGAAACCGAAACCAAACCAAAACCGGAATTTCCTTATTGGTTAGGTTTCGGTTTCAACTTTCCCACACCGAAACCGACTCAACCCGGACTGAAACCGAGCCAGACCAACCGATTGACACCCCTAGATCCAAGACTGTAGGCTCCCTCGCTAGAGCCCTCATTCTTATCTGAGTCGGAACCGAGTTCAGCCAAACAGGCACGAAAGGCTTCCTTCTCACTTTTGATGCTTGATTTGGACGAACTTGGCAGGGTCGGGACTGGTTTGAGGCCCGTGAGGCTTTGGATAAGAGACGTCTTTTCACATTTGGAGACGTCGTAGTTATCCCACCATTTGACATTGAAGATCCGGCAAAGGACTGGGGTGACCCAATCAGATGTCTGGAGATCATATATTTGGTATTCCCAGTAAAGTATCCATGCCAGGCGGCAATGGAGAAAGAACCGGAGAAGGTCAGGTTGGTGTGGTTGTGGGGTCGAGTTTTGACAAAATATTTGAAAGGAATTTTGTATTTGTGGTGGAAGGATATCAATCATAGGACCATATCGGTCCCACTACTTAGGGAATTAGAGGGGTGTTTGATTATTAAACCTGTATTCAAAACAGAAAAACAAAGAATGGCGGTGGATCTTGTTTTGAAAACAGAAGGCTTTATACCAAGCTTCCTGGTAGTCACAGTATGTATAAGTTTGAGGTTTGAAGGTTACTGGAAAGTTCCTTGTGCTGAGAAGGTGACCGCCCCAATCTTGAAGGGTGAGGATTTTGCAGATGGTTACCGTTGTGTGGGTAACTAGAGTTTGATCTTTTCTAATATAATTTAGTTTGAATCTGATAGAGTCAGTATCTACGAGGATGAACTCATAAAATTCTTGATTTTTTACGGCAGAATCAGAGTGATGGGCACATCCTTGAAAGAAGACATTTTTGGAAATATTAATAGGCGAGTCTGTATATTTGAAAAGGGGTTCTTCAATAGTAAAGAGGTCCTCTTTGTAAGGTTTTTCATAGTATTGGCTTTTGGTTTGGGGTCCCTGGGCAGTTTGGAGGGGTTTGGCTTGTGTAGTTTGTAGGCTGGAACTTGTCCTGTTTGTGGTTTGGAGGGGTCCTGCTGTAGAGGACAAAACTACAGCATGGGAGTAAGGTTTATTTGAGGAGGCCAATTGGGACTGGCTCCTAGTAACTATTTGATTTGATGGTGCTGCAGAGGCACTATAGCTGGATTTGGTTTGATAAGGGAATTTGAAGAGGTAGACTCCTTAGGGGGAGCCATCCTGATAAGGTTGATTTGTGGAGTCTGGCCCTGTAGGAATTCACGGGTAAGAAAGTCAGGGACAGAATTTGATTCTCCTTTAATATATTCTATTTGAAATTCAAAAATCGATAATAAAGCTTGCCATCGGGCAAAAATTTATTTTGATGCAAGATTTGAAACATCATTTTGTAAAACATATTTAGCTGCACTACAGTCAACACGAACTAAAAATGATTTATTTAATAATGCATTTTGAAATTTTTGTATGCATAGAACAATTGATATAATTTCTTTTTTGATGGTACTGTAATTCTTTTGGGCAGAATTCCAAATACCAGATGCGAATTGAACTATTTGTGCTTTATTATCACTTAGAAGTTTCTGTTTGAGAATCCCTCCATACCCAATGTCTGAGCCATCGGTTTCAACGATTTTAAAGGCCTCAAGATTAGGGATAAATAAGCAGGGAATTTCTTTGACTAATTTTTTGATAGTCTGGACGGCCGAGGTTTGGGCCAAAGACCAAGGTGTTGGTTTCTTTTGGATTCGGCGATTTTGCTGATTTGGGTACGATATGGTCCTATGATTCCCTTTCAAATATTTTGTCAAAACTCGACCCCACAACCACACCAACCTGACCTTCTCCGGTTCTTTCTCCATTGCCGCCTGGCATAGATACATTACTGAGAATACCAAATATATGATCTCCAGACATTTGATTGGGTCGCCCCAGTCCTTTGCCAGATCTTCAATGTCAAATGGTGGGATAACTGCGACGTCTCCAAATGTGAAAAGACGTCTCTTATCCAAAGCCTCACGGGCCTCAAACCAGTCCTGACCCTGCCAAGTTCGTCCAAATCAAACATCAAAAGTGAGAAGGAAGCCCTTCTTGCCCGTTTGGCTGAACTCGGTTCTGACTCAAACAACGATGAGGGCTCTAGCGAGGGAGCCTACAGTCTTGGATCCATCAAAGGATCTATGCCAGCCCAATGCTATGGCCAAGACCCTTATGAAGATGACCCCAACTACGAGCCGGCCAGCTCCAAAGCATCTTCCTCAAGCAAATTCAAAGAAGCAACCTCACGAAGATCTTGTCGGGCCACAAAATCAAAGTCCTCTTCGACCAAACCCTGATTTGATCCCCAAACGTCTGCTAGGACGGTCTTAAACTAGCCGATTGGTGATATCGTAAAATCACCTAGTCAAATAACCTCGGACAACCTATTAAGGAAAGGAGGTACTGTTACTGTCCCAGGTTAAAGGACAGTCCGGCCAATATCCGGCTCAAACAAATAGGATACAAAACTTTTGATCAAACCAATACGGAGAACAGTGCCTATGACATGTGGAATGCCGTGGTGAGATCATTAAAGATTCCAAATCAAAGGTCGACATCAGCTCCAACTTTCTCCTAGAAAGATTCCAAATCAAAAGTCGACAGCAACTCCAACTTTTGGCGTCAACAGTGCACCAAACAGTGTTCCAAATTTGAGTGTACAGTACCAAATGAAATTAGGTACTATTTCAAAATCTGTACTGTACCAAATGAAACCCAAATCCACCAAAAACTCAAATGTAATTCAAATTCTCCTCCTTGCATTATAAAAGGAGCACACCCTCACTTCCCAAACCACTTGAAATAATACACCCAAATCTTGTAACTAAGAGAGAGAAGCTCTGCAGAAGAATTCTTCATCCCTCTCAAGTTCTTCCATGATCTCCAAGTGCTCCGTCGGACCTCCAAGTGCTCCGCCGGTCTTCAACAACAGGCTCCGATCATCTCAAGTCTGATCGCCCCCCCAAAGGTTAGCTACCCACAGCTCTAAGACTCCTCAAAGACCAAACACCCTCTTCTCAAATCCTCCAACCCAAGCCTACTCAAGCCCTGTAATCTGATCTCCAAATATTAAATATATTTGAAATTATTTTCTTTGATTGCATTATTAGCTTTCTGCATCTGCATCTGCATACAGCAGTTTCTTGTTCTATCTTCATAGAGAAGCCTACAGTAGTGCCTCTCGACTGTGAAAAATAGATCCGGTTAAGCAGCTTTTATTTTCTTTAAATTTTCTGAAACTCCATTTCCTTCTTTTAAGTTCTTGGTTTTGCTTTGTTCTTTGTTTACTTTAATTTCTGCACAAACTAGTTCTGGGTATGGTATTGCACAATCCCAGTGTTTGCCTTCTTGCCGGATCGGAGTACGGTATTGCACCGATCTCGTTCTTCTCACCATACAGAACCAGGAAAACACTATTTCCCTGGATTTCGGTGTAGATCGATCCTGTTATTGTATATATATATATATAGCTCATAGCCATGTTATTCCAACAGAGACCAGTTATAGAAGATTTTTGTTTAAAAAACATTCAAGCTCAATTGGCTCCGATATTAGAATATAACAGCAGGCAGTCAAAATTTGTGCAAAATTTAATGATTGTGCGATATTAGATCCTCAAGTGAGCATATTAAGTCCTCGGATGCAGATAGATTCTAGTTGAATAATTGAACTAGACCAATTGGAAACTGATTCAGCATGAACAATCATTTAATTGTCATTATTTTGGCAAAAGATGGACAAGAATAGATTAACTCACCTCATTGCCAGTCTTAGCAGTCTTCTTGATCTCTGCCACCAATTTCTTCTCCTGTAATTTTTAGCACTGAGTTAAACCTATGAAAGCCTAATGTAAGAAGTTTATTGAACAAAAATTATTTCTCATAATAAAATACCTCTAGTTGCAGAGATGCAATCTCACGTTCGATACCTACAGGAGAAAAAGAATGGACAAAATGAAATGTCCCATGCGGTCAGAGAGAAGGATCATAACAAGACAGAAGCTCAAGAGGTGATAAAAATTTATATCTAGAAAGTCATATACTTTTAAGGACCAAAAATAAGAACTTCAACGTATAAGAGTCCTCACTAGTTCTGCACTGATAGGGAATGATGATGATATGCACATTTTAACTGATAGAAACTACCATAACTGTTTCCTACTTCAGAGATACAGCAATGCCTGAGTGGTAGAAAGATATAACAAACTGTACATGCCCGTTATCCAAATTGTCCAACCTAAGTTCCCAACCTCAGATAATTCCAATCTCATCAGCTAAAAGACAGAGGAAACCACCACAAGCATGGCAATGATGCTAGAGATATGCTCTGGGTTGATAAGAAACAGAAATATAATCTGAATGATTCACTACATGCTGCTTCAGAAACTTACCTATAAATTTATTTTTAAAGGAATATTTTGCTTAATGAACTCTGTTAGAATTTTATGGAAACAAATTTACCTCTTGTTGCAACTGCCATCTCTCGTTTGCTCGTTCTAAGTGCATCTGTCATTAGAGAAACAATTTTCTACTTCTTCAGTACAGAGACAATGTGCATTCCCCCACCGGGGGGGGGGGGGGGGAGAGAGAGAACAAGATGAAGCAATCTTAAGCTGGACTCATTTCTGAAAAGGGGTTTTCACCCAAAAAAAAAAATCATTCGACCAAAATCCCAGTTGAAGCTGAAACAACACACGAGAATGTCAAACCAGCACGAAGAGATGAAATAGAAGATCAACCCTAGTTAAAATAACAAGAAACACCCAAAAGGCGAAACTCAAAATGGAAGCCAATCGGAAGCCAATTTGCATTCAAACTCACTCTCCACTGAAAGTATGAAGCGTCGACAAGAAAAAAGACTGAGAAGTCCAAACTCCCAGGAAATGAAAGTAGAACAAAAGAGGAACTTGAGAAAAGTAACTGAGAATGATCAGAAAACATACCTTTGGGAGAGGTTTTCTTCTTGAAGATGTTCATGGTTACACAATACCTCAAACTGATGAAAAACTAGAGCTTGAAACTTCAAATGGAGAGCAACGAAGCCGTAACAGTACCAGATCTGCAATTCTCTTTCTCACTCTCTTTCTCTCTCTTTACGGCACCAAGAGCCTGAGCTCTGGAAGAGCGTGCAAGTATCTTTTCGTATCCAACGGCGATCTCCAAGTAGCCGTTGTAATTAGTAAGTCACAAATGCCCTTATACTTTCCTCATATACTGAAATACTCCCCAAACTAAGGAGCGATGGACATTGGATTCGCTGAAAATGATTACTTACTTCGCGGGCTATACCAATAAATTGATGCGTGACCTTCACTCGAGTCAAATGTTCATATGAAAAGCTGTCTAACGATGGATGCCAAGGTAGGAATGTAGGATCGAGTTTCTAACTCTAGTCACATTTTCACCTAGTATCTAACTAATATCTAGGGTTCAAGGCTTCAAGCCAATTCACCGATACAGTAGATCAGGTAGGCACGGCCGATACCAATATGGATTTGCCGATATGTCAGATTTAATTCCTAAAACCATAGTTAAAATTAACTAGCCTAGACTTGGGGCCCGTTTGATAACGTTTCTGCCATTTATGTTTCAAGAAATGGTAGAAACATAAATTTCTGTTTCTAGAAATAGAAACGGTATTGAAGGTGTTTGATAAGTCATGTTTTTAGAAGTCGATAGTAACCAATGAAAAAATGGTCATAAGTCGTTTCCAGAAACGGCGACTTGTTTCGCCTGGATCGTTTCTTGAACCATAAATAAATATAAATTTCTATTTTTATTTCTGAAAATAAGTGAAACGAAACAGTTTTATCAAACGCTTTTTACTCCGTTTCTGCCGTTTCTATCTGCTATTTCTGGAAATAGAAACGACAGAAACGCGTTTCTTGAAACGTTATCAAACGGGCCCTTGGACTTGATTCATTCATATACTTGCTCTATGGTTTGGGGCTTGAGTTGAATCAAGGGCAGTTCATTTGGTAAAGACCAACATCTCATAAATTAAAGAAGTCACGAGTTCAATTCTCCCATAGGGCAACTAATAGATAAAAAGGTGAAAAAACAATACCTGCTTGGTGAAGATATTCTCGTGCACCCTTTCATTGATCCATGTATGTACTTAGACCAACAGATCTCATTATTTTGTCCAGGAAAAAAGAAACTAATTTATATTCCAGGGTATGGATGGGTTTTCAACCCAACAGGCCAACATAATTCAAAAGTTCAACCATTTTTTGGATTAAAAAATTTTAAAGTTCAACTTGTTTTTGCTAACTTTCAACAAAGATACTTGCAGGTGGACCCATAGGCCACACTTTTTTCTGTTTTATGGCTTAGTTCCTTAGGTCTTTCCTACATCAATAATTGATTCCATTTTCATTCTGGAACTTTCTATCATAAGGACTTAGTTTTTGATAAAACTTTTCTAGATGGCCCCATCTATTATGTAATTAATAAACAACTCAATCTGTAAACAAAATATGATTTTTATATTTTGAATGAATTTGATTTTGAAAATCAAACAGTGGTCAATGAAGAGTATTCCCTAGATATTCAATAGTGGGAGGTGCCACAACAATTTTTTCCCTTGGCAAAACTAGGTGTATGGTTTATAGATTTCATAATGGATTATGTGGTTTAGAGATTTCTTTTACCTATATTTATTGAATTTAAAATTTAAGTTTTATTATCGTTGATTTATTTTTTTGTTTTTAATCTACATAACCAAAATATCCTAAACAAAACTTTTATAGTCCTGGATTTTACACAACATATATTTGGTGTGTTTTACTCAGTCATTGTTTTTTATTTTGAACTTTCTCCTTTTCTCTTCTTTGTCCTTACTTGGATCCATGTAGCCACCACATTAAGTTGGTGTAAGATTTTTTTTTTTTTTGTAGTATATTTGGCCATATGAAGAATTCAAATGGTTTGAAACTTTTTTTTTTAAGATAGAAAAGGGTTTGAAACTTCACATATGAACAAGGACCAGGGGTTTATCTATCAACAAATTTTGGACACTTCAAGAGATATTTAGGTGCCACTTAGAGATTCCTTTCTAAATAGGCTACTTGGAAAAGCCCTCTCCCTAGATGTGTCATATAGTACTTTTGTGTTATAAACTTTTACCCCAGGCTCATTCCCATGGAAGCAATGGATTCCAAGGGATGGCTTTGATTGATCACTAAAAAAATTTTAAATTCAAATTCAATTATATATACCCTCTCATGTATTGGAAGGCATCTCTTGGTAGTCCTATATTGTTTTAATGCTTCATTTTACAACTGAGCCAGTTCCATTTGAAACGAGTCTTCACCAAATTTCAGCCCCATCCAGCAGCCATGTGGCACAACTAGATGCGTCATCCCTGAGTTGGCAATCCAGCCAAGCTTTTTCCCTATTAGCTTATTTTCATTCTTCTTTAGAAAGCTATGTTTCTCCAATCGCCACAAAACTAAAGCCCGACTTGGACAATATGCACACACAGCTTTGTTTCCAGGAAGTTTTAGTGATTCATTACTTCTGATAACTTACAAGTCATCAGTGACTAAACGAATAAAACTTGAGGGTTGCCGATTAGCCCAGGTTCCTGCTAACATGTTCAATACAAAATTTCTTATAAAGTTGTATAGTTCTGCAATTTCAGACAAAGAAAGATATACAGGTTCATGGCCAAGTAGCACATCCTCCAACAATTCCATGGTTCCTTCATTGTTTGTGTCCTCAAAATCAGGCTTTGACATTGTTGCCGTTGTTCAAGCTTTAGTCCTTCCACCGTGGCTCAAACCTCGGCTTTAGTTACTGATGAAAATCCTGTTCATCCTGCTGCATCTGCAATAGTCATGGATCCCTGATTGTAACACCTGGTCCACAGTAAAAGCCACTATGAAGGAAAGACGCATTAGTGTTAATTTTAGTCTATGTTATTGGGGGTTCTAACCAATTCCCAAACAGCTTTCCTCCCCATTTACATCTTCTTCTTCATAATCTTCGAACGAAGCTCACTCTAGAAGCTTTGTTCTACTCCTCCCTTACGATTGCCAGTTGAATAATCTGATTTTACATCCCCTCCAGCTTCCCTCTTGAACTTCCATAATGTCAATATGTGTCAGCAACATCCATGAAATCATCAATGTGCCAGCTCTCTCTGCTTTTTGTCTACAATCTTATAATCCAGACTCACCAGAAGCTCCATTTCTGAACTTTCCTCAGGTTTAGGGACCCACAAACCATGGTTCTCTTGCAAGCAGGCAGTGAAGCATGACATGATCAATGCTATCCAGCTCTCCTTCACACAAGGCTGAAGAATCATCTATTGGCATTTTACTCAAGATGATTTGACTTAATGGAAGTACCTGTCTCACACACTTCTGTAGCTCCAGTACAATCTTTGGTGGCGCATTTGCAGTCCCAAACCTTTCGCCAGCATTATCTCTTTTCTGCTGCCCATCTCTAAAATAGTGGAGTAAAGTATGGTGGGCCATTTAGACAACTGACCTGTTTTAGAGGGCAGAACAAAAAATGTTAGGCAGTGGGAGAGGAATTGGCTTACATGTGATGGACGTATAATCGGATCAAGGAAAACTTTATAAATTTATTCAAAATTCCAGAGTCCTAGACTAAAAGAATAGAAGTTAATTTACAAACAAAAGAGACTGGGATCTATTCACCCCCTTGAAGATTTTTAAAACCTGGCCAGGAAGGGAACAAACAGTTCTTCCCAGATCTTGATCATAGACCCCTGGTACCATCCTCCAACAAACAGGTCATTTATATTTTACAACAGATCCCTGCAAGTTGAGAAACAAGTAGTAGGAGATTTTGCTTCTTAAAACCTCCTTCCCTAAGGTACTTAGCCGCAGCAACATTGACTTGAACAGAATTTTACTGTGCCAAACAATAAACTTTTATATATCTTACAACTTAAATTTTAAGCTTCTTTCTTTTTTTGGAAACAGCAGGGGTGGAGGTGGCTGCTTACAGATCATCAACATGGTCGGAGGTTGGAGAGCCTGGACCAAACAGCTGAGCAGATAACAGTAGGTACCTCTCTTATCTGGTGGGAGCACACCTCTAAAGGCATTAACTACAACTACCATGATTTCATGATGACAGTACATAATTAATGCCTGAAATTTTTTCAATCTTGAATTGATACTAGGATAGCTGCTCAACAGCAGCCTCACTAAAATCTATAAAACAAAATACAGTGATGAAACTGAGCAGGATAAATTTTATTTGGCCTAATATGAAAATAAATTTCCGCCTACTTCAAACTTGTTCCTTGAAGAACATGCTTCCCAATGCAGATCCACTTTTTACGCCATGCAAACAAGAGTACCTTCTGTAGTCCATGAATTCTTTGTTCATAATTACTAAAACATGATTACGGTATGAAAACAGTGCAGCTTGAATTTGCTAAACTGACAAGGTGAGATGTTCAAAATGTTAACCAGAAGATCTTATGGGACCCGTCAAAATAAGTTCCAAGCAAAACACAAAACTAACATACAACAAAAGGATTTAAAAAGCACTGACCTGCAAAAACTTCACAAGGTATTGTACCTGGTAAGCATGACCAACGTATTTCAATACAACCAACAAGTTGTCTGGATCCATATAATTCCAATGTTGAGTACATGGCTTTTTATTTATAATTCCTCAATCACATAAAGGCTCTTCAACCAGGAGGTTCAATTTCTGCTGAAGAAATTCTAATACATCTTTTCTCCCTTCTTCTAAAAGCAATTGCCGCAACCTCCCAAATGTTACACCGGATGGCCGAATGCCCTTTTCCATCATCTCTTCCAAGAAAACACAAGCCTTGGAAACTTCACCCTTCTCACACAATCCATTAATAAGTACTGAAAAGGTGTGCATGCTTGGAGCAAACTGCTTCAATCTCATGTACTTCCACACTTTCAAAGCCATCTCCAACTCATCTGTCTCACAAAACATTTTTATCATTATTGTGTATGTATCAGCATCAGGTTCACACACCTTGATCATCCGGCGGAAAACCCTATATGCCACATCTGTCTGACCAGAGCTTATCAAGCTGTTTAAAAGGATATTGCAGGTTCTTGAATTGGGTGGTATTCCCTTCTGGTCCATCTCATCCAAAACCCTGTAGGCATTCTTGAACCTATTTACTTTACAGAAAGCACCAATTAAAGCATTATACACAGCAACATCAGCCTTTACTCCATTCCTCTCCATCTCCAGAAATGTGTCAACTGCATCTCCAATCCGGTTCTCTATCCCATAAGTATGAACCAAGACGCTGTATATAAAAGAAGTTGGCCAACAACCACTACAACTCATGTCTCTAACAACTCCAAGGGCTTCATCAACTCTCCCTGCCTTGCAGAGTACATCAACCATGATTCCATAGGTCACAATGTCAGGATCACAACCTATGTCAACCATCTCTCTGAAGATCTCCCTTGCCTTCAGTAGGTTTGGAGCCTTACCCCATCCCTCCAGCAATATACTGTAAGTTTTGGAGTCAGGAGTGAACCTATCCTTCATACTATCAAATATCTCCTGCGCCTTCCTCACATTCTTGGACTTGCAAAATGCACTTAGAAGGCTGTTGAAAGCTGCTAAATTTGGGGGAACTCCATATTTATCCATAACATTGAAGGTGTAAACTGCCTCGTCCACCTTCTGTGCCCTGGCATACTTTCTCATAATCACACAAAAAGTCTCAACATTTAGAAGCCCTTTGCTCCGCATGCTGTTCACCAGATCCCACATGATCTGATATTGCCTTATCTTGGCAAGAGATCCAATCATCGTGTGGCAAGCTCTGACACTGTGAGTGTAATTCCGCTGCTTCCCGGCCCATTCAAAGAACCTATAGGTCTGAATACCAGCATTTTCAACTCTCTTGAGGACATCCTCCACTAAATCTGGTGATACTCTTACTCCGCTCTCATTGAGGCTGGTTTCTAGCCCTACATTTGGGCAAGACATGATAATTTTACATATTCGTTTCACTGGATCAGAAAATTCTTCTGTTCTTCCATTAGAACTATACATTCTCAATAACATTTCCCATCTTGAAGAAAATCTAGACTTGGAGACGTGAAACCTAATCATTTTCTTTCCAAATAAGACTCTGGACTTTGGACTGGCCTCAGCAGAAAATCTCTATCAACTTCCAATGTGCTGTTGGGTAGGCCAGGAAGCGTAAGGATTCAAATCATCCATGTAATCCACCTCTAGGTTCATATGAGCAATGAAATGAAAGCCAAATCTGCAACAGATTCCAAACTTCGATGTCACCCATGTAAATCCATCTTGTTTGAATCTCCTGGCAATAAAGATTTCATCATTCAGTTGAACAGAAGCATAGAAAAACAAAGTCTGATTGCTGCTTTAGAGAGAGAGAGAGAGAGAGAGAGAGAGATGCTATTGAGAAATTTGCACAGAATTGCTTCTCTACAAAACATGATACTTGGGATGAAGCGGGAGGAACTGTTACCCTCCAACTTACCTGTGAGAGAGACAGCACCAAGATTCTTGGGCACTTGTTGCTATACTGTACTGGTCAATAGATATATGCCTGGGAGAAATGAGGAGAAAGGGGGAAGAAACAGAAAGATTGGACAATGAACAACAAAGCGATGTTCAGTCTTTGGTAAAAGTAAGGGGAATTTGGGTATTTAAGAAAATTACTGGATTGGCACATGCATTTGCATGTTCTATGACAAAATCATTCTAATTCCGATTAGATAATTTAAAATAGAACAACTGAGTTTAGCACCCAACACCAATCATTATTCATTCCAACTGAATTCTTGTAATCTTATGGTGTTTGCTTGCAGAGATTGTTGCATTATCTGATGCACAAATATTGCGGAGAACTAGACTAGAAAACAATGGTTGGGGGGGAGAACTAGACTAGAAAACAATGGATGGGGCATGCCAATGTCAATGTAGAGTTTATGTAGATCCAAATCATCCTCTGACATCATAAGTATGTAAATTCAGAATAGGCATTTCTTCTCAAGTCTGTCTATTCTCTAAATATTCACTCTTATAACTCTAGATTAGTGATAAGATAAATCACTTTATACAAGTTCAAGGAACTTTGGGGATATTATCTTTGCCAAAAAGCTTTACACTTCTGTCCCATAGCTCACATAGGTTTCCTGATTGCCTTGTTATATGAGAATTGGTGATGCAGTTGCACGATGGACTTAGGAAAGAAATATCTTTTGATTTGATTTTCTATTGTTTTAGAATTAATGTCTTTTTAAATTAGCTAGCTTCTAATTTTAGAATAGTTTCCATTTTCAAGTAGTTTCGATTAATTGTTTGATTTTTCCTTTATATTAGTCATGTAATAGAGAAGAACTCAGTTTTGAGATTTGAAGTTTTTTTGAAGAATTGAATTTTGGTATGAAAACCATGGCTGCCTTGGGCTGTTTTCCCCCTCCCTGATTCTCTGAAATCTTCTTTTTTCCCACTCTTATCTTCTTCTCTTGGTTCCCTTGCTTCTTTGCTTGCTGTCCATGCTTTGTTCTGGGTGGTAATCTCAGGTGTACAAAACGTGTTGCTGAACCTTGAAAACCCATCGATCAGGTCTGAGATTGGGACCGAAGGTTGCTACCTCCTAGGCGACACAAACCCTAGAAGATCTCCTCCCAAGCTTGGTTCTGCTGTGAGAAATCGATCTCAGATTCAGATCTGGTCCTTGCTTGCCGCCTGGAGAAGTTCAAAACTTGTTTTACCTCATTGAAGCTTGCTGTTTGAGGTATCTATCTGCCGGAATCAAGAGGCCACAGGGTTGGTAGCCTTCGTTTGGAAGATCAGCCCAAACCGAGGCCTATCGGCTGAGTTCTATCGACCTGAGATTTAATTTTACCGTTGGTTTCTGTTTTCAGTATTGACTTAAGGTTGAAGAAGGTGGTTTCTCTATATTACAAGTAAGGCCATTTCAAAATTACATAAAACCCCCCTTGCTGAACTTTTTGTTCTTTTTAACCCATTTTCTTTAAACTTCCAGAATAAAGCCCTCATATTAAATTTTTAGTTCTAGAACTACCCCAGCTACCATATAATTATTTCTAAGGCCCTGCTTGTTTCTGAAATTACAAGAATACCCTTCAACCATTAAATTTGAGATTTTTAGTCATTCTTGTGGGCCCTAAGCGATCCGATTTCAGTCCTTGGAATCCGGATCCGCATCAAGTGGTATCAGAGCAAATTTTCCTGCAATTTTCTAACCATGGCAAGTCACATCACCAATGCTGAGTTGCACAAATTGTATCGTGAGTTAGCCGAGAACCAACAGAATACTGATGCTAGGCTTGAGAGGACTGAAACCAAGTTTGATAAGTTTATAGGAGAGATGATTGCCTTTATGAAGAGGTCCGACAAGCGAGCTGAAGAAGGATCCTCTACATTACCTCCTCAGCTCAACACTTTACGGATTGAAGACACACCTCAAAGGCAGCAATTTGATCCAGTTGTTCCCCAGGATGTTACCCGGCAATTTTTTGATAGAGATTATGGCATCAAAGTTGAGGTTCCCGAGTTCAGTGGTGAAAAGGGACCTGAGGAATTTCTTGACTGGCTTACCAAAGTGGAGAGAATTTTTGCGTATAAGTCTCTTCCAGACGTGAAGAAGTGTGAACTCATCATCACCAAGTTTATTGGGTATGCATGTTCATGGTGGGATGATGTAATACATGCAAGGTTTGTCAGAAGACTTGGACCCGTTACCAATTGGGAGGTCATGAAGCAGATCCTAACTGAAAAAATTGTTCCTCTTAATTATGAAAAGGTAATGTTCCATAAATTACTTAACTTGCAACAAGGGAACAAAGATGTGGATTCCTACACCCTCGAATTCCACAAACTGTCTTCAAGGTGTCGACTTCAGGAAACAGACCAGCAACGGGTGATGCGATATATCAGTGGGTTAAGTACTGAGATTCGACTTGAGTTGGCTAACACTGATTTCAGGTCTGTTGATGTGGCAGCGGCTCATGCCAAGACAGCTGAAGAGAAGTCCATTTATTGGAAGGGTATGCTCAAGACTTCTTCAGTTTATAGACCTCCACCACGTATGGAGGAAAAGAAGCCTGAAGCTCGCAGAGTTGAAGAAAAAATGTCAGAGTTCAACAAGGATAATGTTGGGGTGAAGAATATCATATGCCATAGTTGTGGCGAGAAGGGTCACTATTCCAACAAGTATCCCAACAGGACTCGTTCTGTGAACGTAGCAGAGAAGCAGCCGACAGAGAAGAGTGAAGATGAATCTCATTTATATCCTTATCCCCTCGAGGATGATGATATGTAGCTGATGAAGATGAAGATGTAGAAGCTCATTCAGCTAGTCTTTCATCCTTTTCAAATAGACTAGTTGATAAGGCTCATCTCTTTAGACAGAAGGATACTCTCCTACACAGCTCCGACCCTATTGATGTTCATGCAATTGTTGATACTGGGGCAGAAGCAAATTTTATATCTGCTGAATTTGTTCGAGCACACAACCTTCTACAGAAGCAGCTTTTCAAAAAAAGATTCACGTGTGAGGTTTTGGACCCACAGCTCGAGAAGAGGCCACTGCAGTTGTTCGAGTACATCTACAATTTGGGCCACTACAGTACCATGTCACCTGTTTGGTCACCCCATTGGCACACTGCGACATTCTTCTAGGGTGACCTTGGCAGCGACATGCAGGCATTCTCTATAATGGTGCACGGAACACTATCAAGGTGAAGCAAGGAGGTCGTATGTACTTAATAGGTCACACACATTATCAGACATGCCACGTCGTCGACTGACTTCTGCTCTAGTGACACGTCAGCCTACTCTCCCTCCTAAGTGTTATGTTCCCATCTTCTGCTTCGAGATACGTGCCACCTCATCAACGAGCAACTTACAAGGGTATCTTAAAAGCACGACCTAACTAGACGGAGTCGAGTTCTTTTAAGACCGGGAGAGCTGATGCAGTTGCACGATGGACTTAGGAAAGAAATATCTTTTGATTTGATTTTCTATTGTTTTAGAATTAATGTCTTTTTAAATTAGCTAGCTTTTAATTTTAGAATAGTTTCCATTTTCAGGTAGTTTCGATTAATTGTTTGATTTTTCCTTTATATTAGTCATGTAATAGAGAAGAACTCAGTTTTGAGATTTGAAGTTTTTTTGAAGAATTGAAATTTGGTATGAAAACCATGGCTGCCGTGGGCTGTTTTCCCCCTCCCTGATTCTCTGAAATCTTCTTTTTTCCCACTCTCATCTTCTTCTCTTGGTTCCCTTTCTTCTTTGCTTGCTCTCCATGCTCTATTCTAGGCGGTAATCTCAGGTGTACAAAACGTGTTGCTGAACCTTGAAAACCCATCGATCAGGTCTGAGATTTGGACCGAAGGTTGCTACTTCCTAGGCGACACAAACCCTAGAAGATCTCCTCCCAAGCTTGGTTCTACTGTGAGAAATCGATCTCAGATTCAGATCTGGTCCTTGCTTGTCGCCTGGAGAAGTTCAAAACTTGTTTTACCTCATTGAAGCTTGCTGTTTGAGGTATCTATCTGCCGGAATCAAGAGGCCACAGGGTTGGTAGCCTTCGTTTGGAAGATCAGCCCAAACCGAGGCCTATCGGCTGAGGTCTATCGACCTAAGATTTAATTTTACCGCTGGTTTCTGTTTTCAGTATTGACTTAAGGTTGAGGAAGGTGGTTTCTCTATATTACAAGTAAGGCCATTTCAAAATTACATAAAACCCCCTTGCTGAACTTTTTGTTCTTTTTAACCCATTTTCTTTAAAATTCCAGAATAAAGCCCTTATATTAGATTTTTAGTTCTAGAATTACCCAGCTACCATATAATTATTTCTAAGGCCCTGTTTGTTTATGAAATTACACAAATACCCTTCAACCATTAAATTTGAGATTTTTAATCATTCTTGTGGGCCCTAAGCGATCCGATTTCAGTCATTGGAATCCGGATCCGCATCAATTGGATTACTTATAGAGATACATAAACATTAGAATAGATTATTGTTCATCTTAAGACAAAATTTCCTTTAACTAAAAAAGTACTGCTGCTGGTCTCTCCCAAAATGCTAACTATGTCATATTTCAGCACTCTTTTTTCTCTACACTAGCTGTCATCATTATAGGAGTAGGGGAAATGATTCATGAGGGATATATGAACAATAAAAATCATGGATAAGTCTAGCCTTGAAAGTTTTGATCCATTACACACAAGAAGATGATGTTTTGCCCAAGACATACAGGCACTCTTGAAGTATCTACAAACAATTAAATTTATAATGATGTAAACAACTGAAGGGATCAAATTTCTTAACCAAATAAAGAGGAAAATCGGCTAGCAAAGTGGATGCAATGAAAGTTTGAGGATTTTAAAGCAGTCAACCAAAACAGGCTATGTTGGCCAAGTATTGGAAGCTGGTTTGATTAGCAATCATTTTAACTAGGGGTGTCAACCGGTCGGGTCTGTTCGGTTTCGGTCGGGCTTAATCGGGCTTGAAGACTTTCAAAGGCTACACCGTGTCCACCCATTTAACTAATCGGGCTTAGTTATTGAGGGCATGGTACGCTAAATATTCGATCGGTCGGCCTCGGGCTATAATCGGGCCACCTTAATCGGGCCACCTTAATCGGGCTTTAATCGGGCCTTAACCGGGCTACGGACATGTTTAATATTAATCGGGCTTTAACCGGTTTTTAAACGGGCCCTCTTTAAAATGTGCTCTTATGTTTCGGCCCACTCATGCAAGCCCAAAAAAATGACAATTAATTAATAAATGATACTAAATATAACCATTATTTAAAATTTGAACATGTTTTTACCTTTTAGTTTTTACTTTTTAATTTGGGGGGTAAAATAGGTATTCTACAATCATTAAAGGGTCGGGCTAGGCCGGTGCACAATAGGCCGGTCTCGATCGGGTGTTAAATGGTCGGGCTCGGTCGGGCGCCCGACGGTCCAAGTAGCAAAACCAAGACCGACCGTTTATAAACGGGCCGGGCTCAAGCCCGACACGTTTAATAAACGGTCGGTCCCGGTCGATTTAGTCGGTTCGGGCCACGAATTGACACCCCTAATTTTAACTACTACACTTCATTAATGACAATTCTCTCCACATTCAGGTACAGATAAGAGAAGGGTAAAAGAGGAACGGAAATTTCTCTCCACATTCAGGTACACTGTTTTGGGGGGTGGGGGGTGGGGGGTGGGGGGGGGAGAAGGAAAATAATAACGACCATCATCATCTGTTCGATTGCCTCCAACGATTGAAATGCAAAAAATTGCTGGTCTGCTAAAGGGAAGTTTTTGGCAACAATTGGTGCAATCTAATTCTGTCCTAACTGGTCAAGAACTCCGAGCAGAAATTCAGAATTCCTATTTCCAATAATCATATCTGCAAACTGGTGCAGAACTTCCGAGTAGATATCGCCCATGGGTTCGGTGATTCCGTGATTGTACTCCCGTTAATGTAAATGAATTGGGAAAAAAAAATCTAATTGAACTGAAAAATTGATAACGCATAAAGGTTTTTCACTGCAAAATAGTGAGAAATCACCTGTGGCATTTTCCGGCGCCAAGAACATCAAGTCTTGAACCTAACAAATCTGCAAATAAATGAATACGTAAATAAAGTCCCAGAAATCCAAAAAGAACCCAAAAGAGTAAAACGAAAACCAAACCGTTGAACCTTGTTAGAAGGATTGATGAGTCAGATGCTCACGTTTCTCCAAATAACCTTGAGCTTCCGTGGGTGATGACGACGACGACGACGACGACGACGACGACGACGACGACGACGACGACAACGACGATAATAACGGGAAGGAGCAAGCAGATGAGGAATTCTTTGAAGTGGGTAAATTTGTCCAGTTTAAAAGGGCAAGGGCAATACGGGAGATAAATCAGTGGAATTAGTCGATTCAAATTGGAATCAACCAAACCTAATTTCGATTAGGGCGAGAGAACGCTACCCGACAGCGTACGTACACACCAGCACTCGAAACGGTGAGATGCGGCGAATATTGGACGGCAGAGAGCATCCGAGGTTCAGTTCACCGGTGCAGCGACTGCTGACGATTTTCACACCTTATTCTCGTACCAAAATTCAGCTGCCTAATGGCAAAGTACTAAATCGTTAGAATTTGATGTGAGTAGTATGGTGACAGTTATTTCAATCTTATCACTCTAATTCTCACTCTCACTCCCTTAAACCCTCACTCTAATTCTCATTCTCACTCTCAGTCTCAGATCTTCTCTTCCATTCTCCGATTCTTTCCAAAGCACGGAGAAGAGAACGGCGAAAGGTATGAGGAGTGTGAGCCCTGCAGATTTATCTATTGGTACTGTTCGTTAGGTCCGGTTTCAGAGAATTCTCTTGAATTTGATGAAGAAACGGTGTTATTCAATCTCATTATTTGCTTTCTAATTCTATTGAAAGTTATTTTTGTCATCCGCATGGTCTCATCTGATGGAAAACAAATTCAAGTTAAGATAACAAGAAATGTATTAGTAATTTTCTCCTGCAAAGAAGCTTTTTTTTTTGGGTTTATTTGCATTGCTGTAATCACTGCACGGGAAGAACATCTCAAAACACACATTGGTCTTTAGGAATTATACCCAATACTCAAGAAATAAAGAATTTAATTTTGTCACTTCACTGGATGTGGTATGGTGATACTGTTGGTAGAAGCCAGATTGATCGGAATCGTGAAAGATTTTACAGTTATCTTGAATGATTGTTCTAAAAATATGAACAATTTAAGATAGATTGATGCGTTTTGGGTTGAAAACTTAAATTTTGGTAATAATCAATGCTTCTTTTGTTTACTTATTGACATTTTCTGGTATGCTAAGCCAGCTTGTTTGTATTGGTTGTAGGAACCTTCTTCTTTATCCCAGAGGAGCTACAATTGTCTGTTGAGAAATGTGCCATATCTTCACCCCAGCCCCACTTCCTGGTAACTTTAATTATTGAGACAGAGAGAGAAGGAAGCTGAGAATCATTCGCTCCCTCACTTTCTCCATTACTTCTACTCCAATCGCCATTCTTCTACCTCGCAGCAATAGCTCTGTGGGCTTCTGTGAAATTTTTGAGAAGATAGACCTGCTCCGAATTTTCCTTTGTCCCTCTATTTGGAGATTTACATGGAAACCAGCTGAGAGATTACAAAGGAAATTGAACCTCATGCAGTTTATTTTTACATTATCATAGAATAGAGATTTGTCTCCTTCGCTAGTATATTCAGTGGATAGCAGTTGATACTTTTATCATTGGAATTGTTATTTTTCTGAGCTCTCTGAGATTTCTGTTCATTTTTCGATTTGCCTGAATATTTTTAGTCTGAGATTCCGAAAGGTTGGTGAAGAACATGGCAATTTGTTCTTCAAGCTTCAGATTATCACATTTGGCCAATTTTCCAAGTGAGATTGATTCAAAGGAGCAATGGGACAAAAATTGGACAGTCGACGCTAGGGTATTTGGATGCCTGAGAAGGCATAATGTTGGATTTCTGTCTTCCACGAGGGCAGGGTTTTTGTCAATTTCATCTAAATGCAAGACTATTGTATCTCTCTCGGGGACAGAGCGAATTAGGTTTTCTCTAACAAGGGAAACAAGGGATTCCAGGGTTCTTCATACTAGTTTTTCTCCTAACATTGACAATGGAGGAGGTCGTATGTACTCTTTGAGAAGTAGTGCTGGTAATGGGGATATTCCACCTGGAGGTGGAGGAGGAGGGCATGGAGGTGGTGGTGGCGGCAGTGGTGGTAACGGAAAGGATGACCATGAAGAAAAGGAGTTTGGGCCTCTAGTGAAATTTGTGCAAGTGATGAAAGAGGCTGAAGCTTGTGGGGTTGGTCTTCCTCCAGACATGTTAGAAGCAGCTAAGACTGTTGGAATTCGCAGAGTTCTTCTTGACAGATACTTTGATTTGCAGGTGTACATATTATATTAATAATTTGTGTTGATACAATAAATTTTAGTACTATCAACTTGGTACATATACACAATTTCTGCTACCTTCCTGTTCAATTGATATTTTATTCATTTTCATTGTAGGGTTCATCCTGGCCTTTAGGCTTTGCAATTAGATCCTGCTCATTGCTTCGCAACCGTATGCTTGCTGATCCATCTTTCCTTTTTAAAGTTGGAACAGAGGTTTGTTGAGGTTTATTTGATTTAGCTCTTATATGAAGTTCATTTCAACTTGAAGAGGGGAAACGTACAGTTACAATGTTGGTGGTGGCATCAACCTACTCTACGATCACTTGTGTGTTAATCCAAACCATTCAAATGTTGGCCAGTATTTTGCACTGGGATGCCCATTAAATCGTTGATTTTAGTGACTCGATGTTACCACCTATCAGGATGGGTTTTCATGTAATGACCGGAGAAGTCTGGCTAACAGTGAAAAAACAATTCCATACTTGAGGAAGATGGCCTAAGTTTAGGCTGTGGTGTGGAGGCTCCTCCAATCTTTATCATTCTTAGAGCTGCCATATCTCTGGTCTAAATATGTTGTGATTTTTTATGGTGCAGATTGTCATTGACTCTTGTTGTGCTACATTTGCGGAAGTCCAAAAGAGGGGCAAAGATTTCTGGTCAGAATTTGAGTTGTATGCTGCTGATCTTTTAGTTGGTGTGGTTGTTGACATTGCTTTAGTTGGAATGTTGGCGCCCTATACTCGTTTTGGAGCACCAACTGCAGCAAAAGGCTTACTTGGCCACTTGCAACGTGCTTCTGGAGCCCTGCCTAGTAGGTTAGTACTCCATGCAAAGAAGATTTTATCCTGTTGGACTCCAATAGAGAAAATTTTAGTTTACAATTTCAGTTTTGACTGAATTAGTAAATCCGTAGCTCTTATGCTTTTATACTTTTTATAAGGTTGGCATGTACTCATTAGTCATGCTCTCTTTGTTATTCTCTCTACTTTTTTTTTTTTTTTTTAAAACTTATGCAGTGTGTTTGAAGCTGAAAGACCAGGATGCAGATTCACAGTACAGCAAAGGATAGCAACTTACTTCTATAAGGTATACATCTTTATTGTATGCCCGAACTTGAATTTTGGACTAGTTAACCTTTTGGAACTTGACTTCAAATAGGGAACTTAAACTTTGGCAATACTGTTTAGTTCCTAAAGGAAAAACTTGATAAATTCTCAGTACCCTAATGTTAGTCCTCAATTTCTCTTTTCTAACTTTAAAATTCATGGGTTGTTATGTGGTCAATTTTCTTTTCATGAACTATTGCTGATAAACTGTTCTTGTTCCAGGGTCTATTGTATGGAGCAGTTGGGTTTACTTGTGGTATTATTGGACAAGGGATTGCAAATTTGATAATGACTGCAAAACGGTAAATATTCCTACCTAATATATTCTCAGAATTATTTGGTGTATATGTCTTTTGTAAACCATACTATTCGCTTGTGTATGTTAGTGAGAATATGCTAATGTGGGATCGATGCAGGCAAGGGATCAAACCTAAACAACCTGCTGGAGAATTGCTCAAATATATTTCAAATTAATTTTAGTGTAGGTAAAAAACACTGAGATCAGATTTCCAGAATAGGGAAAAGAAATAAAAGAGATCTAAAATTAGATAGAAGACGGTCCAGATCTGAATATCAACCAGGGAACATATTTTGAAAGAGAATTGCTGGGGTGAACTAAACTGAGAAAAGATGAAGAAAAGCAAAAAGAAGACTGAATTGTGTTCAATAGCAAAGAGAGATTAGGAAGGATCAGAGAGGAAGAAAATAGAAGAGAAGATACTTATATCATATACTGGAGGAGTGAAGAAACAGATATGCTGTAGGCTTCAATATGGATCTACATCTACAATTCAAGTCTGTAGTTGTTTCGTAATAAGAGATATATATGCTGACAGAGAACATTTGGGAGGACAGGATTTATACGTTGGAAGAGAGCGAAGGGACAGAAATGTGAGGAAAACTGAAGCAAGAGATGGACATGGGAGGACTGGATGCTCCCACAATTTTTTCTTTTCACCATAGGTAGTAGTTGTAAAAGGGCCCGCTTATCATAAGCTATAAGGTTTGCCAAGCCTGATTGCAACAAATACTTATTAAAGTGTTTTAGTTGGGCTGGATTAGGTCTCTTTGAGTCCAGCCTTGTTTCAAGTTGTTTTCTTTATTATTTTATAGTATTCTAGTCAGTTGAGACTAACTCCAAGGTAAGCTATTGGCTGGAGGAGTTTTAGGCTTAGTTTGATTTCTATTCATGTCTTCTATATATATTTGTAAAGGAGAGGGTGGACCTCAGCACAATGGTTAAGTTGGTCATGGGTTCAAGTTGGGAGACAGCCTCTTCGCTAAGTGGGGTAAGGCTGTGTACATTATTATCCTCCCCAAACCCTGCAGCGGCGGGAGCCTCGTACATTATTATGCCCTTTATATATGTTTGTAAAGGGCTACAGCCCTGGACACAAGTTTGATGAATCGAATTGGCTTTCAGTTTCAGTCCTTTATTTCCGTGAGATTCAGAATACGTATTTTCTGTGGGATGCCAAGTTAGTGATTCAGGTGGGTCCCTGAAGCACATATCATATCCTTCTTCTATCTTCTTCTTCTATATCTCCCCTCCATCAAAAAGCAGGTTTCTATAATCTACAGACTATCATTTTGGCTTAATTCTTGATTCTTGATGTTAATCTGAGTTGCTGAATTACTGTTTACTATTATCCTAAGATTCTGGATTTGTTTTCAGCATAAAAATATTCCCTTTTTTTTTTCTGTTTCTTAAATTCCTATCACCAACAAGGAATTCTCTGAAACTTAAGACGTCACCGTTGGATTTCAATTCTGCTTCCATACATATCAATCAGTTTGTTTTGAACTGTCATATGGATCCAAATTTCATGTTTGAATTGTTTTCTGGTTTTCCTGATTCAAGTTGGATTTCAAGCTCAGATCTTTTTTCTACTTTTGATTTCAGATTTCTGCATATCAATACCTCTGTTTCATTGTGTCAAATCTGATTCCTGAATTGAATTTTCCATATTCACCATCGATTCTCAGATTTGGGAATTCCTTCTTCAACTTAGGAATCTTCAGATCTTAAGAATCTGACTATTGGATTGGATATGAATTTTAGTGTTATATTCTCCTACCTAGACAGGGCACTTGACCTGAGTTTCAGCTAGATCAAATCCTTTGATCTTCTATTGTTATAATTTTCGTGGAATCTGGTTTCTAAACCTGTCAACTGTGATTCTGGTTTGTTTTGGATTTCTGAACTAAATTATTTTAAGGCTTCTAGAAACCCATCATATACTAGATAAATGTGTAAAATAACAAGTTCTGAAGGAAGCTTGAAATGCCGTGGTTTCTCCTTTTGTCACACCCCGCCTCCTCTAGGCAAAGGTATGCGGCACTAGATACCCATATCCAGTCAGCCCAACCCTCCAGGATCACAGATATAGTACCCCAATCCGTAAATGCCCCAAAATCACAACTAAAATCAGAGTACACGTATAAGATTTATAAACTTTACTCTACTACTGGTGATTCACTAAATGATAATTACGATATACCAAAATTCATTTGAATTCTGAGCCCAGGTATTACAAGATTATAAATAATACATAAGAATAAATAACTGAAAATAAAGAAGTCATGTCCATCCACATGGTGTCTCGCAGACACAAGCCTTACCATTGCCACCGAAGTCCCAAGCATGCCTCTGCATTGGTTCCACAATCTAAAAAGGGTGCAACAAATGGGGTGAGCTTCCATGAAGCCCAGTGAGGGGTAACACACACACAAGCAATCATAACAATCCAAGAAGATGCAATAGTATAAATATTCATGCCCAACCACATCAATATGAATGCAATGACATGATCCATTTATTATCAAACAATTCTAAGCAACAATTTCTAAATCCAAAGGGGGTATAAGTGCTACTGCAACATAGGTGTTATCCCCAGTCATGAATGTACGTTATCAGTCTCCAGGGATACAAGTTAGTTGCGAGTCAGGAGCGTGCCGGTTCCAGAACCACATCGTTACCCGGCAAACCCCTATTAATAATCCTCCCATAATACCACTACATCGAATCCAACATCGCATGTAGGGTATACCCGTCACCGAATCAAATATCGCGTGAGGGTCTGTCACGACGTTGGCATCTCTGCACCTCAGTTATCGGAAATCGTCCCCAACCACGGACCGTCGGATGAAAGGATTAGTCAATACGTAAACCCCTATTGGCAAGGGTTGTAGCACTAGGGTGGTTATCCTAACCCTATGCATTCTAATATGCCACAACACAATTCAATCACACTCACACACACACATACCCTGAGCATGTAGTGTCGCTGGCACCAACCTTTAGCCACCCTGCACCCCAGTCACACACACACACTCACCCTGAGCATGCAGTGCCGCCGGCACCAACCGTTGGCCACCCTGCACCCCAGTCACACACACACACTCACCCTGAGCATGCAGTGCCACCGGCACCAACTGTTGGCCACCCTGCACCCCAGTCACACACACACATACACACTCACCTTGAGCATGCAGTGCCGTCGGCACCAACCGTTGGCCACCCTGCACCCCAGTCTCCACATACACAGGCACACACAACCTGGACATACAGTGCCGTAGGCACCCACCACAGGCCACCCTGCATCCCAGTCACACACACACATGCACAATCATAATCCACATTCTCATGCCACATCAACACTTTACATAAGGAATAATATAATAATATGCAAAATGATAAAATTCATTCACATATGCATTATGATACAAGTATTCCATAAAAGCACACAAAATCCCCTCACCTTGAGTTATAGATGGCGGTAGATAGTTGATAGTTTGGTGTTGCGTGCTCCCGTCACTTCTCAGTTCCTCTCCTAGGACACATAGTGTTTTTAGGTTATTTGGTTATCCATAGGGGAGTGGGACCCTAGGACCCGTGCCCTAATAGCTTTCAAATGGTTCGTCAGTGGATGCTCACCGGTGGACAAATCCGAAAGGGATGTAAATCCTGCAATATTTTCACCGGTGGATGGTCCCTGCCTTCACCGGCTGGCCAGTGACCATTAGCCGGTGAAGTTGAAACCGGGGTTTTCTTGCCTAGATCAGCCCCATAGGCCTTGTGGCCCCTTTGTCTAATCGTGTGTGTGTGTGGTTTCGAGTGTAGTGCCATTTCCAACTCTATTTCTTCCTCTTTTGTATGGTTTACAACTTAGGTTTTGTGATTTTAGGGTGGGTTTTCATGTAGGGTATACACACACACATCACCTAGCTTGAGTTTAGTGTAATTGGTGGGTTAATTTACATAGAGTCATAAGATAGACTCAAATCCCCATTTTTCAAGTCTAGGTTAACCTAAATTGAGGAATATCGGTTGGGGGGGTTCATATAGCGACATCAATTGCTTGTGTGATCACTCAAAACCATTATTCATGTGTTTAATTTCATTTTCCCCAACCTAATTTTGGGTTTGGGATAACTAGTTGTAGAGGTCTTGGCAAATTCCCAAATCTTAGGGTTTTGGGTTGCCAAATTTGGGGCTTTTCATGTAAGATGCCTTCACACTCAATGGTGAATGATTAACTTGCTTGATTAGGTCTCTCACACCAAAATCCCCCATTCAATTTGTAGATCGGGTATGTGTGTAGAGGGATTTCGATTAGGATTTTTCCCGAACCTAGACTAGGTCAAGAATGGGGTATGAGAGAGAGAGAATTATCTAAATGGTAGAGAGAGGAACTTGCCTTCAATGGTAGGTGCTCCCTTTGCTTCCCTTTTCTTCCTCCTCCTTTGCCTTCCTTCTCCTTTCTCCCTTTCCTGTTTATATTTTGGTAGGAGAAGAAATGAATGATAACGGGCCCACCTTAGGGTGTCCCTAGGGTGGGGAATTAATGGGTTTTTACCCAATACCGAGTTATTCCGCTATTCGGCACTACTGGGCCCACCTTAGGGTGTCCGGATATATTTATCTATTTCCCAATAGGTTGTCCCAACTATTGGGGGTGGTTTGATGTGCACGGGTGCGAAGACCCGGGTACCATGGAAAAATAACCCGATTTCGGCCAATATTCTCACTGGAGGGTGTTCACCGATGGATGCTCCATCAGCGTGATCATCAGCCGGTGAAGGCTGAACTGGTCACCCTTGTGAGGAAATGGGTCCTTAAGTTGAGTGGGGCCTTCTCAAGGTGTTTTCGGTGTGTGGGCTCCACCTCTTGGTACATTTCACTAACAAGGTTCGGGGAAATTCTCTTCAATGGTAGAGTACATATCTTAACTCCTTCAATGGTTTGTAGTCCTTCCATGTAATGAGCCGGTAAATCCACAAGTCACTAGTGGTTGTCACCTGGTTGCATCACCTAGGTCCAAAAGTTGAAATTAGCTCGGGTTTTTGGGCATGGGTGTAACACCTTTTATGGAAAACTATTGTTTATAGAAGCCTATATACTGTTCTCATTTACTTTTTCTTGTTTTGATTCCTTACTATGATTCTGTTTATGCAATCAGGAGCATAAAGAAATCAGAAGAGGACATACCGGTGCCACCTCTTGTGGAAAGTGCTGCTCTCTGGGGTATGTCTAGAATACCTTTCATGGTCCTATGTGTCTTTGTTTATGCTTATTGAATTCATGAAAGTGTGATGATGTCAATTAGCTAACGTGGACCTTTTCGTCTACAAGGTTCCCTAACTTTACCTGATGTTATCTATTCTAATTTCCTTTGGTTTTAGCTGATATTTGAATTTGGCAATTCATTTGTTTTGACTTATTTTTTTTTTCTTTCTGCGCGTTTAACAATAAGCCTCTTCATGTATTTACTTGCTGAAGGCTTGCCTAACAATTTTTGTTGACAAACTGAAGCCCTTTATGACATTTTCCATGTCATTTCGCATTACTTTGACCAAGGTTCTCTTTGGAATTCCTTGTGATCTATTACAGCATACCAATCATTTTGATTGGTTTGAGTCCTTTTTCTTTGTTACATGACGGGGGCTCTTTACTTTGTTATTTTGTTAAAACTTTGTAACCTTTTTATGCTGTGCATTGTGCCACTAAAACATGGTTTTTATTACTAACTTTTTCTTGTCGCATGTAGTTCTTTGTTATACACTTAACACACTTGTACTAATATTGTGTTCCCTTTTTTGGGGTGGGTGGTGGGTGGTGGGTGGTGCGTGTGGGTTGGGGGATGGGGGATGCTACTGTTTAATGTGTTATATCATTAAGTGGTCTTTATTACGGTCTATGTGTGAGATAACCCCTTAATTTGGAAAAAAAATAAATATCAGTTTTTCTGTTGGCCAGTCATTGTGGAGGCATCATGCACCACTGACTGATCAACAGTTATCCCCAAGAGGCTGAAATGCATGAGCAACCATACTGTTTTGACAACTTTGCCTCTTAGTTTTCACAATTGTATCCATTGCTTTGTTTGATTACCATTGTGGTCAAGGCTTGCATGGGGTACAAGGTGACCTGGTATGCCCTAGGCGACTACTTGCCTTAAGTGTCAAGGCGCCCTCTCCAGACCAAGGGGAGCAAAGTAGAAAGGAAAGAAAGGGAGAAAGGGTAAAAAGAAGAAGAGTTAAAAGGAAAGGGAGATGGGTAAAATTGGGAAGAAGAAAGAGAACTTACTCAAAATTGGCAAACATGGTTGGAATAGGTAGGGGCAGTTAGGGCCTTGCCTAATCTCAAGGCTTCTGATCACGGCATTGACATGACAACTATGGTGATTGCAATATCTTTGAGTCAGCAACATAATGCTTATCCTCTGTTTTTTCGTGATTGCTTTACATTATGTTTCAGAAGGCATGACTTGGCTTCTTTTCCCCCAATAGTTTAAAATTTTTTATCGAGTGGACTGTGGATGAGTTTCGCACCAGTGCTGATTACAAAAGACACCAGGCATACTTGCATGTATTGACAGAAACTAAGGCAATAACCTAGACTCTATGCTTCTGTAATGTACCCTAAAAAGAACCAATTAGTTGACATTTCACATATATATTAATATCTGAAATTTTTTTACGGTTGGGAATCCTAAAATGAAATCAGTTCTTTAATTTTCATGGCCACCAGATAGCTAGTTGGGTTAAGTTGTCAAAATTTCTGTTCTTCTTTATATACAATGATATAGGTCTAGGGCTATTAAACCAAAACCATGAAAGTATGGACCCAGGATTCTACTCTCCACCCGTCAACATGCAACTGATTCTGTATATGTGGACTGATTGGCAAAAATTAAAATACTGATATATGGATTTAAGCAACCATCTATTCTTGTATAGAGTTAACCACCTGTCTGTCCTTGACAAAATGCTTATTGTAGGAAATGTATACTTGTTGGGTGATGATGAGCCAGCTCATGCTTCTTGACTGTTGGTTGTTTCCTACCTGAGTATTTAAGTTTTAGTGGATCATATGCGTAGAAATTGTTGTAACAAATGTGAAATATTTTTCTTACCATTGTGTCTGATGAATGCATTATTTAGCACATTGACGGCCCAATACTCTTTCAACCTGAAAGCTAAAAAGCCTAATATCTGTTGATTTTATCTTAAAAAAAAAAAGGTGGTATATGTTGGTTCCTTGGTGAGATTTTTACTGCCAGATATCTATTCTGCTAATTGATTTCTTTGGAAACACAGGTTTTTTTCTTGGTGTTTCTTCCAACACCCGTTACCAGCTTATAAACGGAATGGAAAGCCTGGTTGAAGCATTACCTTTGGCAAAGAGAGTCCCAGCTCTTTCAATGGCATTCACTGTTGGTGTGCGATTTGCCAATAATATTTATGGTGGAATGCAGTTTGTTGACTGGGCCAAATGGAGTGGGGTACAATAGTAAGTCATTTTATATCTCAATTAGATTAGTTCAGTTAAACAATAAGAATGGAGAAAGAACAATTATCAAAATTTTGTATCTCTGAACCTTAATCAGTCCAGAAACATGTCAGTTTTGCTGTGATGCTATTTCTCAGTTCTAACATAAGGAGGAGGAGCAGAGATACAGTCCAATTTTGCATTTTGGGTTTTAACCTTCTATGGGGTCTTTTCTTTACTGTTATGTTTGAATGATATTTGGTAAGAGCAAGGTTATTATTTGTTCTGCTTTTAGCTATAAGTTTGCCTACATAATTTGGCCATTTAGGTCATGTCCGATTCCGATTCTTGGCTGATACCATATTGTTGGATCGGTATGAATAGATTTGTTGATTCCGATCCAATCTCATATTGTATTGCTTGGAGGTCAATCCATATTGAAATTGGTGGAACCGATCTTGGGTTTTAAATCTTGTGTTAAATTTGTAAATTCTCATTGAGTTGAATTATTCGTGAAGTATTTCTATTTCTATTTCATTAGACCGTAAGGGTGTCAATCTGTGTTTAGATGAAGATACAAAATGCAGAAACCAAATTGAATTTAACTGAGAATAGGAATACATTTTCTTTTTTTTTGGTAAAGAAATAAGAATACATTTTCAAAACTAGAATAGAACTGATTTGGTTTGGGTTATGGTTTTTATTTGGTTTAATTCAAGTTTATATTAGTTTTATGTCTTATTTTAGGCATTTTGGCTAACTTTTTTCATATCCAACAACCAAAAGAAAAAAAATGTTGGGGTTATAATCTATCAAAGAATATTAAAAATAGGGAAAATTGCGCCCCCTCCCCTATACTTTGTCGAAATTACACGTGAATCTAAGGGATGGAACGAATTTTGTCCCCTTATCTTGTTGTTTGAAAGATTCTTAGAATTAGGTCTAATTCGTTAATCACCATGAAATTGGGACATCACTTAATATCATACATTTTAATGTTGAAAATACCCTTATATATACACATGAAGTTGCCTATATACCATAGCATCTTCTTCTTTCTTCTTTCTTCCTCTTGTCCTCTATCAACATAATCACCATTAAAAACTAAGAAGCGATTTTCAGAGGGAAACCCAGCATCCCACAAAAGGAAGATCATGTCATGCAACTGCCCGTGAACGTCATTGACGATAATGACGCTGGATTCCTCCCCACACACATCAATTCTGACGCAATTAGGTTCTTTATGTAGGATCTTGAAAGCCAAGGGAACCAGAGAATCAAAAACAGAGACGGGCAATATGGAGGGGAAATTCAAAGGGGCAACGTTCCTGGATGACCACTCGAAGGTGGATATGAGGTCGTGGATCCAATCTAGACTTATCGTCCCATCTGGAGGCCATGAAAGAGGGATCTAAGAAGGTGGAGGATGTGGGTCTTTGAACAATAGTGGCGATATCATCCATTGAAGAGTTCTCATCCGAAGCAGGCTTCGGATTTGGAGAAGAATTTGTAGTCCTAGTTGTTGTTGGAGTAGGAGATTCTGATTGTGATAACATAATTCGAAAGATCCCTAATTGTCACTGTAATAGAGGTTGAAGAACACGATCCCTTGAAAACTCAAAAAAATATTCAAAAAATTGGTAGTGTTTTAGGAATTGCTGATTTCCAATATCCAATGGATGAATAAATAAAGAAAGTGAGAAGAATCGACATTCTCTTCTCATGTGAAGCATAGAGATGGGCTTGGCCAAGGTCAAGATTGCTGGTCAAAACCATGCCCTCTCCATTGTCGGCACCCTCTTCAAGGTACCATTGCTGCTTCTCCGCTTACTTCATAGGCTGGGATCTCAGGAACCTTGCCGGTGTCCAAGAATAAGGCCCGTTTGATAATGTAACCAGAAATGTGTTTGTGTTTTCTTGTTATCAGAAACAAAGAAACGGCATAAATACCGTTTGGTAAAAGTGTTATGTTCACTTGTTTTTTGAAACATAAATTGAAATTTAGAACAATTTATGCTTCAAGAAACATGAATGACGAAACAAGTTTTACTTGTTTCGCTCGTTTCTCGAAACAAAAATATGACACAAAAAATTGATATTGAAGACGGAGTTTGGCATCACTACCATCACCACTGTCTCCGACTAGCTCCGTCTACAGAGTTCCTCTCCATCTTGTCAGCCGTCGTCGATTTGGGTTTCTTAAACCCCATTTCGGGAACCACCTCCACCTCCGCCTCTGCCTCCATGGCTTTAACAGTGGTAGTACTCCTCACCGCGCTCTGCTTCGTGGGATTCTTCTCCTTTTACATTCACTGTCTCTCCGAGAATAATCCCCCAAACGATCCCATCCGCCGACGCCTCCGCCGCAGCACCAATATCGTTTGCTTGACTGCTGCAACTCTCTACCGAGGTCGCAATCCCCAACTGCGAGCCATCTCGCCTCACCTATCGCACCCTTCACCACCATCGCCTCACCCGTCGCAAACCTTGATCTTTCAACATCGGCCTCACCGCAGCCCCATCGCCTCACCCATCAAAGATAGAGAGAGAAAGAGGACAAACTAGTTTAATGTAGAGGGGTTTCTTTGACTATTCTTTCCTCTGGCTTCCATTCACTTTTTCAGCTGAATCTAGAGAGCTTACATTGTAGGAAGAAGAAGAGGAAGAGGCGGGTTGGGTTCTTGGTGTGGGGCCGAGTTGTGTTGAAGGTAGAAGAACAAGCAGCAGCAGCAAAAAAGGAAGTGGCAGCAGGGGGTGGAGGTGGTGGTGCTGCAGGAAGAAGGAAAAGAGGAAATGGCAAGTGGAGTTGCAGGAGGAAGAAAGAAGAAGAAGAAGGGGCAGGTGGGTCCGGGGGCAAGAGGAAGAAATGACTACCTTTTTGCTAGAAACGGACGCTTTAGATCCGATTAGAGAAAACTAAGACAAAATCGAAAAAAGTACAACCGATCGTTATCCACCGGAATGTAAATACAACACTGTAATCATCCAATCAAACGGAAACAAGGTTTATCAAACACCCAAAATTCTGTTTCTGTTCTCAGAAACGGAAATTTCTATTTCTGTCGTTTCTTGAAACAGAAATAACAGAAACATTATCAAACGGGCCCTAAATCTTTCTTTAATGAAAAAATCCATGGATTTTTGTAATCTCTGTTTTTTTGCTAAGCTGGATTCAGATTTCATGCAGAGGGTATGGATGAGACCCTTTTCCATTCTAATATGGTCTTTTGCTGTTTAAAAGTAGCAACTTATTCACACCGTCAATGCTAGGGGAGGGGGCGTAAGCCCTTTAAACCTTTGGATCCATGTGCAATTTCGATAAACTATAGGGAAGGGGGGCATAATTTTTCCTTAAAAATAATATAATTTTATCCCGTTGTTTATTTAGTTTGAAAATAAGTGAGTAATTCAATTCAACGTTTTTAGTCATAAAAATGGAACTAAAAAAGAATTGAGAAAAGATTTCTACTTTTGAAACCAAATTCAAATGGATTTACTTTGGTTTTGTTTTAAATGATTGGTTTTAATTTTAGTTTTGATTCTAAATTGGCACCCTTAATTTACCTGAACCCCTTTCCTCTCTCTCTCTCTCTCTCTCTCTCTCTCTCTCTCTCTCTCTCTCTCTCTCTCTCTCTCTCTCCAGATTAAACGCAGCTGATTCCCATGAATGAGTTATATACCGTTCAGATTTTATGTGTCAAATTGTGAATTTTATCAAAACCACGTGACCCATATGCATCAAACATTTTCCTTCCAAAAGGAAAATGCTTATCTTGGCAGCCCATCATTTAAGCAATTTGAAGGGTATATACCCCTTGGATCAATGATCAATGATCAATTTTTCTGCAAAATTTTGAGTCTCATATCACCCTTGTGGTCCATATGTATTATACTTTTCTTAATTTTGGATTTTGTTTGATTGCAATGGAAGTTAAAATAAGAAAAGTGAAAAATTTTAATTCAAGCTTTTTTTTAATTGTTACTAAAGGCACAAGAATTTTGTTTCTTGCGTCAGACTAGTGGTGCTCTTAACAAATATTAACCTTACCCTAACGAGCTGTGTGCATAAGGCTTGAGGCTCTAAACCTTTTAATTCGGAGTCCCTCGACTAGTGAAGATCTTCTCTTCTTCTATGATTACCAAAGCTGCTCTGTTTCTCCTTTTTCTGTCATTATTTCTTACTATAGTTCTAGGATCGGTATTGGATGGGTAGAATCACCTTAAATCAGATCAGTATCGGTGATGGGTGATGCGATCGCATATATGTGAATACGAATCAAGGGTCAAAGGATTAAAAAAAGTCATTTTTTAAAGGGTAATTTACAACGTCATCTCCTGGAGAATGCCAATATTAGAGGGACACCCCTCTCTTTCACCAAATAAAACTCGGACCCCCTGCCGTTAGTTAGTGTCACAGAATATACCAAGAATGTTGACATCAGCAATTCATTTTTTTTTTCCAAATACCATTTTGCCCTTAAAAATAATGGAGTACTGAAATTGCCCTTGTGTTTTTGCTCGCCCAAAGAAAAAATAACAGCTTTGGCGTTCTTTATTGTAATCTGATTCTTAACTTTTCGATGCTTTTATCTTTGATATTCATTTCTTTAATTTGGAAACATTTCTGAGTCATCTGGGTATGAAGATTTACCAGAGGGACTGTAAGATAAGGACCTAGTTTCACCTTGGTAATGCTTGTCCTTTAATGGAGACTACAAGCCCTCTGGACCATGAATAAAAGATTTTTCCTCAACCTCATCATGTTCAAATTCAGTCCACCCAGGCAAACTGGATTTCATGGAAAAGGGATCTGAGTCTTTACACCGTACACCAGTAGGAAAGAATGGGGAGCCATGTTTCCTCTGTCGATTCAAATCCACTGTAACCGTCTCATGGCCATATGCATCACCCCCTTCTTCTCTAGTCACTGCAAGGTTAAGGTTTAGTTTTCCAACAGAAAAGGAACCTTCCTCTTTCTGAGCATATTAATCTCATCCAATCTCGTTTCTAGATAACACAAATCCATCCCTACCATAAACCTTAGTCAGGAAAAAATAAAAACAAGTATCGACCACCATTAGAAATTTCAATGACAATCTCCAAAACCTCAAACAGAAAACCTCGTTTGATTTTCCACTACCATAAAACATAAAACAACCAGAACCCTACATCTTATTTTAATTTCAAAAAAATAAAAAATAAAAAACAATAGTTCAACACAAACTCTTATTATCAGCAATAGAGTCTAATGAAGAACTAGCATAGACTTAGAAAATGTTACCAACTATACCAGCTATCAAGAAGAAGAAATGAAATGCAGAAGGTCAATTATGATCCAGGGCGGGGATCCTCTGCTCTGCATGATGAAAAGTAAAGGATTATTCTGGAAATGCGTATGGAGATTCACCAAATGAGAAAACTGAATCAACTTTTGAGGAAGTAGAAGAGGGGGCGTCTGATTACCATTTCAAACAGTTTTTGTCCCCTGAAAAGAGAAAATTGAATCAATTGCACCACAAGTTCCTTTTGATCCCTCAGTCTGCCCTTAAAAATGAACTTGTAACAGAGTGACAACTTAGGATGAAAAACAGAGGAAAAAAAAAAAAGAAAAAAGAAAAAACAAAACCAAACCTTCTTGCCGACGACCTAAGATGGCAGCGATGGGAAGTGCACCACACACCGGCGAAGGAATGAGCACAACTCACCGGCGACAACAGCTCGGGTAGTCTGGATTTCGTTGGACTCACAAGTCTTAGGTAGAGAAAGAAGGAACGATGGAGAGAAAGTGATAAAAGAGGTAAGGGTGAATAGAAGGGTATTTTGGTATAATATAATAAGTATGATTTACTCATAAGGGCTAAAGTGTCATTTTAAAGCATCACTTAACAGAGACTGACGACAAGGGGCCCGAGTCTAATTTGGTAAAAGAGAAGGGGTGTCCCTATAATATTGGCATTCTCCAAAGGGTGGTGTTATAAATTATCTTTTTTAAAATGAAAACCAAAGATATTTATCTGTTACAAAGGTAATTTGAGTTGATGTTGAATCAGTATCAATCAAGACTGATCCTAATCCTAATCCCAACCCAACATCGATTTCTAGAAGCCTGCTCCCTACTTAGGGTGAAGAAAGCAACAAAATTTATCAAGTGAAGAAGTTTCTATAAAACCCTGCTCGTCAATGACTGTTTCCACCTTAGGGTGGAGTTCAAGCATGCCTATCATCAAGCTAATTTCATAGCTGATGCTTTAGCTTCTTGTATAGCCCGCACCTCCTGTTGTTCTTTTGTGTGGGATCTTACCCCTCTCCCTTTCTTTCTTGGTTTTTACTTGCCGATTTTTCTGAGATTTCTTTCTCTGGGTTGTAACTAGTTCTTCTTTTCTTGTTTAATTTATTTCTTTACCCAAAAAATGAAAAAGGTTTTGATGGGTCGGTCGATTTAGATGATGACTTTTTAGCTAGATGCATCCAGAATCTTCTCGAGAGGTGGGATGTGATATCTCATCCTCTTTTCTATATTTTTAATGAAAAAAGACAAAATAAATATATAAATGAAATAAAAGATCCATTGACCCAAGTCACCGAATAATAGAAAAAAAAAAAAAGGGACAGGATCGAAATGATCAGATTGGTTTTAATCGAAACCCGTTAGAATTGACTAAAATATGCCTTAACCTTAAGAATTCAGTAGGATCTATTCGAACCGATCTGGTTGAAATGGTCCCGATTCTTGAAACACTAACAGAGAATATCAGTTGGATGCCGTTTCTGTTTCTGTCCTTTTTAGGGTACCAGTTGAATACTGTTCTGAATACTTAAGTAGTAACGTTTGTTTTCTAAATTTATTTAAAAACATTAGTTTTTCATAGTCTTAAAAAACTAGGTGCACAGCTACACCTTTTGAGTATAAAATATAAAATTTCTCTTGTTTGTATAATTAATTTGATTCTTAATAAAAATTTATATTTTTACTATTATTTTTAAATAAAAAGAAGCATGAAAGCCAATGTGGCCTTTACAACCTCAGAGGGGCAAAATGATTGTCCCACCCAATGAAAGATGGAAATCTTACCGTTGTTGAGCTTATGTGCACACTCTTCCATTGGCCCCATGTTGGAGCAGAGTTCATGTTGCCTTTTAGGGATTGAAATTCTCTCTCTATTTTTTTAGAGAAAGATCATTGCCCGTCCTCATCCCCATGCCCAAACATAGTCCTCGGTTTCAAGGGACTATGAAAAGGTGCCCCTATCCTTTTGAAACCCATGGTCATATCTAAGTTTGGGGAGTGAAGATGGACACTATTCTTTCTCCTTTTTTAAATCTGTAATTGGTAAAAAATTCTGGTAAAAAATTCTGGTTTTTTTTTTCCTAAAGAATATATCCTATGACATTTGTTCCGAACTAAAATTGTATTTTTACTTTATGAAAAATCTTAGGGTGCAACTTGGATAATGAGTTTCATCATTAAACTTTTATAAAAATAAAAAATAAAATTTCATCGTTAAACACCAGCCCTCTATCATACATAGTTTAAACTACTCATTCTCAATGCAATTGAAGGGCCAAATGTGATGGCCTAAGGGGTCCCTCTCTTCATTGTTGAGTAAATGGAAACTGATCTTACTAAAATTGTAATTTATTTATAGGAAAAAATCCTCTGAGGTACAGGGGTAGGGCATCCTGTGTCTATCTCTATCATTCTCACATGAGATAACCCGTTGCCCTCCAATGTTCAATACCGTTTTGCTATACCTCGTTGATGCACTCCTCTATGCCGTTTGCTCATATAAGGGTGTCAATAGTTAGCCTTCACAAGTAAGACTGACTTGTTGAAGCTCGAGATCAGCTCGATCGATCAATAATCGGGCATTCCCAGTGCAAGGTAGTGAGTGGCCTAATGCTCACTCGACCAAGACCCACAAAATATTATGATTTGACAGATAATGGTCTATTTATAGCATGATTAGCTTGTTTAAACCTATTTTACCCGAATATAATTCATTAGTGCTTATTTGATGTCTATTTATAGTCAAATTAGTCAATTAACCCGTTTAAGCTCGATTTAACCCAATTACATTGAGCCCAATTATGTACTAGTATTTTACTCCCTCCAAAAAATTTTATCGACAAGTAACCAACAAATGTATGGCAACAGTTAAAAGGCAAAAAAATGTTTTTGTGTTTTTTTCTTTTTTAATACATTTGGAACAGAACATGTATGAGACGTTTCATTTTGCTTAAAAAAAAAAAAATACTTGGAATAATTTTGAGAAATAACATATTTGATTAAAAAATATTAATTTAAAAAAAAAAATACACACAATCAATTCCTTAAAATATATAATGATGTAAATGATAGTAACCTTAAATTGATAGATACGGATCAAACCCAATCGAGCTTGAGAAGCAAACAAAGAAGCAATTTTCTGCTCGGCGGAAGCACAACTGATAAGAACATCAATTGGCATTAAATAGTACTAATAATATAGTAAGAATTTATAAGGTCAAGAAGATTACGTTCCGTCTAAAAATTCTAAGCCGCGTGTGAAGTCTTACTTTGAACATTCGATCTGGAATTTCCAGCTAGAAGGTCGCAAGATTTTTCCTGATCTTTCTTCTTCTCCTTTCCACAAAGCTTCATTTCCCTGTGGCGTAAGGTTTGCTATTGACTCTGAGCAAAGACATAAGAGACTTTATTGCTTGAACTCGAATTTTTAAGATTGGGTCTCGACAAAATCTTGAGATATCGTTAGGGATTCCATCGGATTCTCCAAAATCCGGACATTGTTCGGGGGATTTCGGTCGTCTTTCAGTAGATTTTTCCGGGTCTATCGAGGTAAGCTCTATAGATTTTGCTTATTTTTTTCACAATCCGAGACTATATATTGGCTTTGCTCCGTGATTGAGATATGGGTCTTTTACAACTCGAGGGAATTTATATTGTAGCTAAGTTTTGTGTGAAAAGGGCTAAATTTTCTGATCGTTTGGTGTCTCTTGTTCTGTTTATAGTTCAATTTCTTCGTCTTTGTAATGAAATTAGTGACTTGAACGAAAACTGGTGTGATTAATTGTTACATCTGAACTAATTAGAGTTTCGATTGTGGAAGAACATAGAGAAGTCTTGGAGGTTGTTTACAGGAAGCTGATTCGTTAGCATGTGGATTTTTTTTATCCTTTTTGTTCAGAACCAGTTTGGTTAACATTGAAAACTAGAAAAGAGTGCTGGGTGGAGCAATGAATCGAATGAAAAAAAAAAAAAAAATGATTTCTTGCGTCTGGGGAAGCGGCCACCTTGTAAATCCCATTGGATAGATGCTCAGAATTTCGTTCACATCTTCATTAGTGGTTAATGTATTAGACTATACTAAGTAATATAACTGAATAGGGTACGGAAATGAATAATACCTTCCCATGTAATTCATCAGAACAATATATTTCAAACGTTTTTCCTGCATTTGGTGTAGAAATTGTCTCACATCACATAATCTCATCATTTTGCTTTCTAATTTTGAAGCAGTTGGTATTTTTAATAAAAAAATGTTTTCATTTGATGGTTATGTCGGACAAATACAACTAAAGGTAACAAGGAGTTGGTTAATAAATTTCTTCTGCATATAAGCTTCATGCATTTCAGCTATACACTTCATTGAAAGAATGTCGCACAACACACATTTTTCCATTAGTCAATACCACAAAACCTCAAATCAGTTCCTATTACTAAGTTATCAGACCTCAAATTACACGATCAGACTACAAACTCCCACTTAAATTAAATAAAAACAGTTTAGTTCTGCCTTGCATGACTAGAAACTTCACTTGATTAACTTTAGTTCCTTTGGACTTGGGCCTCAACGTTGATTGGTTTCCAAGACTGCAACTCAGACTCCAAAGTGACATTCTGCTAGCTGAGAGCTTTGTCCTTATGCAAAGATCTATGCCTTAGGTCAATGAAGATTGAATCTGCCACTGAAGCAGTAGCACTTGGTTGGTTGGAAAAATATGATCAACTTTGGAAACCCAAACCCAGATGGAACCAGCCCAACCCGTGTTTTTGGACCAACAATGGATGGAAGTAGTTAAGTTTTTTAAGTCTTTTATTTTCTGGGGTAGGTAATAAGCTAGTTATTTTAGTTTGAACTCTATTTAGTATTAGAGTTGGTTTACAAGTTAATTTCAGTCCTAGAGTCTAATTACGGTTCTTGTTTATTTTCCATTGTGTATTTTCTTGTACCCAACATTGAAATTTAGAATGGAATAGACAATAATTGAATTAAATCTCTGAGTGAATGTGTGATAGGGAGTATCCTCCTTTCCCCCTGAAACTCTAAGACTATCTCAGATTTCTCTTCTTCTCTAACTGGCCCTCCACCATCCACTCTACTTGGACCTGAGGAACACAATTTATGGAGCCTGAGCTGTTCCTGAACGAACTTCTTGGTGCTGCTTGACCAAGATTGCCAAACCATGAAACATTAAAGTTTATCTTGGTAAAGTTGATTCTGCAGGGATGGTGACCAGATTCATGTATTGGTGTGCTTTTCTATGATGTAGTCCATAAATTAATTTTTGTGCGTAATGCTTACCAGATAATAGAAGTATATTTCAGTGCACTTCCTTATTATTCTATTGCTAAGTTAGCTGTCTAAATCTAATAAAACCTCCAACCCTAAAAGACTCCCTGTGAAGTAAATATTCTTTCAGAACATGCAATACTATACATTGGCAATTTTGATCCTTGCTTCACGCTCTCTGAAAATCCAATCCTTTAGTTTATTTCTTCTTGAGGTTGGACAAGTCATCGCACAGAAGATGGTCAAAGATCTATTTTTCTCAGCGTTGAAACGGATCTAATTTCTTGACTTGCTTGATCCTCTCTTATATGTTTTTGTTATATTGTTCTTTCACGATACCTTTTGTTATGAATAAAGCCATATCCGTACTTCAATTGACATGCATGACATACGAGGTAAGACATCTATTGATGCCTGTGCTTGCCAAGGTGTGTCTGAATATAAGTTTCTTTGCCCTCTAAGCTTGAGTAACCTTTTGTGATACATGAGCTTCTCTATATGCTGCTTCAATACTCTAGGCATATGCTATGTCCTGTACCTTGTAAGGTTGAGGAATCCCATTCATAATGACTATAAAGAGTATGGTTTTAGTGCACTTGTCTTATCCAGTTATCTAAATTCATTAACACAAATGGTGTCTCTCGGATGAGTATCATGGACTTCCAAATTGCATTTTACTGGAGCTTTACTGGTCTTCTAAGAAAATGGTCCATTCTGGGATGGGAGTGGGTCGGGATCTGTGCATTGTTTTAGTAATAGTTTTCCTTGGGTCTTGGAATGTCTTGATTGCCAATCCAGATTGGTATATCATGGGAATGTTCTGGAGTACAATACACTCCCATGATTCCGAAAGATTTTGCAGCTGTTGTGAAATCTATTATTGAAGACCTGGGAAATAGTACAAAAAATTTAAGATAGATTCATGTGTTTTGGGTTGGGAAATTCATTATTGCTATGAAATTACTGATTAACTTGTTGGCAGGTTAGGTATGCAGAGTCAGCTTGTTTGTAACGGGTGTAGGAACCTTCTTCTTTTTCCGAGAGGAGCTACGAATGTCCGTTGTGCAATATGCAGTACAGTTACCCCTGTCCCACCTCCAGGTACTGTTCTTCCCATTCATTTCTTTTATGTGAAAAAGAAAAAGAAAACTTGATAAAAATGAAAGAAAAAATAAAAAGCATTTACTTGTATATCTTTGTTCATTTGCCTTTTCTTAAAAATAATTTCCAATGGTTAGATAAAAAATTGTATGTGGTAGAATAGAAGAAATTATTGATTAGAGGTTGGTGTTAGCATTTGACATATTTTAGTCAGGAAAGTTCAGTTTGATTAAGTCGCAAAATCGTGGGTCAGTTAATAACTCAAATATTGCTTGCATTTAATTAAAAGATAATGATGTCATCTTTGGGTTCTATTTTTCTACTTTTGGTTCAATGAAGGGAGAAGTGTGCCAGCAGAAACACATATATCAAATTTATATCTAGATTGCACTTATTTCTGCTATTGATCTTTTATTTACATTGAAGTTGCTGGTATTTTCATTGCTGAACTATTAACTGTCATAGTAGATATTTAAAATCTTAATTTGGGAACAATTTTATGGTTTAAATGGAATTTAAAATTTTTGTTGGGATCTTAAAGGAACAAATTGAGAATAGTTTTTGGTTCCATAACACATGCCATGCAGGGATGGAAATGGCTCAGCTGGTATGTGGAGGTTGCAGGACATTGTTGATGTATACTCGTGGGGCATCAAGTGTGAGATGCTCATGCTGCCACACAGTTAATCCTGCAAGACCAGGTATAAATTTGTCAATTTTTTGAGAAGCATATGGAAGGTCAATGCCTATGATTAGTGGTTAATCTAGGGATTCCAGGGCTTCTCTGAACTTCTTGTGTTGTAGTTATTATTCAAAATTGGAGTTAAGAGGGATATTTGTCATTAACGGGGTACAGGGATAATGGTCATCCTGCACCCGCAATGGCAAGTGTATATGGGTTCAAGGCTCATTTCTGATTGAATATCCCACTATCAATGTTTTGTATATGAAACATGATATGGGTTGGACATTACTGTAAATTCCTTTGCTTGCACCCTTTTATTTCTTATTTTACCATCAAAGGATTGGACTGTTAGGATCCTCCTGTTTCATTAGTTTTTGTTATGGTGATATCTTCCTATGATGGGTTCTACACTTTTGGAGGTTTGTTCTTCGTACCAAAGCATATGGGCATGGATTTTTCCACTCCATTCATTCATATTATTTATACCATTGTTTCTTAATGTCATTTCAATTCTTTTTGCCCAACATGAATATAAATTCAAAGTTCTCTCTCTCTCTCGCTCTCTCATACAGACTCACACAAGGAAAATAAAAATAGATGCAGTTCTCTCACTCACTCTCTCTCTCTCTCTCTCTCTCTCTTTCGTGATTGACTTTTTCAGTCTGAATATTAATCTCTGGTTATCTCTGAAGCATCTAGCAATGTTGCCCATGTGAACTGCGGCCAGTGCCATACATTGCTCATGTATCCATGTGGAGCTCTGTCAGTCAAATGTGCAGTCTGTCAATATGTTACAAACATTGGGGTGAGTTCATCTGATTGTGTTATTCGGATTTTAGTTTCCAATAATCTTCATCATTTCATGTAATAAATGTATTAGAATAATGTTGACAGTATAAGCTGTTCAAATCGATACATTTTATACTGTAGGGTTTATCCAATTCCCTTGATTATTTGGACTGTACTACTTTGAGATGAACAGTAAGATTAACATTAAACAGCTAAACAATCCATGTGACATCGATATGGGCAAGTTCATTTTGTATTGCCTGACCATGTTTGCATCCTAAATCTGTTGTCATGGGTTCAATGTCTATGGCTTCGATGTATTGTAGTACTGAATTTGAATGATCAAAACAGTAGCCAAACAAGATCTTTTCAAAGAGAATTAAATCCAGATTTGAAGAATAATTAATAGAAGCAAATCAGATGATCATAATTGTCTAAAAATCATATTGAGTTCAGTAATAGAGGGTTAGAACACTTGCTGAAAATATGAGATTAATTCAATAGTCAGATCGGCATATATAGAGAATTCCTAGCAGATCTAGGAAAGGGCAAAACAGTAATTTCAGGGACTGAAATTGTGATAAAAATTAGGACTTGAACTACAAATCAATTCTACATATGAATCAGGTATTAGTAGTTAAATTAGATAAAAAAATCAGAACCCGAATCAGTGTATCAGGGTATAAACATTAGCTTAAGTAGAAACAGGGGAAGAATTGGAAAACAGTTCCAGATCGGCAGGTCAATCTTGCCAAAATTGAAATCGAGTTCTATTTTAGATAGATATAATATTCAATTTTGATTTGGAAGGATTCTAATGGTCGGATTTCTTAAATCTCAAAACACATGTAACATGTAAATTCTAGGTAGAACAAGAGTTTGTAGAAAAATTCAAGATCTGAACTTACTTGTTAATGGATGAAGAAGATGATGGAATAATAAGAACAACAAAATATAATACCCGGGCTTCACACCGCGAGGTGGTTTGATTGGATCAAATGTCAATCTCCTTGATCAGACACAAGTGGTTTCTTGATTAAACACAAGAGATTCTTCACCACTGGTAAAGGAGTCAGCAAAAGCCTATTCGTTCATCAAAATTCGTGCATAATGCTAGGCCCCTGTACAAGCTTATATAAGACTCAAAAATAGACTAAACACTGAAAAAGAAAGGCTTAACCCAATCCTTAACTAATAAGATAATCTAAACTAACTAGGAAACTGAACTATTGAAGGGAATTAACTCAAAACATGGTCAAACTTTAAGTCATAACATGCCTTCGATTTAAGTTTGATGTGGAATTAAATAAAGATAAGAGTTAAAGAGTGGAAATGGGAGATCCCATAACCATACTTAGCTAAGGTAGCCTATGCTTATGTGGATTCCACTATCTAATAGCTAAAGAATAAGGGAAGTCCCTTATGCTTATTTTTACCCATGGTTTAGTGATGTAGATCAAGCTGCTAAGTCAAAGAACCTGTGGTTAAGGATAATTAGTAGAATCTTTTTGCTCTAACCTGCAGGGTAGAAATTGTAGGGTTAATGACAAGCCCATTAACTTAGTCCCTCATAGAAGCTCTGCATTTCACTTCTTCGGTGGATGTTTATCAATTTGGATCACAATATCCAAAAGAAAAAATCTAGACAGGGCTTCAACCCCATATTATATTGGGGTCTGGGTGCGGGCTGGATGTATCAATATAATTTTTTTTTTCAAGGAGATAAACAAAGATGTATTAAAGGTGTTTTATTATGTACTAAAGTTTATATATGTACAGATATGAAATAGATGGTTTACGATAATAAAATAATAAATATATAATACGTTTATGATTTATACCATACTTGATGCATTACAGCTATGAATTTTCAATATGTTTTGGCCATTGTAAGCATTTTAATGGTCCACTGAGTTGTAGAAACATGGCCAGGTCACATCAATAGATCTTGGATTTTTGCTTATTGCTTGGTCAATGTATGGCCAAGCTGGGTTTTGTGATCGGTTTGAATGGGGCTTCCCACTATGTTGGGTTAGGAGTAATAAACTATGATTTGGATCCTCTGAATAGTAAGGCCTTTCTGGAAACTAATCAAGCTCAAGAAATATTACTGTTTGTTGAATCATTTCCCCCCTTCTAACCCACTCGCAAATAAACAAATAAATGAGTGGTTCCCCATGAGAGGCGTGGAAGATAGATGGTTTAGTCATGTCATGCAACCATGCATATTTTCACCTCCTTTCTGGTCACTGTCATCAATCTTTCAGTTAGTCCAATACAATGATCTTATATGCCTTGTTTAGGTGGTCTTTGATTTATCTCGAATTACCAATTTAGGGAACTTGTTCCTCTTGCATACATTGCTTTGTTGGTACTATCAATTCTATTTTAGTATTTGTTGTATTTTGAGCTGTTTTAATGATCACAGACGGGTAGCATGAGAGTGCCAATCCCTGTGCAGAGACCGAATGGGGCCAGCATGCCCTCGACTTCAACAGTGAGTTCTTGAACCACACTGTATTTTAGCTTTTCAGAAGTGGAGCTTGTTTTTGTCATATCTAAGGGCTAAGTGAATTGTTTGTGTATGCTTCAGTTAATGCCACATTCTCATGGCCATACTGTTGTTGTTGAGAATCCTATGTCCATGGATGAAAGTGGGAATCTGGTAATCTTCTCCATTTGCCTGACTACTTTAATTTAGATGTTTAATTTGAAAATTTCAAAATGTCACTGATATTTTTATATTTAAAACCAAGAAATCGATGATCAAAATCTTAATGTTGCAGGTGAGCAATGTTGTCGTTGGAGTCACCACTGATAAAAATAAATAATTGGATTCTGGTGGCCAAATTCCAACTGTAAGTACCAATTCATGTGACGTTCAAGATGCTGGAGCTCGATGTCAAGAAACTTTTCAAATGTTGTCTTCATAGAAAAATTGAATACTGTCAGTGATATATGTAAAAAATGCAGAGGAATGAGTGTTATTGTCCATCTGACCTGTGACCTTTGTTGAAACTGTGTTTTGTAAAAAATTCATATCTGACTATGTTAATATATACTTAAAACATTATTTTATTTTTTCCCTAAGTTTTGTATCAAAATCACAATGATGGGTTGAGTCTTGCTACTGTGTGCTAACACTAGGATTTTCCTGTAGCTCAAATTTCTTTCCAAATTGGATTAATCAAAGGGACTCGCGTGTGGTTTTTTTTTTTTTTTTTGGGGGGGGGGGGTGTGGTGTTGTGAAGGGGTTGGTTAAATTGCTTTTACCGCTGAATGTAATTATTGTTAAGATTGTATTGTTGATGGTCATCGTTGGGTTAGAGAAGAGAGTGTACTGCGAGCTTGGTTCTCTTCCAATGCTGGGTTTGGACATAATCTGAGATGGGCAAACACTAATATGTTTGACTCAAAACTCTCAATTAGGTAGTTAAGCTTTACTTGAATGGTGAACTGTGAGCTTGTGACCTATTTACTGCTCTGGTTATGGCACAGATTGATGCAAACCCAACAATTCCTATTCTGGCTGCAAGAAACTACCCTGTTATCAATCAGGTTGAGCCATGATTCCAGATACTGCTGTGGTAAATAGGGCCAGGGTGTTTTATTTAAATGCAGTGGCTGGTTACTTAACTGTGTTTGGGATTTATTCTTGGAATAAGATTCTGCACCTATGGCACATTTGGAAGCAAGAGAATATAAAAAGAACTGGTTTTAAGATGCATTTTAGAGTCGGAATCTATTTTAAGAATGCATACTAAGCACAGCCTTAATGTATTAAACGACCATTGTCTAACATTATGATCAGTTGGGAGTGCTGGATTGAACTCTATGGCGATCTGATTAGTTAGATTAGCTATTGATGGCAGTGGGTTTAATCACACCACAACCCGAAACCCATATCTTCATCCTACCATTATTTCCATGTGGCAGTTTGGTTAGTGCCTTAATTTGATTAGTTGACAAGTCAATATCTAATCATGGATCAAATTTTGAAAAATCTCAGTTTTCCATTTAATTGTCATTAATATCTTTTAAAATTGCATGAAAACATTGGGATCAGACCGTGGAAGAACTGAGAAGAATGCGCAATACGGAGTGAGTTGTAATACCAAATATGGTACGTATCTCAAGTGGTGGGGGATTTTTATCTATTTAACACTCAACTTGCTAAATCAATCAAGGGAGCTGAGCACCTTGAAAATTCCGTTATTTCGTTGAAGCATTGTGAGGAGGTGGCTTTTTTGATACCTAGGGTGTCCGGATCTTTGACCTGACTAGTCTCTGGGGTCACTGTGATACCGCTTACACAAGATCGGGTCAGTCCGAGATGGAAACTTTCGTGCGGTGGCCCCAAGAAGTTAGGTGCAATGGCGAAGGTTTGATCACGGGACCTCGCTTCTTGAGGCGGAGTACTGTGTCCCTTCCAAGCCAACTGTGCTAACTCCACAAGTTGAGTTGAGTCATAATATGGAGGCGACCCATCAAGTTGATAATATAAAGGATACATATTTGGATTCTTCAGAGGAAGCGTCAGAATCAAATGATGACGGTGGTGCTGCAGTCTTTAAAAACATGACCCATCCAGTAGTGAGAAGCTTTCTGCGGAAAAGTCATCGCATGAAAAGTGCCCCGTATTTTCTTCGATCTCAAGATTGAGTTACTTAAATTTTTTATAGCATCTTTTCCCAATTGCTAAACCTTGCCAAAAAAAAAAAAAATGCTTTTCTTTCTATATTTCAAGAATTGTGCTATAGGGTTTGTCCTGTTTGATTTAGGGACGTCTCCTCCTTTCTTTGATCTGCCCAAAGAAAGTTGTAGGGTTGCCTTTCTCTGTTTTTTATGTTTTTTCTTTCTTCATAATACATACAAGTTACCTATCAAAAAAAAAAAAAAAAAAAAAAAAAAAAAAAAAAAAAAAAAACTTACTAAATCATCAGTCCTCAGTTGAAAAGTGAGTGATGATTTGAAGGACTTCAAATATTGACTTGATAGACATTTTAAACATATCAAAGGGTTCGTTGAAGGGTTTTAGTAAGATGCCCCAAATGAAATTTTAGAGATCTCTGATATGAAATATTAGGAAGTGTGAATTCCTAAGCAATAGCTGAGTTGGCAAGGGATCTTGGCCTCATGAAGCATGTGGTTTTGAGTTCGACTCTTCTTACCCCACTTACATGGGGATATTTAGTACTCTTCATTGCTTTCAGTGAAAGTCAATTGTGGAGTCAGTATAGATCCACAAGACTAGTGAGGCCGAAGGTCTTGATACCGCTTTTTTAAAAAGAGAAAAAAAAAACGGAGGGGTGTAGGAAATGTTGAAAAGCTGTTGAAAAATAAATAAATTCAGGAATAGATTAATTACACTGAGTTAAGTTCGAAAGGCAAAATTCACAACCTCTTCTACCCAATACTCCCACCAACCATTCAATAGAATCTATCCATCGTTTGGCTAAAAAAATATTACCTGCACTCGCCTTGGTTGAATGAATTTCTTACCGGGTCCAGCTTTGGGTGGTTTTTTTGGGTTTCGCAGAAGAATAATTGATGTCCCGATGTCGTCTCGATCATCCGATACTCGTCACATTACCGCACTTGTGATTGCGATAGAGGATGTTTTCACATGAATTTAGGTGGTTTAAACTGGTTTGAGTGATGCCCACTTTGAAATTAGTCAATAAGGTGGATAGGGTATCAAGCTTGCTTACACTTCATCTCCAAGGGTGTTTGAGAATTTCCCAACCCCTCAAAAGAAACATGAACGATACAATACTACTCTTAGGAAAAATGGATGAAGCAACTTCGCTTGTTTGAACCAATTCAGGACAAATAAAATGACCATCTCTTTCTTTTTCTAGCTTTATAAGCATAGCCCTTTCTTCAGAAGTTCTATCTCTTCCCTTCCTCATTTCATTCTTTCTCTCAATCCCATGGCACATGAAGCTGGTGATCAAAAACCACTTGGGTCTTACCCTGCAGGGCCAGAAACTAAGAGACAAGGTTGGATCCTTTTGTTGCTGAGGTTTCTTGCATTGTTTGCCATTGTTTCTACTACACTCTTGATAATACTTACAAAGGAGACCAAAACTATTGTGGTTGCTACTATTGAGACTACTGAAGTTACTGCTGCTCTCAAGGCCAGATTTCAGCACACCCCAGCTTATGTGTAAGCTTTTTCTCTAAAACTAAACTTTCTCTGACCCCATAAAAAACACTCCACCGACTGGTGGCTTGGTCTTGGGCTAAGGTTGAACTTCGAAGCCTTGGCCTACAAAAAATGGCCCAGGTTTTGAGCTCACATTTACATTTTCATGACATTGTGAACTGCACTGAACCATCTGAATTTGATTGGATTGGCAAACCAGACAGACCCTTATTTCTCAGTTTTCTAATGCATTCTTCATGAAAGATGGTTTGGGACAGAACCCAGATAAGTTTATCACTAGAAGTGACTAACATTGGTAATGTGATGCAGGTTCTTTGTGATAGTCAATGGCATAGCCAGTATCCATCATTTTGCCACCTTGATGGCTGACTTAGTTGCTTATATATTTGACTTCAAGGGTTTTTGGCCTTCGATAATCACACTCTTGGACATGGTAATAAAAAGCTTCAACCTTTTTTACCCAATTTTTTAAAGAAAGATTGGACATTTCAAGTGGAAATTTTTAACCCTAGAGCTACCCGGCCAGCTAGGCACAGTAAAGGAGACCCTCCTAATTACACTTCAACTTTATTTTTGGGTAAATTCAATTACATTTCAACCACCAGGTGGATTGTGCATATATTCCAAAGTGGGTGTGCCATCAAAAAAAAAAAAAAAATCAAGACTTTTCGTCAAAGACTCCCCAAACACACCACACCCACCCAAGCTATAAAATTTGGGATCCGTCTCAATTGATATTGATTAGAATTAGTATCGGACAGCTAAAGACTTAGGATCAATCTCAATTGATATCAATTCGATTTGAATTTTAAAATCATGATTTTAAGGATCAATCTCGATTGATATCAATTCGATTTGAATTTTAAAATCATGATTTTAATCAATATAAATTGAAAATTATTTGAAAAAGTTAATTATATGTGAAACATTTAGGCTGTTGAAGAAATAGACGTAATACCATATAGAATCATAGATGATGGACCATTAAATTTGACATATGGTTAACCAAGAGGGTTCCTCATGTATCCAATCTTTATCCAAGAGGGTTCCTCATGTATCCAATGTTTATCCAAATGGAAAATCTTGTAATGTATCATGAAAAGTGTAGTTATAGTAGGGATTATGATTTGCAATGGAAATTACACTGAACTACAGCCTACAACCTAAACCCAGCCCTAGTTCCAAGTGTGCTTTGTTTTGGGCTTGAAGTTGAAGCCTTAGTTAAGCCCAAGCTTTGTTGGGCCATGACTAAATTGTATGAGCATGGAGGCACGCGTGCTTATCCTCCATTGGTTAGATTAGACACTTGAACTTGCATTGATTACTCAATGCCAGCCATTCGATCAAGCGATACAGTTTAAAATGAACAATCATGGATCAACATTTCTTGAGCAAAGGGTCCACAAGAAATTTCTGAAATAACAAGATTTGTTCACTGTTTCATTAGGGAAAAGTGGGTCTAGTGTCTACTGGACTTGGTGCTGCAACTGCTATGGCTGAGTTAGGGACGAAAGGAAATTCACATGACAGATGGTGCGAGATCTGTGACCATGGTGGTGGGACCCTCATCATATCCTTCATTGGGCTTGGCTTCTTGATGTTCCTCCACATGTTGTCAATAGTTACCCTTTTCAAAAAACATACAAATGAGCTGATAGTCCCATGATGCACTGGATCAACAGACTTCTATATTAAACCTGTAATTTGTGTTCTTGCTTTGTAATTTGATCATCCTAAACCAATAACTCTATGGATATGTTTGGAAGGTAAGAAAATGAAAAGAAGGATATATATAAAACAATAAGAATAATTGTATTCATGGAAAAATAAAGAGGTATATAGAATTAATATTTAGGGAATATCAAAACGGATATAGCCAAACAAATGACTTGAAACCTCTATCTTCGACAATACCATCAGCGGAAAGAATGGTCTGTATCAATGACCACGTCAGTTATATGAATGGTGGCAGGCATGCAGCCTTGCAAAATGGGTTGAAAGATTCAAAAGAGTTCTCTATTACACGATATGGATTGACTGGTTGCCTTGAACTTATCTCTATATATATCCTGTCATTATTTTTTTTTTCTCTCCTTAATGTGACATACTTATTCTTTCAACGGGTAAATTTTGTCAACATGTGATAATGATATTATGTTAAATTATTTTTAAAATATTTTAAAATTTTCTTACTTACTGTTGGCTTTAAAAATTGTAGATAATAAGACAAAAAAAGAATGTGACAAATTCGAAATACATATGTAGAGCTAGGTGTCATTCAAACTATCCTAATATGTATATGTTAGGAACGGACAATACTTATTTAAAAGTGAATTTCATAGTGTAAAAAAAGACCATCAAGAAAAGCTTTGAACTGTGAAGTAGATGGATCAAATTTGAATCGAATCATCGCTCATATGTTCTAAATCCCATTAGGAATCCAATCTTATCTGATAATTTGATGGTTCATTCACATGGTGATCCAAATTTGAATCTGATCTGGCCCTATCATGCAATATCTTATTATTGGTCTGATTTTTCTTTTTCAAAACAATATCATCAGATGAAATACACTTTTTTTGATAAAGACAAAATGACAAATGGCACCAAAAAATAAAATAATCTTAAAGAATTAAAAACTATTATATTTTATTAGTTCCCTCTAGATATTATGAGTTCCAAGGTAGCTCAGGATGTCACTTTCAGCACAAGGGTATTTTTTTTTTTTTTTTTTAAGGTTTTCAATTCAATGACCAAAGCACTTTTTGATTTTTTTCCCTTGGAACCAAAAGTGGGACTGCAGGGATTATCAGTAGAATAGGGTAGTACCGCTGCTCATAAGAAGCTATGTTTGATTTGTTTAGTTATCAGATCATAAAAAGATTTGAGTCTAATCAATACCTTATTCATAAGCTATGATCCAATCTAGGTCTAGATCAGCACCCATCCGTTAACAGCTCTACCATGAAGTAAATTAGATTTGTCCATAGCCTCTATTATTAGCCTTTAGAACTTTAAAATTCATTTAAGGCAAATGTCGAGGTGTAGTAGATGTTTAGTTGAGTCTAAAAAAATTGACAATTTAATGATTTATAATAGTCATGTGGAGGCTACATGCCTTGTAATGTTTAATTTTCATTTTCCTTTTCCTTTAATTCTGATTTTACATTATTAAACTTCACATCTAATTTAAAAACCCCCTCTCCTCCCCAACCCCACAAACCCCCCCCACCCCCACCAAAAAAAGAAAATTTTTTTTTTTCACTTCTAGTAAGCCTTAGATACAACAAAGCTTAGTTGAATTGGGTTGAGATATTAACTCATCCCTATCTTACACCCATCATGTAGGTCAACATCCTATCCAATATTTTAACACCCAGTGATGCTAATTCCTAAATTTTGAATCCATGTGTATGTACACACCTTTTGCCCTAAGGCTAAATATTTCCATTTCTATTTCATGCCTTGTCCTCTGGTCTACACTCATGGTGGTGCTTATGGATATAGAGTTTGTGGTTATAGATCAGGTATTAAATCCAGGCCTTTATCTATTTGTCAATACATGGGGAAGTATATAATTGAATTTATATTTGAATTTCGAAACATGATGTACTAGTGATCACATTAGTTAGACTTACTGCATTACCCTTCCACGTGACACAAGTGCATCGACTAGAGATAAAAATCAGCTGGTAACCTTATTCTTTTCTTTTCCTCAAAGGATGAATTAGTTTTCTCATTGTAATATTTTGAAAGTTATAGGACTTGATTATTTTCCCTTTAGTCATGGTGAACAGATTATGATGAATGAGAATTCATTCATCATGGAGGTTTCAGATGTGTGAAGGAAGTATCGGGAGGATATTTTAGGGAACATATATATACTAAAACCCAACAAAGATATGTGAATCCTAGGATGATATGATGAACCTTCCCACCTAGTGTTGGAAAACTTTCTCCAAAGTTATATTCCAATATATATCAGTTGGGGGTGCTTTCAAACTATTGGTGGTGGTGTAAATGCTGCTGGGTTGGCCAGTTTTAATTTGGTATGACATCTTCACAGATTATGAGCTGGTTTGTAATTATATATATATATATATATATATATATTAAAGTAATATTGAAAGGGAAAGGAGAAGAAAGAGAAGAAATCCCAAAAACCAGATTAAAGCAAAGATTTTGATATTGTAATCTCTTGATTGAGACCCATCAACTAAAAAAAAGTTTAAGTCCTTATCACGGAATATAGGACAAGTGGCAATTTATGGACCCAAACCCAGAGTTAATTAGGACCCCACCATTTCCTTATCTCCCCTCCTTGGAGCTATTTCTTCAATTGTAAAAATGTAATTGAATTAATTAAGACTCTCCTAAGACAGTTATATTTGAAGTAAGACTCTAATAAATGCAGCAAATCTTGTAGTGAGCTCATGTGGATTTTTTAACTATTCATCCATTAGGTAGTGATCAAAGCAGAATCAACAAAATCCAATTATTAATTAGATCAAATCCTTGGTCTTGTACTTAATCATCATGGGGGGCTGCTAAGCTCAAAGACTTCTATGTATTCCTTGTAATGCCATAATTTAAGGGGAGTTGGTGGTTTCACATTATACTATTCTTGCTCCCTTTATTCTCTTTTTAATTAAGAAATGATTTTTAATTCAAAAATACCAGACTATCCCCTCATGTAAAGGGTTTATACTTTTTTTATCAGTTAATAACAAGTGGTAGTAGAGTCATTTTGAGTAGGAATAAGTTTTAAGTACCTGCCAATTAAGTTCTATTTATTATGGTATGTTCCATTACCAAACCCTTAACCTGCCATACCAAAATTGAATCAAAAATCAGAAGTTGGTGAGGTCCCCTTGTCACAAATTTTCAAACAGATTCCTCTAGAACAATTTAAAAACAAGAGCTCAAATAATCATCACCTCCTTTTTGTTTTCTTTATTCAAGGATTATTCTGTTCTTGTTAATTTATTATTATCACAATCATTTTTATAAATATTATTTGAACAGTTTTCAAAGTTCAATTATTTATTTACTTAGTATCTAAATATTTAGTTGATTTATTTAAGTTGCTAAGAATAAATTAGATTCTATTTATCATTTAATTACATGAGAATGTGACAATGTGTCCCAAATTAGGATTCTTTAGATTATCGGAATAAGAAAAGATATTGAGAGAATATTTGATAGAACTTAGTGAATAATTTTATATGTTGCATGGCACTCTAATGGTCATGGAGTAAAGAAGCTTTGAATTAAGAGTCTCTTTTGAGAGTTGTTTAGGATTTGGAGGAACATCTTCCTCAAAAGGAATATCTCTCATTTTTTTTCTTACTATTAGCTCAATATTGTTAGTAATTACAATACAGAATGAAAAACATAAAATTATTAAAATGCTTGATGTGGTTTTTTGTTCCTACATCCATGGGATTGAGAGACTCTTACTTTGATGTCAAAATGGCTACACATAAAAATTAATTGGAAAGAGAGGCAGTGGAGAAAGACAACAGAATTTTGGATGAAGGGCAATCACTCAAGGAGATCCAATTACCTGGTTTTGAGGGATAATCTTCTAGCTCAGTGGTAGGCATTAGATTGATGGGTCTAGAGTAAGTCCATGCAGGAAAGGTCGAGAGTTCGGCCGTCCTATCCCTCACCCTTCTTGACATAGTAGTAGTACTCTGTAGTAGTATAGTACTGTAATAATATTTGTGGCCTAGTAAAGCTCCTTGCTGGCCTCGGTGTAGAGCCCGGTACAATTATCTAATTGTGATTTTGTTAAGATTCTTAGTTGATTTCAAATTTGGCCATTGGAGCTCATGATATATCTAATACTTCAATATAATTGGAATGGATGGAGATGTTGTATTAGTTCTATACGTGAGTGGTGAGGGGAATATCTTAGTTGAACACAAATTGTTGGTTTTAGCACTTTGTTGAGCCATTGAGAAGCTACAAATATCCTGGCGTTCAAGAATCTTCCTCCTATTAATGCAAACTAATATCCATCCTCAGATTTGGTAGGAGCTAGTTCTCCTCATCTGATTTGCCTAGGCATCTTATTAGTTGTCAATGATTTTATTCTTATTCCAGATCTGATATTAAAGTGAAGAAAGATAATATCATGGGCTTTGGAGAATATATATATTACATAAATTTATTTGTAATTCTAAACTTGAATTGTTGGTTGTGAGGAGAAGAGCAAGGATCTCAGGACGAAGTGGGCCCCTCAAGAGATAGAGATGCCATCATTGGAAAATGATTTAGATTGATCATGTGTTGAAATTTAGTCTTAACTTTGATTATTCAGTTTCATCATTTCATGTAGTGGCATATCACGATTTTTTCATGCATCCTTTTAATTGTCCTACATTTTTCAGTATTTTATTTTGTTACTTGAAAAACTCTATTTTGTTCGAAACCTGACATCTCAGTATGGAACCTTGGGATCTATCTAGGCTACAAAGTTGTAGATGATAATAATTGCATACCATGAAATGTGACTCAAACTATTGGAGGAGCGAGGGGAGAACATGTTGTAACTAGTTTCACTTATATCCAATGCTTAGCTTGGTTTACCAATTTCTTCCACAATAACTATTAAGAAATCCAAATCTATTAAGTTTTCTTTACAATTTCAAATGACACTTTTAGATTCTCACCTTTTTTCATATACATATGAGCAAAAAATGAGGAATACCAAGATACCACATCAAACATTTCAACCAAATTAACTCAAAACTGTTGGTAATTATTAAATAGTCATATAATGAAAAAATTACCATTGCCAATAACAACTCTCCACTAGATTTCTGAAGATGCATGAAACTAATTAACCATTACTTGTCATTTATTTAAAATGTTGTCATTCCTAATAACAACTCTCCACTAGATTTACAAAGCTGCATGAAACTAATTAACCATTACTTCTCATTTATTGAAAAAGTTGCCATTTCTATTAGCAACCATCCACTAGATTTCCAAAGATCCAAGAAATCTAGATCTTTGGAAATCTAGTGGGAGAAGTCTCCAGCAGTGCCTTTTCAATATTATAACCCTAAAATCAATTTCTATTGTTAATCTGGATATTACATCTTAAAGTCCAATGCATTTAAGATAGTACTAGTATGGAGAGTAAATCATTATTATTATTATTTTTTTTTTGGTGTTGAGGACTTCTCCACATGACTTAATAATGGTTACTCCAATTAGGGTCTCTAAAATCTGTCCAGAAATCCATATAATAGCTTGAAAAACACAACAAAACTAGACCAAATTGAGATTGTTTAGAAGTTTATAATTTCTGTAAATTCCATAGCTTTCTACTTTCTCCCTTTTTCCAAAAAAAAAAAGAAGCCATTTATTTTACCTCTCACATATCCATGTAATCAATCCCATTAGTTGGGAAAGAGTTGAATCATTGTTGTTGTAGGGTTGAGGTCCTCTCTAGTGACTAGAGAAGCCAGCAGGGGTCCCATTTGTCAGATGGACCATGGCCATGTGTCGCGGCTTGTGTTAGGATTTATCTGACGGCTTCGACCCTCATTGACCTCTCTAGTAGCTGGCGAGGAGTCGGATCATTATCACATCATATATATTTATTTTAAAAAGATTACTCGCATTTTTAATTAATTTATTATTTCAGATCTTTATTTCTTTTCTTATTTATGTCAATATTTCAGATATTTTTGTCTAAATCATTATTAATTTTCATATTTATGTCAATATGTTAGATATTTTTTTATTTTTTTAAATTAGTGAAGATCGTCATGCTTTGAAGGCTCTATGGCTATGCCTCTAGGTTTACATCTGACCTTTTTGGCAAGTAGAATGCCTTGCAACACACTCTTTTATTTAAAATCGTGGACACACATGTGCTAGAAAATCTTGGGTCATTTTCTTTTATCTTCTGGATTCAGATTTAATTCACTTTTAAAGGTTCTAATTTAAGAAAATTTCTAATTCAAGCCAAAAGGATGACGTTCATAATTTATAATAATATATATACATAGTTCTCAATTTAACAAATTATGAGTAATACATGTATAGGCAAAGTATAGTGAAAAACCCAATGGGTACGTCTCTTTGTAAAGTTTCATCTCTTATGTCCACTACCTCTGTAAGGTTAAGTTCCAGTTTTGCACATGTTATTGATTCCAAGGGACAAACTGAAATCTAGTTTCAGCTTACATCACCTCCTTTTTTTTTTTAGTGTTAGTTTCTCCTTCTGAACCTTTTAAGAAGTTTCTCAACTTTGCGCAGATTTCTGTTATTACATGACATTTTGGTGCTTGAATATATTGATGCATTTATTTAACAAGTAAATTATTGGAACAAATATATTTCCCATTTTTCCTGATAAATTGGTGACAGCTATTTTGGCATATGGCCAAACTTTTTGCAATAAAAATCATTTTTTTATGAGATAATTAAAATTATAAAAGTAAAATTAAATATATGGTGAGTCATATGGTTGAGATGTGAATTGCAAGTTGAAATAGTACTATTTCAAAAAATGGATTTCCCATTCAACAATCAACTTGAATAGATCAACCCTCCACACATATCAGATATTCAGAATAGTGAATCATGGACAAAGACTTGACTTCATGATCACGCTGTGTAACACCTTACTGCACTAACTTGGGATGGAAATGAATTAGATTTAATTCAATCACCTGCCCCAGTCCACTTGCTAATTAATATGAATTTTATTAAAGATATTTAAATATTATCTTAAGCACATATGTCCTTTTTTCCCCTTTTTTTTTTTTTTTTTTTTTTTTAATATATTTATTGTTGAATTTCTGCAAGTTATATCCTAATTCCTTGCCTTATTCAAGAGTGGGGTCATGTTCATGTAAGCATAAATCTTAGTTAAACCCAACTCATTACAGCTCCTAATTGTAACCTTCCAAGAAATTTCATTGGCCATATGGACTAAATGGCTTTCTTGCAGTTGCTAGATCCAAGCAATTAAGACATATTAAGGTTTTGTTAAATCAAATTGATTCTGAAGTAGTCAATCACCCCCCCAAAAAAGAAGAAACTTTATATTGAAGTCACAGTACAAAACCTTGCAGCACAAAATCGACCTTCCTAACTATCATTGTTAAATACATGTACAACACTATAAATACCATATACCATGGTATGACCTTTACAAATTACAAATATAATCAATTCCAAAATGTAAAAATATCTGCAAACCCCTCACTACCCCATGCTTGCATGAACCATAACCCTTCTTTCCTTTCCTTTCATGACACATGATGTTCTCTCATTCAATATGGAGTACTATTCCACATATTTGACAAACCCAACTCAGATAAGAAGCTCTCTGGACTTCCAACTGCCACTAAACTTGGAGACTCTTCCACCTTCATATTGCTTTCATACTTGCTGATATGATTCAAAACTGCTTGTATGACCCTTTTATCACAAGGAGTTGGACTTGAGAAGTTACCCATGTCAGGTGCTCCCCCAAAGTTAGTTAAACTCTTGTTGGGTACATTTGGTTCCATTTGAGCATAAGGTGACATGTTTGGGTTGGCCTGGTTTTGGGAAAAACTGGAGAAGCAGGGCACTTGCTCATACTCAACAAGATTAGGTGGAGTTTGTTCAAAACTGATGTAGGAATCCATTAAAGGAGGAAGTGATGAAGTGCCACTGTCTTCATAGCAGTTTTCCACATTAGATTTGGCAGAAATTCCTCTATTTTTGAAGAATACTCTACATAGTACCCAATCTTCCTGCTTACACACCCAAAAGATAAATAAAAATTGTTAATTAAAAAAATTATAAAACTAATCTCAAAATCCTCATTACACATAATTTAACTCTATTAATGGACTGTTTCATCCTAGCTATCATTATAAATTCATACAAATATAAATAATATAAAAAAAATCATTGATATTTTAAAACGAATGTCTGCAACTATTTCTTAAATATTATGTTATATTATATGGAATTTACAAGACTTATCTAAATTATTCCCATAACTAGCTGGGTCAATTATACAAAACTTCGTAAAATAGTAAAGAAGAATTTCCAAAATATACCAAAAAAAATTGTCGTTTTCATTGTTGTGAATAGGAAGTGCTTGGTATCTAGCTTATAGGGGTCATATTATGGAGACTTTAGTGTTTTTTTGTCCACAAGTGCAGTTGAGGAAGGCATTAAAATTAAGAAATTTTCTAATTTGCCTTATATGATGTTTAATTAAAAGAACAACTTGGGTTATTAACAATAAGTATGAGAATGAACCTGAAATGAAGTTTTTGGTGGCTCAGAAGGTCCTTCAAGCCTGAACTCATGCATGACCCAGTCTGTCTTTTTCCCTTTGGGTGCCCTTCCTTGGTAGAAAACTAGGGTTTTCCTCATACCCACAAGGGCACCTTTGCGGACAATCTGCCTGTCCTTTCCTGTGGCTTTCCAGTAACCGGCCACCGTCGCTCGGTTTGTTCGTAGTCCGGTCGCGTACTTCCTGTCACGTTGATTGAAGAAATACCATTCCCTTCCTCCAACAAATGCCACTTCTAATCCACATAAGAATTGTGCAATCAATTTACATAGTCAAGAAAATATAATTAATGATGTTAGTTACATAATTATATTCAAAAGCTTAGTAAGTGGAAAAATAAACTAATTAGAATCTTTTAAGTGTTAGTAGTTAAACATTTACATGTAAAGGTGCACTGGATTTGGAGTCATAAGGGTTAAAACATAATTTAATACTTAATTACCTAATATGCCGGCATTGATTAATGGTACCAAAACATATTTTATGCCACAAGTTCATGAATTATGAAACCTAACCATTAAATCTATATCACATTCAACAACCTAAACATGAACTAGTTCCTCTATACATGACTTATTTGATGATCTGGTGCTATATCATTATCCAATAGATGATTGATCTGTATAACTGAAAGTTAAGAACATGATCAAGAACTTTAATGGCTATTTATTAAATGATTTATTGGAGACTTTACAAGTGTGTGGTGATTGTGGTTTAGGTTCCTAATGATTTTGACTCTTCTGTTATTATCAAAAACTATCACAATTAGTACTATTAGTGTCGTGGTGTAGTTTGTTTCTTTATCTTGATTCTTGATCACAGATTAATTAGAAAGTCAACTCTTTATTTTTAACTTTTTTTAATGAATAGAAGAAATGACAAAAAAGAGCATTTTCACTACAAAATCTTTCAATACCTTTGAAAACTAAGTTATGAAAACCATTTACTATTTCTTGAATCTGTTACTTCTAGGAAACTCCTTGAAGAATCTGTCAGAGACTTTGAAAGAAAAGGACCAAAGCATATCTTTAATAGTAGATGCCCATTAACCCAAAAAACAAAGAAGATAGGACATGAAGAATAAATCAAAATACTTTCAAGGGCCCATGAAAAGATAGATAGATATCTGTGTGATGATGATGATGGACATGGGCATGCATGGGAGGTATTTGGACATACTCTTCATTTCCAAACCAATAAGGTGAAGGTGACACTAGAACTAATAATCCAAATAGTCTTGATCAGAGCCTACAAATTTTTAAAGACTTCAATTCAACTTAAACTTATCCCAACTAAATGAGGTCGGTTACATGGATCTTATTTTTATTAACTTCATTCATTTGAAATTGTTGGTTTAGACTAATCCACCAATTTTGTGCAAGGAAGAATAGATGAAACAAATTGGATAAAGACCCATAAATAGTATGCCTAAGATATCTTCCACTTTTCATATGTGAATCAGTAGAATTCTACAAATTTCTTACAAACCCATGTTGAGCTTTTGGAATTAAAAGCTTTCTTAACATGGAAGTAATCACCAAGTATACATGGACTCTATAAGCATGTAAAGAAAAGATGAAGATGGTGTAGTATTCTCACCAGGAAGCTCCCAAGGCTCACACTTGTTCAAATCAACTTCGATTATCATAGGAGATTCGTAAGAGCTTCCCTTCCCATTATTGCCCACAACTTTCTTCATCAAGTAATCACATATTAGTTCTTCATCTCTAGGATGGAACCTAAAACCTGGAGGCAGTTTTGCCTCTACCATGCTTAGAAAGCTCATCTTCTTCCCACACCCAAAAGAACCCACACAGATATAGTGAGAGATAAGAGAGGCTTTAGAGAGTGAATCCCAGAGATAGAGATAGAGAGAGCTGGAGAGAGAGGAGAGGCTTTACAGAGTGAATCACAAACAAGGGAATGAAATGGGTATTTAACAAGCCCGCCAAGTCAACTGATACCAAGCGTGAATCATGGATTTGAGTAGTTTTCTCTCTCTCTCTCTCTCTCTCTTACTTTTTTTTTTTTTTTTTTTTTTTTCTTTTATATATAAATTTTCTTTAGTGGAATAGGAGAATTTTTTAGTGGTTAATTAAATTGTTAGAAGAGGTAAAAGAGACGGGTCTTCAGCTACTTTCTATGTTCTATTCTCTCCGTGTGGTAGAGGAGGGACCTACTGACGTGCTCTAACTGGTAATTGCCAACTCACTGACGTGGAAATCTCTGGTGTCCTTAGTTATTACTTCTCAAGATAGAATGGATGGCACCGTCATCAACAGTATAGCCAAGATTAGGTAGGACCCATCACTTGTTGATGTCATCACCCAAAGTATCCTTAAAAATTTTTTATGGCATCCCAATAGTTTTGGGTTGTATGCTGAACTCTGAACTAGGGTTTCAAAGGAGGCCTAAGGAATAAGGTTTAATTTACACATTTAGGCTGAACTCTGAACTAGGGTTTAAAGGAGCTTAAGGATTGAAATGTACACATAAAATAACGAATTAATCCTAATAATCAGGTACCTTTAGGCTTTATCAACCAAAAAAAAAAGAGGAAAGGGAGCCAGGGTGGGGGTGGGGGAGAGACACTTGTGAAGCTATTATTTAGAGTTCTCTAGTTAGTGATATAGATAAGTACACCAATGAGATGTGATGAAACGATTACGTGTATAGGATGATTACGAAATTTTCATTTGAGAAAGAGAGAAAGAAAGAGTGCTAGCATACCCTCCTCTAGCAGCTCAAAGAACATTTTCCCTAAAAAATAAAGATCAAGTTGGGTTTTCTGAGCAAGCAAAATAAAAGAATGCACAGATGGAATGATTTCTTACATGAAGGGCAACAAGGATATTTCATGAGAGAGAGTGCTAGCATACCCTCTCCTTAAGGTTCAAAGAATCTTTTCCAACAAAAGACCAAAAAAAAATCTGGATCCGGCTCTTCTCCATAGAGCCTAGGGACTAGAGACTGATCCCATGATTGGGAAGCACCCATCCCGAGGTCACCCTAGCCGTGGGATCACTATCTGGTCCCTAGGCTCTATGAAGAGAAATCCTATCCAAAAAATCTTGGAAGGTCTTATTACAGTTACTAGTTATTAAGAAAACATGAGGCCTGGCCATCCTATCTTAACATCGCAAATAATCTTGGATGGTTTAACCACAATTACAGAAGCCATGAGGTTAGCATTTTTCTAGTAATTAATTGTATGGGAAAAAAGCCTAAATGACAACATGGTCTCCGCACTTAGATACAGAGAGGACAAAATGACTGCGTTGCCTCTCATAAAAGGTGGAAACCCATCCCTGTTGATATTTCTGTGCACTACCTAACATAGGGCCATGATGCCTTTCAAGGAATCCTCTTCTTGATTGTGCATTCCTAATATAGGGGTTGTTTACTAAAAACCATCAAAACATGGTTCAGAAGGAAACTTAAGGGGATCAACATAAAATTAAAGTTCACTGAAAAACATCAAAACATGATTCAGACGGAAACTTAAGGTGATCAACAAAAAATTAACTTCTTGCTTTCTGCTTGTTAGATTTCTTAGTTGATTATCATTAATCCTTGAAACAAGTAGCTGGAACTGGTCATTGACAGAATTAAAACATTCACTGGCCGGTCCCCCTAGAGTTGTCATTTGATGGAAGTATATGTACATGTTCATATCACATTATTGTGAACATTATAGAGCTTCATTCTATAATGTTTAGAATAATCATGATCAAGACTAGGTACACGTGGCGACTGAAGATTGTGTGTTGTCTATTCTATTCATATCCAGAAGAAAATGACAATGAACTTTTATTCTAGTGGCTGAGAAAAACCAATTTTTACTTGTTATGAACTATGCCATGTGGCTTTAGTATTACCCGTTAGTGGTTGAATCAAAAGAGCACGAAAGAGAAAGTATTCATTTGACTAGTGATGACCCACATAATGAAATTTTCTTCCCCTTATTGATTAGGCAAAATGTTTTGTACACGATTGTGCATAGTGTACGATTATATATACAATCACTGAATGGGATGATGAGGGTCTATGGTGCACTCCTCATCCCCATCTAATGATCGTGAACAAAACCTCTCTCCAATTGATCAATTTGTAAATGAAGATAAGTGAAAAGGAAAGAGATATCTAGACTTGCTTTTGACTAATTCTTGGATATGTCTCTAGATGGGCATTTTGTATTTTGCACTTAGTACTTAGTTTTGAAGAATATCCATGGAAGCAGTTATTGTCACCTCTTTTTTGTGATGGAAAAGTTGTTCTTTTCCTTCCCAAACATTGGGAAATTATCTGAAATTCCATGTCATAGTAACTCAAATGAAGTGGTTTATAATAATTACAAATGTCTTCTAGCATGATAAGGATTACTTGTCTGGCAACACGTGATTCGGTGATATCGTGCCACATGTTGATCAGAGTGAGGAAGATGAAAATTCATACTTGCCTATGCTGGGCATGATCATAACGGAACTCCTTATGACTTTAAGGCCTTAGAGATTAAACACAGTCACACAAATTATTTAAATAAATTTAAATTACTTAAAGATAAGATTACTGTAGATACCTTTCTTTTAAGTAATTGACAATCTCAGTGTTTTAAAGTTTCAAAATCCCTTGCTTTTGAAATATTTTATGTGGACTTTATCTAGACAAATTTGGTTGTATAGGAGATTTAAAAGTTCTCCAATAAGAATTGGGCACAGTTGAAAGCCATGATTATTTTATTAAATAAAATGGAAAAGGGCACATATTCGTTCAGTAAAGACCTATATTTTGTCTAAGAAGAGAAAGTGTCAACGTAAGCCCCACGGCTCATATGTCAGAGGGCATGAATAGAAATTCCCACTTTTGAATCATGTGGATTTTTTTTTTTTTTTTTCCGGAAAGAAAATCTCATTTTTCTCATATTTTTCAATTGAAATAGAAAATAGAAAATAGAAAAAGAAGGCAATAGTCATACAAAAATATTTCCATCACAAAAAACAAAAGATGATGCTGCTTCAAGGAATAACAACCTTTTCTAGGTAGTTCCCTTGTTATCAAATACTCTAAGTTTGTTGGAAAAATGATTCCAGTCTAGGCGTAGCCTTTGCTAGCACCTCCCTCCTCTCTTTCCCTCTCCTCCCACTGCCCCCTCCCTCACATTATTCAAACCGATAGATTGAGGGATCTGATTGGTTGTTTCCTACCAGTGTAGCCTCGCTACTGAATATGAAAAATTATGGTTTTAAAGAAAATGTTAAAAAAAAAAAAAAAAAAGTGATGAATTATATATGTATGTTTTATAAAAATCTATTGAAAGTTGTATTTTTCAGACTACCATGTGGTTAGCAGCATTCAAAGTGTTTGTCATGCAACTTTTTCTTGGGAAGGAGGGAAAGAGAGGTTCTTTTATCCCTTTTGAAAATATGAATATATGCATAAAAAAACAATGAATCCTAGTCATGGATGATTGGTAGCTTTAGCATGATCAAGGACTGTATTGGTTTATTTGCAAGTCTTGCTCTTTTGTTCATAATTTACACATAAAAAATGTTCCCAACAAAAAATTCCTGACTGGGAATCATGGCTTTATGTTGTAAAAATAAATTGTTTCGAACTAACTCATTAATTCCCAATGGTGATTCAAGAAGTTGGAGGGGAAAAAAATACCCTGCGCGGGCCTTACTATAGCTCCACCACCAACATGCAACACAAAAGTGCAATTTGCTAATATATATATATATATATATATATCTTGTTATAACCAAAGTTGAAATAATATGAATTTTTTTATTAAAATGATAGTTTTCTTTGTTCTTGAACTTTTTGAACATGTTTTCTATATCATCTATTCAACAAGTTTCATTGTTACTAAATTTCACTATGCCTCTGTACAAAAGATTAGTTTGAAAATTAGACCCCCACCCTTTTTCTTTTTTCTAATCATAATAGGTTTTGGTATACATCAAAGGGCAGCATTTTATCTTTAGGAGTGGGGTTAGTTACACCTTACAAGAGGAGGTGGGGGACTAGATCTATTTCTCATCAGCGATGGCTGGCCAAAGACTTTCTCCACTGTTCCGGCTAACACTTTCACACTTAAAACTAAATGTTTCAAAAAATACAGGCTGCTAGGATATACCAAGGCAAATCCAATACATGGTAGAGGTCAAGATGATTATTCTTTACATATATAGTAGTCATCGTGACATAGTTGTCCATGTGGAAAGAATAGTTCTTGTCATGGACACAGAAAGAAACCTTCTTATATGAAAAAAAAAAACCGTGATGTTTCATTCCCCCTAGGCAAAGATTATTTAAAAGGATTTAAATGGACAATGTGTTCATGTTAAGTTAAAGTACAAAGAAAACTATATTATATGCAATTTTCTTTTCTTTTTTCTTCTTTTTAAAAAGCAATTTGTTTTTCTATTCTTCTTTTTGAATTCAATTTATTTTTCACAATGGTTGAAGTAGACGAAAATGAGAAAGAAAATTTGAGAGAGAGGATATGCCCAAATAATATCTAATAGGAAAAGATTATTTGAACAAGCAGCACAGAGGAATACACCAATGAGGTGATAGGATGATAATGAGGTCATTTCATTTGAGGAAAGCAGATACTAGTGTATCCTTCTCTGATGACTCAAAGAACCTTTTCTCATATATATATATATATATATATATAATAAGATATTTTGACTTGTCAAAAAAAAAAATGGTGTAAATATACATTAACAAATTTTAATGAGAAAAAAAAAAAAAAGAGGGAAAAAATATATCAAAAAGAGGCAAACTGTGCAATAACATTTCTTAATCTAGAGTATAGAGGCCTTGGCCTACGGGTGTTAATCGGTTCGATTTGATTTGATGCAAGATTTTTTTATGTGAAACCAAAACCGAACCATTTAGTAAACGGTTTCATAGATTAAAACTGAAACCATTTTTAAACGGTTTTGAATGATTTTCTTATGTTTTCTAATTATTTATCCAAACAACTTATTTATCTTTAAAATTTTTAGTGAAATGGATGTAAATTGTGTAACATTGAATTGAATTGTTTTTTGTTATATGTTTTTATTAATAGTTACTTGATGCAAACTTAATTTTTTTTATTGAAATGCACATAAACTTAACTCTGAATGACTTAAATTTACTACGTATATGTTAATCGGTTTACCAACTATTTAAATTTTAAAACCAAAACTGAATCACGGTTTCAATTTTAAAACCAAAACCGAACCATTTAATAAATGATTTCACAGTTTCGGTGTAAATGGTACTTTTCAATTTCAGTAAACTATTTCGACATCAAATTCACATCCTTACCTTGGCCCCTACAATCTATTGAAATGTATAAAGTGGCCTCAACTAATTAAATGATGATACATCCTGAGCGTCAGTTAAAATTTGAAAATGATCTATACACCCCCACCCTTCCCAAAGATAGAACTATTTTTTTTAACTACCGAAGTTTTATTTCTATTTTATAAGTTTCACATATTTAACTTTTATAATTTTGGGCTTCTTTTAGAGATTACACATATCAATTGGGCATTTCCTAATTTAGGGTTGGGACTCATTTTTCTTTCAATCATGGTGAAGAAAGAATTTATTCACTTACCACTTTTTGGTAATCAGACTCCTGAAATAGTAGAAAGGGAGTTTTCATTATTTTGATTTTGTACAAATGAGAATCACTTCACTCAAAACTTTTGACGGTATGGGACTCAAACAGTGGAAGGATGTTCCGAACTTTCATCCAATTAGAGGAGAATAATAATAATGAGATCACAATGGTAGGTTAATGATCGAAGAAAAACTTCCTCAAGTTTTAATATTGGAAGAAGACTTTCTAAGAGCGGTGAACCCTAACTTCTAACCCCATCTCTGAATATTTAATACCTTGGCCTTCACCAACAAGCACCAGTGGTCTAGTGGTAGAATAGTACCCTGCCACGGTACAGACCCGGGTTCGATTCCCGGCTGGTGCAATTTGTGGCGGGGATAGCTCAGTTGGGAGAGCGTCAGACTGAAGATCTGAAGGTCGCGTGTTCGATCCACGCTCACCGCATGATATGCACAATTATTATTTTATTATTATTTTTTTTATTAGATGTATACTTTAACCCTAATTTTTCAAAAGAACTTATTTTTGCCAAAAATTCCTCTCTAGCGTCATTTAAAAGGGGTGAAGCCCGAAAGCATTTTATCGACACAAGATTTAGAGATATGCTTTACCTTGATGGCTCTCTTGTGAACATAAAAACGTTGAATTATTATTTAAATCAAATAAAAAAATATATATAGGGTACCAAGGTCGCGTGTTCGATCCACGCTCACCACATTATGTATATATATATATATATATTTTCATTATATGTATACTTTAACTCTAATTTTCCTAAAGAACTTATTTTTGCCAAAAATTCCTTCCTAGCGTCCTTTAAAAGGGATGAAGCCCCGAAAGCATTTTATCGAATCAACACAAAATTTGAAGAGATGCTTTACCTCGACAACTCTCCTATGAACATAAAAACGTTGAATTATTATTTAATTCAAAATCAAAAAAAATATATAGGGAGCAGTACTCACACCCCTAGCCGTCAAAGATACACTGGGTGCACTTGAGAGGATCTGATTCCCCCTAAGGCCCTAATCCCTATAGCTATTGCTAGATTGATGCTCAATGTTGCCTTGCTCTTCAACAGCATAAAGCAAAGCAAATAGTTAAATTAGTGAATCATTAACCAAAAATAAAAAATAAAAAAATTAGTGAATCATTTTGTATTGAACTTTCAATACAAAACCCATCTCCAATATTGGTTATTGACCTCAAAAGTCTTCATTGATACATGATTTTTCTTTTAATCAATCAAGTAAATATATTAAGCATCAAACACATGTGATCTAAATATGCCTCACAGATCATCTTCATGGTCTAGATATCAATCAGGCAACTATAGCAGTCAATTTAATCTAATTGAATTCCTTTAATAATTATCGCTAAACGACAAATTAATCATACCTAATAACCATTTGATGGTGCCCTAATCACACGTTTGCTGCCGCATGCCATAGTCGCCACCACCTTCAATCTCTTCTCAAAGTCTCATTAGATGTTCCAAACCATTTTTACATTGTAAAGTTGTCTTGCTCTGGATCATCAAATTGCTAATTAATTAACATTAAAGTAGCCCCACTTGGTGTTTTAATTTAAGTAGTTTTATAACTTCTTGGAACATATGGGGGAGAAAAGTTAAGAGTTGGGTGGGTCAAAGAGAGTGAGGTACAAGATGAGCACAAATAGAGGTGTCTTTTTCAATACAACCTACAATTATATTGGGCTTTAGAAACTGCTTGGTACCTTTGTGGAAGTGCACTTGGACTTGAAGATAAGCATTGCTCCAGTCAAAGTTGAACCATTCCAATAACGAAGGACCGTATCAAAACTGCTTAGGCAAGGCAAAACCCAGGATTGGAAAGAAATTGAGATTGAACCCTAATGGAGAAACCACCACATACCAGTGAGATGATACAAAAATAGACCATAATAGGCTGACCCGGTCTTCGGTCTAAACTGGGCCAAACCGAAGCTGGCTTGGTTAGATGAGGATTGGTTTCAATTGGGTTTTATACGTTGGCTCATTTTGGTTTCTATCAGTTTCATCAAAGCGTCGACCAAAACCGTCACTTGAAGCATTGTGTTCGATTTGAACTAAACCGGTTGATTTTGGTCGGTCTAACCGGTTTGGGCTGGCATTTGACACCCCTAAATCACACATGTTGCCTCCACTAGCTGAGAGAAAATTAAAAGTGGGAAGTGGGGAGTTCAAGCCTAAACGGATACAATGAAACATCATATTTGGATAACTGTAACCCCTTACTTATCACCAATCCCTAACCCCAATAATTGTTTTTCTCTTTCTTCCTTCTGTCCAAACAACAATCAGCCATGCTTGCCAAAAAGCTTATAGGTCATCACTGAAAAGGATTGAGCTTCTCTATAAATTTAATTACATTAAATGATGGTTACAGTTCTGTGTATATGTAGAAAATTATCTAACAGGTGTGCTCTAATGTAAGGATTCAAATCCACAATAGTACAAGTCGCCACATGAGGTTGACATCTTATTGTGATTTGTAAATAGATAAATTTGATCTCAGGCCAAGAGCCAAGTTTCCTTAGTCCCCACCATAACCTTTTGCTTTGATCATCTAAGAAAGTAATATTTAGTTCTGTCAATTCATGAACAGGGGATGCATTCTAAACGTTACTTTTGTTCTTCATAGGGAAATGTGACCTCACTGTTGCAACAGCTTCGCCTAACAATCCAACAAAAATGATCTAAACCTTTCTTTGATTTTTTATTTTTTTATTTTATTTTTTAACGAAGCCTAATATAGGAAATAAACTACCCACATCAACTTCCAAAACAATACATCTTTACCATGTTCAGGTCAAGGAAATTAGGATACTATCTCATTGTCAGTCAGGACCTATACTCTCTTCTTAATAATCTTATCCTTTTAAGGATAAGTTCTATCTAAATTCTAACAAGTGATATCAGAACCGAGATCATAGGATTATTCAATGTCCCAACAATAAGAAACAGAGCATGGTTTTATTACCATATGTGAGATTCACACACTTTCGGATAAGCCAATCAATGAGCTACTTGGACGTAACCTTGCCGAATATTTAATATCTAATTTAATCATCTAAAACTAGCCAACCTAGATAAGGTCAAGGATCTACGGTATTTGATGTATTTTGGTATTAGACGACATGAATTTTGGAGTATTGTGAAGGGATTTTCAAATTTTTATTTAACTAGAAGAAAAGAACTATCATAGAATACAATATTACATACAAGAAAAGATACAAGTCAATCTATGAGGGAACCTCTTACCAGAGAAGTTGCCTAATCTTTTGTATTTTAGATATGATTTTTATTTCACTGAATATGCTTTGGAAGAATGAATCAATATAAGTATATTCATATACAGATCCAAACTAAGGAGACCAAAGGTTTATAGAGATGATGTTATATAGGAAGTCTATTCTACAATCAGAAAAAGAATAAAAAACACATCAGTTTACTGGATAAGTATTTGAATTGGCAAACACGGTTAGGGTAGACCAACTTCTCTGAACAATGCTTAGAAGGCTCATCATACCTTGTTACCTTTCAAAGATTCTGGTCTCCATCTCTCCCACATTTTGCAACTTAGGGAACAACCTTTAGCAAGAAGTTAAAGATCCAATAAAAGAATAGATTATTCAAATAAATCTTGCATAACTAAAACGTGGCTTCAAAACCTACTGTTTTGGTATGAAATTTGCAACTGCACACAGATCTTTTGGTAGGTCTCGTCACAATTTGTAAAATGGCATATCTTAGATATTTTCTCTCTCATCTCTTTTATTTTATTTTATTTTAATTATATTTTATTATTATTATTATTATTATTATTATTCTTAGAAGAAGAAGAAGAAAGTCACTGGGTAAACCATTGCTACTTCACCACAAGGAGAGAGAAAAAATATGAGGTTGAAGTGGTTTTCAGTTTTTCCTATCTGCTTGATCCGAGTAGTTAAATGGCCATAACTAAGCCAAGATGAAAAAACCTCAAATCCAACAATTGGGGTAATCTAATCAGATCGAGTTTCCTTTCGTCATGGGCATCGGTATCATTAAATCGCCGCAAGGAAGGATAGTTTCGACTTGATCAATAGGGGATGAAATATAATGATGACCTAAAAGTCCAATCATTAGGCCACTTCATCTATGGTGAAGGAATTCTTCCTTCTATACGGTTGAAGAAAATTTTTTCCCTAATATATGTTACCAACTTGATAGAACAAGCAATAAGCAAACACCCATGAAGTCAGTAGGCAGGACCTGGTCAGGTTTTTGGTGCAGTAGTTAGGTTTCATTTGTTCGGACTTCGGACCATGGTTATGCTCTTTTAACTAGAGATATGACAGCTGTGTTTTGGTATGCATCTCAAGATAAATTCTAGGTCTAGAATGCCATTTGAAGTGATAAAATAGAGAAAAAACTATTCTCAGAATGCATACCAAATTCAGACGGTATAATCAATGCTATGTGTCCATGTGAAGGTACAGGAAGAGTCGCCTTGTGCGACTGTTCAATAATGTTAACAAGAATTTTGAATTATTCAGAGTCTCCTGCATGGTTTGTTTAACAATGTTAGGATGGGTTTTATGACGTCTACTGTATGTGACTATGTGAGTAAATATTGTTAATTGGAACCCTTTAATGAATAAAATGATCTTATTGATTAAAAAGAAAAAAATAAAAACAAAAAAACACATACACAAGTGATATCTTGCAAGGCATTGTCCCTAATCACCATGAATTCTTGAAGGTAGTTTCAAAATCGATCAACCCATCTGATTTCCATACCACAGACCACCGAAAAAATGGGAACTGTTTTCTTGAGCACACGTTAGGCCTTTAGGTGGGTCCCACCAAATTATGCCATTGTCACCTTTGGCTGCACAAAATGGTGTGGATAACCCAGAAGTACCATTACAGATTCTTAAAATCGTTTATCTCAAAGCTCGAGCTTCCCTCACACATACCAGGGATCAAACACCCAACCGCTTAGCTTTGATAACATGTTACAACCGCTTATCCCAAAAGCTCAAGTTTTAGGTAATGATTACAACAATGTATATCAACACAAGAAGAACAGATCAAGAAATGAACTTGTCGATCCCCAAGACTAGGGTAGTAGCACCTTCACAGCAATGTGACTTGTATAACAAAAAGAACAATGATTCTAGCTGGCCTGCCACATATAGAACTTCTAGTACCCAAACTGATCACCAGCAAGTTTCAAATCTTTCCAGCCAAATCTATCTTTTCCCATAAGCGTAGCGGAACAGAAATGGATTTTCAGATTTTCCCCCAAAAGTGCACATTTTGTGGAAATATACTTCTCCAGAGAGTTGAGCTATTCTCTGCCAATTTCACCACCAAATAATTTCACCTCTGCCTTCGTGGTTAGCTTGTCGGCTTGCCTTGTTAGCTGATGATGCTTTCTAAATCAAAAATCTGTATGCTGCACAAGTCAAACCCAATCCAAATACATCCACAGCAAACAAATGCCACCTGGACCCTCTCTCACAACTTTGAGACTCAACTCCATGCCCTTGAAGCTCAGATGTATAACAATGGAAGATGACACATTAAGCATTTGAAGCCTTAACAGCCCCTACTCACAATCTGAAGAACACCAACATCCCATGACAGCATATGGGCTAGAGAGAAATAACTTGTTTAACAATATGAATACCAAAACACGTGATGTGTTGTAGCCTACCATGGCACAGACATGTACCATCAGTTGAAGTTACTCAGCTTCTCCCTTATAATGTGAATGATAAGCCTCCAGCCCTTTGAAGCATCAACCTGTCTATAATTAAAAATAATAATAATAAAAATAAAAATAAAAAGAAACAAGATTACAGTAATGCTGTGGAGACTAGGTTCGAAAACATGCTTCGGCACTGCAAAGCACTCTGCTTGCATAACAATCCAAAGCTGGTAATTTAGCCAACCTACAAGCTTCATGTGTAAACCCAAAAAAAGAACCAAGAAACTTCAGAGCCAACATACACCAGGAGCAAGCACAGAAATGTACAACCTACATACTTGCAGAAAAGTAACACATCCCAAAAATATGTAGTAGCAACCACAGCACAGATGTAAGGCCATCAATATCAGAATCAGCGTAGACCAAGACCTAGAAGGCCCCTGAAAGGAGTCACTTCCACAGTTCATTTGCCTTGCAAAAGGAAATGGCCATACATGATTCATGCATTCATCAATTCTATAAATCAAACTAGAGTTCAAGGTCAAATTCATAACAACATTCCATCTAGCTGAATCTGTCAAAACTGATAAGCCACAAAAGAGATACCCATATCCCTCTAATTCTGTTGTGCAGCATGTCTAAGAGAAATCCATTTCTCAAAGGACCCAAATCCAATGAGAAACTCATCAAGGCCTGGATGGATGATCATATGTCATTCATATGGTAGGTAAAGCGATAGATGGATCCAAAGCTCCAAACGGCTTGACCAATAAAAACTTTCTTCACTGTCATCCTGTAAGATCATTTGTGTGTGTCTTGTGTGTGTGCAACTGTGCATGCATGCACACATGTGCAGGAGGGAGGAAGTGTGTGGAGTAAAGGATAGGAAATTACCCAGTCAGTCTATAGTACTAACTATTAAATTCGCATCCTTTTTCCAAGCATTATGGCCACATCACATGGAGATAATTAAGGATAAAATATAGGTGCAGCTGTAGCTTCCACCAAATTGCCTTGCTCCTGAAGGATCAACAACTTATCAAGTAATATCAGACTATCCAAGAGAGGGCCTAAGGCACCCCTAAGAGACCAGTAAGGTCCCACCATGCTCCTGCACGATAAGACAATCACTACTTGATCAGCATAATTTCTCAGATGCATAATTCCAATACCATTAATGTTGAACTTCCTGTTCACTTTAGGCCTTAACAAGCAATACTTTCATTCTGTAATGTCCCGATAATGAATAAGAAAAAACAGAGGGGTCATACAATTTTTATTTCTAATACATTTCCTACTAAGTGTAACTTATGGTCACTTAAATCCAATAGTTGAAATATCAGCCCATGCAGTGTGTTCAATATAGAGAGGCATGTGAAAAGAACATGTGTGAATGAAGCAGAACCTATATATTTCAATGCAAAAACAAGTAGCTAGCATCATTTATCCTTCTGACTGACTTTCTTTTTATTGGTAAAAGCCAAAGCTATTCATTAAAGTGTGCCCACCACGAGGAGTCCAGATTACAAAGATCAGACAACCAAGGGGTGGAAAGAGGCCAAGATGTCATACACACAATAGACATGGCCTTCCGAGCCAAGGAGTCAGCCACGCTGTTAATCTCCCTGGAAATGTGGAAAAAGAAGTATTCCTTAAAGAAGGAAGCAATGTATCTAATATCTTGAATTACATTCAAAGCCTCATGACGAGGGGGGTCCTTTTGACTTAACGATACTATGGAAGCAAAGATGAGAAAATATGTTGATGGGAGGGTATTATTAACATCTTATAAAATTGGTTTCAACTTAAGAAAAAGGTTTAGGAATCAAATATTACAGATGACACAGTATACTGATTTGGATTTGTATTTAAAATTAGGGAGAAGGATAGGTACACCGCCCACGTGTGCTCTAGTGGGTGACATCAATACGGGCGCAGGATAGGGCATCATACAGGAGGGGCAGGAGGGGTAATTTCAAAAGGGGGAGAGAGAAGAGTAGGCGCTAGCTTGCAGTATGCAGGCGGGGTGCCCAGCTTTTTCCCTTAAAAATAATTGGGTAATACAAGTTCCCTTTTTTATTTTCACATCTTGTAACAGTGGCTATAGAGGAGGAGCAATGGCATTCAAGTATGATCATCGTGGATATAGGGACTAAAGCTGCATCTGTGTCTCTATGAGCAGATCCCACCCTAAGTTCAGCAAAATGAGCTTGGCTCAAGGCACCAGCTGACCCAGCAGGCTAGAAATTTGAGGCATTGAGCACAAACTTGTGTTGACAGCCCTAATCGACGTGCATAATTTAGTGAGTACAGCAGAACCCCTAACCATCCAATCTATATATTTCTTCTCATGGACTAGTCAAATTTTGCTCCAACCACCTATAAGAATGATAAAGGATACAGTCACTGTTACCCAAAAGCTCGAATTGTTAAGTAAAGGGCCACAGCAATGTATATCAACACTCATCAGCACCCCCCCCCGCGCAAATGCAGGCCCGCACACACACACGGCTCTGCATGTCACACCATCGCATGGGTCACAGCAGCACATAACACAAACCCCTTGCACTTACCAGGGATCGAACACCCAACCTCCTAGCTCTAATACCATGTAACAAGATCAGAAACTAACAACCAGTACCTGCACACAAGAGAAGGATATGAAGAAGGAAGAAGAAGATGAAAAAAAGAAGAGAGGAGAGGAGATGGGATAGCACTTGATGGGAGAAAAAGAAAGGCTGTCGATTATCTTTCCTACCGATCTGCCTACATGTATATATAACAAAATATAAAGTGTGGAAATTACATAAAACACCCTTATTAAGTCTATCTACTATGGCCAGAATACCCCTGCAATAGCTACACACACAGAATTAACTCCTCAACACTCCCCCTCAAGCTGGAACATGCACAACACCTATGCCCAACTTGGAACAACCTTGAAGAAACAGACTTGAATAAAGTTTTATGTATGCCCCCCCTCTTGACCGTATGCCCCCTTCCCCTGCTCCGACGGTCTTTGCCGTCGGTCCGCCCCCTCCCACCCAGGTCTCTCTCCACCCCCTCCTCCCCTACCTCCTTCTGCTCCTTCTCACCTGCTGTCTCCGCCTCCACCCGCCCCTCCACCTCCTCCAGTCCACTCGGAATCTCGTCCTTGGGTCTCTGTAGTCACCTCTGCTTCCCCCTCCCCCCTTCTTCCTCTTCCCCTCTACCCCCCTCAACCAGCCATTCCTTATTCTTCTACCCTCCAACCACACACAACTCCATCCCTGTTGGCCTTTGTCCTGCTGGCCTCCTCGCTTCTGAAATCTCTCTTTGGTCTAACTGTGTTGTTGGTTCTTTTCTTGGCAGTAGACCCCCCCTTGGCTGTTGTCAAAGCCTCTCTTCTGAACCAATGGAAGCCCTCTGGCTCCCTCCTTCTTCATGCTTGATAATGGCACCTTTGTGTTCAACTTCGCCGCCGGCCCTGACCGTAGCGCTGCCATTGATGGAGGACCATGGTATCTTGGTAAAAATCCCATTTTCCTCCGTCAATGGGATGAATTCCTTTCCTTCTCCAAAACTGAACCCAAATCCATCCCCCTTCGGGTCCTCTTCCCCAATCTCCCCCTCCACTTCTGGTGCGTCAAAGGCCTTAGCCTAATATTTTCCATCATAGGCAAACCTCTGTATTCTGACAAGAGAACCAAGGTTATGGATCGTTTATCTTATGCTCGTATCTGTATTGAAGTCCAAGCAGACAAAATCCTTCCCTCTTCTATCACTGTTATGGATGGAGAAGGATCCTCCTTTGAACAAGAGGTCAAATATGACTGGATACCTCCAACGTGCACTCTCTGCAAATGTTTTGGGCACAATACTACCACTTGCGCCAAATCTATGGCCACTGTTGTTGAATCTCTTCAACCTTCAGCCGTTGTTCCAGTTGAACCTCAATTCACCAACCAGACATACAGAAGGAAAAATAAAAAGAAGAAAAATACTGCTGGCTACCAAATCACGCCGCCGACGGTGGAAACTACCGTTGACCATATCCAAATCTTGCCGTCGGAAACAGGTCCAGTCATGGCTGCCGCTGAAACTGTGTTTGGAACTCGGACTCTTGGTCCGTTGAACAATCCTTCAACCATTGGTCACAATGTCTTCTCGATTCTGTCGCCTGATGCCCTTGATGGAACTGATTTGCTCCCTTCCTCTCTCGCCTCTGGTATTCTGCCAACCCCCTCTGTGGACTCTGCAGTTTCCCCTTTTATCTCCCTCTCTGTATCCTTCTGATGTCCCTTCTCGGTCCCTTGTCGGTCCCTAGTCTCTCCTGGCCTTGCCTTACCTCCGTTGCTCCCTTTCCCGCCTGGCGCTCCTCTATTGGATGCCCTAGCGGCTGCTTCCTCTTTCCCCTCTCTCCCTACATCCTCTCTTCCACATTGCACTTCCTTTAGGTCTTTGTCTGAACTTATTGACCCTCTTATTCCATCTGAGCCAACTGAACCATCTGAACCAACCACGTTGCCTGAGCCACTTTTCTACCCCCTGAACTCCTTCATCCAGGTCCAACTTTTGAACACCTTCTCCAAATTCCCCACGGATCACCCATTATATCCGGGTAATATTTACAACCCGCACCGGGTCCCTCCATCTTGCTCCATACCCGATAACCAACCCGTCCATCATTCCCCATACCAACCCCACCTGTCCAACCCGATACCTCAACCCGATCATTTCCCTAGCCAACCTTGCCTGCCTAACCATTTACCTCCTGATGTGGATCCGGATCCGGATCTGGGGACTAAAATCGGATCGCTTAGGGCCCACTAAAGAACCAAATAGTGCACTCTAGGCAAACCAAGGGCAATAATGTAATTCCTGATAAAATTTAGGAGCTTCATAGAGTGAAATAAGTGACTAAGGACTTAACAAGAATTAACTTCAAAGAGAAAGGAGTAATTCCGGAAATAAAAATAGTAATGGGGTCAAATTGAAATTAAACCAAGAATGAAGGGTTACTTTGCAAACTAATAAAGAGAGGGGTGTCTTTAATAAAGAACTTAAATGTTGGAAGGACTTATCTGTAATAAGCAGAAGTAATATTTATGAAAAATAAAACACCCTTCTTCTTCCTCACGATGGAGTTCAGAGGCGGCAGACCAACAAGCCTTCAATGCAGAGAACTCCTTCAAATCTGGTCGGTCGATCTTGAGATTTCAGGCATAGACTCCTAAGGAGAAGGTGTACCAAACTCACCAGGGGGCTGCTCAGATCAGCAGGCTGGAGTGATGTGGGAAGCACCTGCAACTGGATCTGGCGATGGTAAACTCAGATCTGAGTCTGGTTTGGACTTCTTCACAGTAAGGTCAAGCTTTGGAAGAGAGGTTCCAAGGTTTGAATCGCCTAGGAGAGGGCTACCTTCACTCAAAACCCCAGCCCCAGAAGATCAAGCACTAAGGAGCAGAACCTAGTTTCCGTCGGCTGCAACTACTGCCCATAACAGGGCTGGGAGAGAGAACCAACAAGAAGAAGGAGAAGAATAAAGAAGAGGAAAAAATCAGAAAGAGAGGGTTACGGCAGCCATGGTCTAACCAAGCAAGCATCCAATTTCAAATAAAAACTTCAAATCTCAATATCAGTTTTCTCCCATTACATGGCTATTTAAAGAGAATAAAAAAAAACATAAAATTGGTAGGTTATTAAAAATAAAACTATCATAATTGGCAACTGAAAATAAAAATTCAATATAAATAAAAATACTGCCAACTAATTCTAGCTCTGGAAGGAAAGAAAAGGAATCAAATCAAAAGGCTATCTCAAGCCCAACGCCCAACTGCATCACCTCCTCCCTGCTTACCTGCCTCCCTTGCTATTACCACCTCTCCCTTGGATCACCTCTGTTCGCCGCCAGTTTCGTCTCTGGTTCCTATGGCTCCCCTGAGCTCTCCTCCGGCAATTGTGGTCTCTGACGACTCCCGTGCTGCCTCCCTCGACTTTTGCCTCTCGTTGCCACTGTCATCTGCTGCTCCCACGAGCTGCTCTCTATCATCGCCATCGCCACTGCAGTCCTCTGATGCTCCCATGAGCTCTCTACCTCTGATTCCTGATGCCGCCTCCCTCTCAGCTGGCCTTCCTACTCCCGCTGCCGCTGAACCGATGGTTCTTGGGAATCGCCGCTGCCCTCTGCTTATGCCATCGCCGCCATCCTCTGATGCTCCCATGAGCTCTCCGCCATTGTCTCCTGATGCCACCTCCCTCTCGGCTGGTCTTCCAGATCCCGCTGCCGCTAATCCGATCGCTCTTGGGGATCTACTGATCAATTCCACCTCGACTGGCAACTCCCCTGCCTCCCCATTGGTGCTATTTGCTCCTGCTATTCCTCCCAATGCCAATGTTCCTGCCATTTCTTCCATCCCTGATCCCTCGATCATGCCTGATGTTGGTGTCTATAAAGCATTTATCAACCGCAGTATCCCATCCTCTGTTAGCCATGCAAGCTCGGCTGACCTCGTGACATCCATGAATTACCCCTGGTATCGCCAATTGCTTCTCAAGGGCCGCATGCCAACCCCTTGGGTCTCTCCACAGCATTGACTCTATGGTTCTGTCAACAGAGTTAGAAGATACTCAAACTGCTCAAACCTGCCCCTCTCGAGCCACTGATGATGTTGATTTTAGCCAACCCATTGTTGCTCCTTTGTTGCCTACCCCCCTTGACCCCTCCCTCCCCTCCCCTCCTCGACCCCATCCTCCAAACCATCCCCTGTCACTTCCTCTAATATCATTCCCCATACCTCCTCTCCTCCCAATCTCCCACCCCTTTCTATCTCCTGGGGCTCTAAGAAGAAGATGTCCTCTGTCTCTACCTCCAAAGCCTCTTCAAGTTCTAAACCCACCCATCACCCTAACCCTCCCCTGCTGCCACCCCCAAATCTAGAAGGAACAACCCCGCCAAGCCAACCTCTTCCGATCTTCCCTTCAGCTCTTCCAAGCATTTGATACCCTCTTCCTCTAGTTCTTTATGACTCCTTTGACTATTTGGAACGTTTGTGGCCTCAATTCCCTAGCTAAACAAGCGAAGATTCGCTCCCGTATCCGATCCACCAAGTCCAACTTCTGCTGCCTTCTTGAGACCTAAGTCCTCCAAGCTAATGCCTCCCGCATTGCCTCCTCCATTGCCCCATCTTGGTCATTTGCTGACAATCATCTCTATAGTCCAAATGGTAGAATTTGGATCCTCTGGAACCCCTCTTACCTCTCCATCACCCCTCTCTCCTCATCAGAGCAAGTCATTCACCTCTCTATCTCCCACTCTTTTGGTTCCTTCATTTGCTTCATCTCGATTATTTATGCCCACAACCTTGCCACTCTTAGACTCCCCCTTTGGTCTGACCTCCTCTCCTTTGCCCCCTCCACGAGCTCCAGACCTTGGGGGATTGGAGGTGATTTTAATGTTATTCGGTTGAGTAATGAGAAGCTTGGTGGTAACCCCATTGACCCCCTAGCTGTTGACTCCTTCAACAGTTGTATTGACGACCTTGGTCTCAGTGATCTCAGATGGTCTGGTACCAAGCTTTCTTAGCATAATCGAAGATAAGGTAATGCTTGGGTGGCCTGTAAGCTTGACCGTGTCCTTTCCTTCAAAATGCCTGGTCCATCCCTTTAGTTCAAAATGCCTCGTCCATCCCCATTCCCTCCTCCTCTCCTCTTCTTACTTTTGCCAAAAAGCTCAAATCTGTCAAAGCTGTTCTTAAGAATTGGAATTCCTCCACCTTTGGCAATATCTCCTTTCGTGTCTCCTCTTGCCGGGACAAGCTCCTCTCCATCCAATCTCAAATCCAGTCTGATCTTCGCAACTTTGATCTTGCTTTGGAAGAGAAAGCCACTGCCTCTAAGCTTGACTCTCTTCTTGCCCAAAAAGAGAGCTTCCTCCGTCAGAAGGCACGCATCAAATGGCTTGATCTTGGTGATTCCAACTCTGCTTTCTTCCATCGCTCCCTCAAAGCTCGCCACAATGTCAATACCATTTCGAAGCTCATCTCCCCTTCCGCCGGTGAGCTCCTTAATCCTGAGGAAATCAAATCTGAAGTTGTTTCTCACTTTCTTCGTATCTTCTCCCAGCCACCCCTCCATCCCTCTCTTATTCCCCCCATCTTCTCAACAAGCTGGTCCCTAAGGATCATCTCCCCTCCCTTTTTTCCATTCCCTCTGATGATGAAATCCTCTCTGCCATCCTCTCCCATAAAGCTAACCGTGCCCCAGGCCCTGATGGTTTCAGTATGGGTTTCTTTTCCTCATGTTGGAACATCATTCGCAATGATATCATTCTTGCTATCAGGAGTTTCTTCCTTAACCCTTCCCAAGTCAATGGGATCAATCACACCTTCTTTTGCCCCCAAAAAGGAAGGTGTTGATTCCATGAATGATTTTAGGCCTATCTCTCTCTGTAATCTGCTCTATAAGTTCATTGCCAAAATTTTAGCTAACCGGATTGGGAAAGTCATTGATTCTCTTGTAAATCCCAACCAATCTGCTTTCATTGCTGGGAGGAGCATTGCTGATAATATCATTCTCTGTCATGAGATCGTCGAAGGATTTGAGAGAAAAAACCACTCTCCCTCTGCCCTCCTCAAAATTGACATCCATAAGGCCTTTGACTCCATCAGTTGGGATTTCATTTCAAAAGTTTTACTCCAAATGTCTTTCCCACCCTCTTCCTTTGTCCATTGGATCTTTTGTTGCATTTCTTCTCCCTGATTCTCTGTTCTAATCAATGGCAGCCCTGCGGGTTACTTCCCCTCATCCTGTGGTATCCATCAAGGTTGCCCTCTCTCTCCCTTTCTCTTCTCTCTCTCTCTATCTGGAGGTTTTGTCTCGTTCTATTCAGTCGGCCTCTTATCTCCACCTCATCTCTCCTATCCCCAAGTGCAAAGCTTTAGGCCTCACTCACTTGGCTTTTGCAGATGACATCATGATCTTCTCTGAAGCTGACTCCCTCTCCATCTCTTCCATTATATCCTCCCTTCACTCCTTTGAATCCCTCTCTGGTCTCCGCACAAACCTCCTCAAATCCAATCTCTTCCTCTCTGGTGTCTCCACTGAGACTCAATCCCTTCTCTTAGGCATTACAAGCTTCTCCTTGGGATCCTTGCCTGTCAAATACCTAGGTCTCCCTCTTATCTCCTCTAGGCTCTCTGCCCACCATTGTTCCTTTATTCTAGATCTTCTTAGAAAGCATCTCCAACATTGGAAAGGCAAGCTCCTCTCCTATGCTAACCGGCTTATTCTAATCAGATCTGTCATCCAATCTCTATATCTTTATTGGTCTGAGATTTTTAACCTTCCTTCCTCTACTGTTAAATCCATTGAAAGTATCTTCTGCTCCTTCCTCTGGAAGGGCTCTGACTTCTCAAGTTTCCTTCATCCTTTGTCTTGGGATAAGGTCTGTTTGCCCAAATCTGAGGGTGGCCTTGGTATCAGAAGAATCAAGAAGGTCAATTCGGTGGGTATTCTGAAGCTCATTTGGAAGCTTGCCTCCAAGCACTGGAGTATCTGGGTTGACTGGGTCTACTCCGTGCTTTCCCATAAATCCTTTTGGACCTGCCCCATTCCTTCTGATGCCTCTTGGATCTGGCGTAAAATCCTTCACCTTAGGCCTCTTGCCCTCAATGCCATCTCCATAGCTATTGGCAATGGGCAGTCGACTTCCCTTTGGATGGACCCTTGGCACCCTTCTGGTATCCTCTCCTCTCTCGTCACTCCGAGGATCATCTACTCCTCTGGTTTGTCTGTTTCCTCTCTTATCTCCTCCATCCTCTCCCTTCTGGGTTGGTCCCCCCTCCCCTCGCTGATCTGTGGGCCTCTCTCCCTCCCGTCCCCCTGGTCACCGTGGCAGGGATGACAAATGCATTTGGCTCCCCTCATCCAATGGGATATTCTCCTCAACCTCTGCTTGGTCCTTTGTTAGATCCCCTAGCCCCACTGTTCCTTGGTGCGATCTAGTCTGGTTCAAAGGCCATATTCCCTGCCACAACTTCACTACCTGGAGATGTCTCTCCAACTACCTCCCCACCCAATCCTTCCTTCTCCACCATCATGTCCCCATCAATCCCTCTTGCTGCCTCTGTGCTCACGGTCAAGAGGATATCCCACACATTTTCTTCTCTTGCCCCCTTTCTTCCTTGGTTTGGAAAAAGGTTTTTGCCCGCTGCTGGCCTTCTACCAGGCCTATCCTCCCCATTGACAGAGAATGGATTTGGGTTGATATGACCTTTGCTGGATTTCTATTTGTGACACTATTGGTAAGCTAGCCTTCTCCGCTACTATTAACCATCTTTGGATGGAGCGTAACACTCGAAGATGGTCTCCCAACTACCGCTCCCTGGACAGGATTTGGACAACCATGTTCTTTAATGTTTCCTCTAAAATCCAATCCCTTCATTCTATCAGTTCCCGGCCTATTCCTCTTACCGGTAGAAACTCCCATATCATCTCCTCCTAGAACCTTATGCCCCTCCCCCCTCCCACCACTTGAACCTTCCCTCCCCCTACCCCTTTTTTTTTGCTGCATTGGGTGTTGGTCTCTCCTCCGTGGTAGCTCGTAGTCTTGCTGTTCTGTTTTGCTTGCTGCTTTTGTTGTAATTGCTTTGTTTATTGCTTTGTTCCCCCTTGGGTTGGCTTTTCCTTGTTGGCTTAAGCCTCCCCTCCCCCCTTTCCCCTGGTATTTTCTTTCCTCTTTGGGTATAAATTTATTTATTCATCCAAAAAAAAAGTTTTAGTAAACATGTCACCAAGTTGATCACCAGAGCTGAGGCGTCTTTCAGACCTATTTTGGTTCAGGCCAGAACAGCCTTGGTATGAGTTTTTGCTGGTTAACCCACAACCAGAATCATGGGGCTATATTTGAGTTCCTATTTGTTAGTTAGTAGCTGCTACAAGTAACTCGTTTCTATTTTGGTTACTTAGAAGTAATAGGGTAGATTTTACTAAAGTTGTTGCTATTTTTCAGTTGCTTGGTGTACAAGGCTTCACTTCTATATGTGTGGGCCTCTTTTATGAGTTTCGAGTTTGTGCTACCTGTTCTTTCCTTCCAGTTGAGATAGTACAACCCTATTATTGTATGGGGTAACTAGAACCCTCCCCATGATTTACAAATTTGAATGAATTGGATTTGTTTGCCTCGATGCTGTGAGAAAATGTGTGACTGGTAAGATTCCTTGCAATCATAGTTGTCAAGGCGCCACCTAGTTAGTGCCTATGTGCCTTGTTGGTGTCACCTTGATTTTTTCCCCCTCAACAGCCTTGAGTCCCCTAGCCGCCTTGACAACTATGCTTGCATTAGCTTAATGTTATGCCATTAGGGTTAGTGAGAGACTGACCTAGGCCATAGGTGAGAGGTCTTGGTCATATCCCTTTTCTTTCCCGTCATCTCCATCATCCTAGCTGGTGAATATTTTGCTTGCCCGTGTGATTATTTTCTTAACAGGCCTTGGATTTTCTAATCCTAGTTGCATTAGGATATCTGGTTCAGCATTGTTGCCCTGTGCAAATAGATAATGATCAATAAAAGGGATTACCACAGATCATAATGGTGGCAGTGGCTTCCCCAGTGGAATTTCTACTCTTAGGTGCAGTAGGTTGGATAACAAGCTCCAACCTATAGACAATAGCCTGGAATGATCTATGAACACAGAAAAGAGAATCAAGGTAAAAACTACCTCAGCATTATATAAGTGTCAATTGGAGAACGAGAGGCTGAGCAGCCATTAATTAAGTCATATCAACATTCATTCACCCTCTTCTACAACTCATTGATGAAACACCCTTAATGTGAAAAAATCAAATTGAGCTGCAGGCAGCAGACCTCCAAATCCAAATTTCTTTAAGCTACTCCTTTGGAAAATCTCTTCATTTATATATTTTTAGTGATTCTCCTCTAGAGCTTCCTAAGTCCTAACATCATCAATAAGAGTGGCATTCACTAAATACCTAATTTTTTTCTTTTTCTTGGAGGGAGGATTAGTCAAATATATATATACATTTTAATAAAAAAATCCACCCCCCCCCCCCCAAAAAAAAAAAAAAAGGTTCTGGAGTTTGAGATCAACCTGGACTATTCCAGACGCAATTTTGAGAAGATTTTCCACAGGTTCTCCGGCAAGATAAGAGTTGGGCACGAACACATATGAAGTGGGCAACTAAGGTTTCACATACAGGAGGATCAGAAACCTTGGAGAAATTGACAACATGAACATCACATAAAGACCTGTAACGTCTGAGCGAATCAATAATCCATTCTAGGGTTTCAGGTGCAGTCTCAGAATCCGAGTAATGGCGATCCTTTGAGACTGAGAACCGATTGTCTCTTCACCATAGAAATTCCATTCAAAATTGAAATAGAGAAAGATGGGAGTGAGAAATTTACATGGAAGGAAGGAAATTTCATCTTTCCAGTGGTGATCGTATAATTTTCGGGCCACGTGGTAGTCTTTTAATGAAAGGCATTAAGCTTTGGGCTTACAAGTAGAGTGGATAATGGGCCGTGGGTCTGAAGAATGAACCTAAGCTTAGTGATGGTCCTCTACATCGATTAAAGCCAATTGGGGTGGGCTCAAGTCCATTACATATACAAAGGCTTTTATGTTTTTTACTTTCCCTTTTCTTTTGTTGGGCAGCAATAATTTTCTGATGCAACTAAGGTTACCAAGAAGTTTTTTCTGCGATGTGGTAGTATTTAGCGGAAATTAAATAGGAAAATTGGGTTCTGTGGGAAAGTGTGGCACCTGCCCCATATACAAGATGGGGTGATTGCTCCCTGAATGTGAATTGACCATCTAACTCAATACTTTCGTATGCATTCCCATTGGCTCTATATGCCACAGAAAACACTTTTATTTCAAAATATTATGGAGATGTTGTCCACAATAACATTTAATCAATCTAGGTACTGAACTCCTGCTATGATATTTTTAATATCTAGCCAATTATTTAAATAAAGTAAGATGATAAAATTAATTTATAAATACTCCTAATTTCTTTGACTTTTTAATTGTGAAAACGCAGGAGATTGAAATGTTGCATAAATGAGATGGAATCTCCTATGCCAATCCGATGGGAGCACGAGATGTTGTGCCATAGGAATCATATACAAGGAGGCCCCACTTGTCGTTCGAGAGAGATAAAAGAAAGTCAAAGAGGGTTATTTACCACCTACCACCCCCCCCCCCCCAAAAAAAAAAAAAAGGTTAAAGAGGATGCATGATACTTACATTGTGTAAATCATTTTCACTTATTATTAATAGGGGAAAAAATAACTCTATCAGGAGTGTCAACTATGCCAATTGTCCCATATGTCTCTCTCTCTCTCCTTCATTTGTGAAAAACATGTTCCTTGTTTAGGGGAGGAAAGAAATAGGCACAAGGAGCTCAGGCACAATCCACACTCCTAGACAAAGAACCACTTTGACAATTTTATTGATAATAGTTGCTACAATGTTTTCATATATTATAATAATTTATAAACTCTTTTTTTAGTAGACGGTTGTATTTATAAACAGTTGATCAGTATACCAATAATTGGACTAAACGAGCTTGAGCCTAACATGTTTCATAAACAATTTGATCGGGCTATCAAGCCTACTAGTGTGGCCTTGAAATTGACAACCATAGTTGCCTCCATCAGGCAGTGAAGAATTTTACAAGGGTGGATGAGGGTTGGAGTGTCAATTATGAGCCTTCACTGGTAGGCCTGACCAAGCCCAACACATTTTATGGTTCGATCTGAATTGACTAGATTAATAAACATGTCAGGCTTGAGCCTAACCCATTTATTAACACAGGGGTTCACGGTGTAGGTACCTAGCCCGTCTAGCATCCAACCAAACCAATCGACTATATGTCCGACTTGAACCAACTCGTTGTAGCATTATCCCCTTCATTAAAGAACAACCATAGTCTTATATTATTTCTCTTATTTATTAAAGATTTACGTCACCTTACACTATGATAATTTTTTGTATAAAACTATAGTAATTTTTAATGTTCAAATAGAACAATTTATGGCCTTTAATCCACTCAAGAAAAGAATTTTAGAGTAGGCACATTTAGAGTCTGTTTAGACTTAAATAGGTCCATAGCCTCATTAAGGCCCGTTTAAGGTAGCCTGATTAAATCCGACATAGATCGGCCTGATTATAAACCGTACCATGCCTCTCAAATTTAGGCCCGTTTACTTAAATGGGTGTTCATAGTGCAAGGTTTCCAAATGGTCAAACCCCTACTAAGCCAGACTGAGACCGACCCAACCCAACCGATTGACACCCCTAGATGAGGGTGCCAATCAGTTTGGTTTATGATACAACATGTACAAATCAAAACTGCACAAAAATTTAGAAAGATAAAACTAAAACCAAATCAGTTTTGTTTGGTTTGGTGTGGTTTCGAATTTCATGTAACCTGTCCATTTACAATTTTGACATTATGGCTCAACCTTTTGGTTTCATTAATTCGGTCCTTATATTTTTCTGGTTTGGTTTGAATTCGATTTATTTTGGTTTGATTTAAATCGATGGTTGTGACATGAAAACCAAAACCATACGAATTAAATTTCTCAGTCAACTTTCTGTCATTGGAAAAGGTTATCTCATCCGCTTTACTGGACACCTCAAGAGTAAACTTTGGTGGAGTCAAATTTAAGTTTTAGTAGCTCACGTTAGCTTTAATCATACATGACAGTGGACTAAACCACGAGGAGGAGCATCAAGCACCACCAGAACCACCTGCTAACTCCCTACGCCTACTATCAAGGGAGTTCGATTGGTTATAATCACGTGCTCCTTGTGTTGATGTGGCAACATGGGCCACATCAGCCAACATTTCAGGCAGTATATGTTTTCTTATTTGGTCCACTTGGCCGAGTTGGACCAAGTTTGATGGGATAAAATGTGAAAAAAAGAAAAGAAAAGAAAGTAATTGATAGGTCTTGAACCATGGACTTCTTCGTTACATGAGAGTGTTTCTAGTGAAAAATGATTCTCTATATTATATTTGTTCGGTTGTGTTTTGAGATGAATCTACGTGGACATATATAATCCTATTGAAACACCTTTTAAAGCTAAGTGTGTTTTATTGGATAATTAAGCTAAATAGAGAAACTCAGTTATAGCACACCTAATTCCACCCCACCATATAAAAAGTGTCTTAAGTGTGATTCATATGGATCATTATTATCGGGCTCCCAAAATCCTCTTTCTCCCATCGAACTTGTAGACTATCATCGACACTCTCGGCTCTCCCTTGGCTATTTTGCTGCAAGTAGACTTTCGATATGCAGATTGGGCATTATGAAGACCGCCATCAATTCCACACCTTTGAGAAACTGACTCATACTTTGTTCTTTAGAGATCATTGATATTGCTTTGAAAATTGAAAGGTTTGAGAGATATTTAGGGTAAAACCTTAGATCTGTGAAAACTTTCAATTCATTTCGATTGAGAGTACTTTTCAGCCAAAAGAATTGTGAAGGGTTCAAAATCTAGAAGTTTTTCTTGGGATCTTCTCTACTCTGAACGATAAAGAGAATTTTTTCGACCTTTCCCTTTGAAGGACCACATTTAAGGTATGGTTTCATTCATGTTCTATTCAATTGAAGTTTTTCATTATCCTTTTCGATTACATGCTCTTTTTGAATGTCATGGGTCTTCGAATGAATATCTGGTAGTGAAGTAGTTTGTTTAATTCAAGTATTTTAGCTTCAGTATTGAAATATCTTTGTCATGCATGCAAATAGAACCCAATTGACAAATTTGGGTAATCAAACAGTTTTTAAGAATGATTCCACATAATCAAACTCACAAATTTAGGGTAATCAAATAGTTTTTCAGGTAGATTTAAGTAACAAATTTATCATAACCAAAACAGCTATCCTGACCCCAAAAAAAAAAAAAAAATCCACAAAGACACTCTTTATGGAATAATTGCCATAACCGATACATATCTCTAGGGATTAATTTATGTAATCAAACACATCCTAAAGGAGTGCAAATTAGGTTCTCGTATGAGAACCATTCTCATATGATCATAATCCACACACACGGACTCCAACCCTGTTATGGATTCCAACTGGATTCCATATATGTATATCAGGATCATACGAGAACATGATCGATCTTCTCTTAAAAAAGGAAACGTAGGATGCAATTTCCCTTCACTCGAGGAGAATGAATTCTTCCTTCATCAATGGGTTAGGGTGCCTTGGGATGGACATTGAAATAGTGGGGAAAGTATTATCTAATTCCTATAATGAAGGGGCGGTAATAATGATCCTAGAATAATAAATTTTCTTCACCAAAAGTGGAGGAAATCTTTCTCTTTACATATGGCGAAAGTCTTTCTAGATCAGCCAACTTGAAGAGGTTTTCTAATTATGCAGCCTATTTATGTCATTTGGAGGTGACATTTGGAAATTCTAATCGTTGGGTGACCCAAAATAAGAAATTAAAAAAAATGGTAAAAACATCGTAAATAAAAAGGAAAAAAAATTGGATAAGAATATCATATAAAAACATATATAAGTAACAATAAATATGAAGGAAAATTAATATAGAATAGACTTCGAAATAGAGTTTACCAACATTCTCATGCTCAATTACATGCCAAGTACAGCTTCACATACAATGGTAGAAACAAGAAAGGCAATTAAGAGAGTAATGTACCTTTTAGTATAAGCCCACAAACAAAAAAAAGAAATGTACCACATAGAAAAATAAATTGGCATCTTTATTTTAAGGGAAAGAGATCTTTGAGCAACTAAGGTGTTCTACAAGCTATCACAGAGTAAATTATTTTTCTTAAAAAAGAAGAAGGAAGAAAAAGAAGAAGTGAGAAAGAAATCTCTTTGAGGGGGGGAGGGGGGGCGGGGGTGAGGGGATTGGAAACCCTGGGCAGCTTGAAATATTTTTTCATTATCTTATTTAATATTTTCATAAGGCATAGGATGAGAAATTGATTGCACATGAAAGGAATTGAGTGAGTTTTTTTCTTTTTTTTTGGGGGGGTGGGGGGCGGTTGTTTGAGGGGAGGGAGAACGTAAAGGGAGGGAACACGGTATTCTATGAATAGAGATCTACTATCCAAATAAATCTTTAATAAGAGAGAGAGAGAGAGATTAAATTGATGTGCAGGTAGGGATGGAATCTCCCATACCAACCCAATCAGAGCATTGGATGGGGTGCCACACATTTTATACATAGCAGGCTCACCTATCACGTGGGAGAGAAAGTGAGAGGGCATTGTGTGATACCAGCAAAGTGACCATTATTTTCCCTAATTTGATTTAGGAAGATATAGTATTACAGCATCATATATAATGATGTGGAGGTGGTAAGAGAAGAAGATTTCAGGAGATATACGTTATGTTTGGAACCATTACCAAAATGCTATAGGAACATTATGTAGTGCAAAAATTGAAATGTTCTTTACGATTGTGTTCTCTTAAAAGCTTGTCTACATTTGATTGCAAGTTAAACGACAAAAAGAAATCGAAAAAATATATTTGCATTTCTTATAAAATATATTTCATTTTCTAAGAAATATATTTGAATTTCTACTGCAAAAAAATACCAACAAATACTTTCATGTAAGATATATTTATTTCGCAACACAATATTTGCATTTCTCTTGTGCAACGGAGCCAAATTTCATCATATTGAAGGTTTTGTCAAGTTGAATCTGATTCCAAAGGCTTGATTTGACTACTTTTCCAAGAACATTTCAAAACACCATTACAACAAAACATTTGGAACATTATATCATGTCACCTAGGTGGAAGCCCTTTGGGACCTGCACACACTGTACATGCATATGTATATGTATATATGTATATATATATATATATATATGTGAAATATGGATTCAATTGGTCATAATATTAAGATATTTTTCATGTATCATGTATAATGAGTTGTTATCGTCTCGTATGTATTATATAAGGCAAAATATAATTATATCATACTACCTTACAAATATCTATTTTATCATTTTTATATCCTAATGTGATAAAGATTACTTCAACTATTTCAATAAAAGAAAAAAAAAAAAACAACAAAATCGATCTGATATAATCAGATCTTCTTGAGCGTCACTGAAGGTTGGGTGCGCTTTCAATGGCTAAAGGGACCTGGCATGCAACCCAGCATACAATAGCAGCTATGCACCCCAAGTTTTCCCAACCATTGATCGTGCATTGGACCTCGAGTAGCATTGAAGAGGATCTGATTACACATTTAAAAAAAAAACTAAATATAGGGCATGATATAACTGGAAGTATTCTATCTCTACCCGCACCTTTAACTTCCCTACCCACAGGTACAATAAAATCCTTAAATTGTCTAGATTTCGGCGCTCACTCGTTGTATTGAGAAACTGTGGGCGCGCGTGCTTTTCCACATCATTGTAGGCTTTGCAACATTAAAATGGAAAGATAATTAGGGACCGGCCAAGCTGGCTCCAGTACATTTCTTTATAAGGGCTTCCAACCAATCTGCCGAAAGATTGGTACCCTCAACTGAACCAAATAGATGGATGGCCCATTAGAGTTTAACTGAGACAGAGATATCCTCAAACCCCTGAGATTGGTTTGTTTCTCCAACTGACACCAATCTGGGTCGACCTTTTCTATTCCAACTGAACCACTTTGTTGCCACCCAGAACAAAAACCAGGCTACAGTTGTTCAGAATCCAGATGTGTTCCTGCAACCAAACAATCCCTCATGAAGCGCAGAGTTTGACCAACACAGAGAATTCCAAAAGTCTAACACGTTGAAGAGTATCGACTCGAGTGATTGAAACACGTTATAGGGCATAGTCGTAGTTTCACAAAAGATCAGGGGTAAAATAGACAAAGTGGTTACCTTTTCAGCCCTTTCTCTTTATTCTTTATTTTTTAAATTACAGTTTATAGTTTATAAACAAGAGAGGGATTCATCCATTTCCGTTAAGAAGTGCGTCACTCTCTGTGAGCCTCGTTAGTTAACCCTTCTCGTGCTTACAGTAGATACTAGATACGTTATATCTCCTCTGTTTCTCCCATCTCTTTCTCTGTTTATCCAACAGAGAAAACCAACTTCCTTCCTGCATAAGGGTTCATGACCAGCCTCCCTAACAACAATTCATTATTAATATTATTTTTTTGGTATTGACATTATTATTATTATTATTATTTTTATTAAGATAGATACGTGTATGTTTCAATATAGAAGAGAGAGAAAGTGAGGAGAAGGGTGCAACAGGGCTTCATCAGTTGTGGAAATTTAGCCGCTTTTAAGGTATCTTTCTTTCTTGGGCAGTTTCTATTGTATTTTTTCTGTAAATTTCTTTTTTTTTTTCTTTCTGGGTTATCTCTATTGCCTTTTAATGAAATGTATTGGGCAAATTGAGTATGTGGGTCTGCTGTATAATGGCTGTTCAAACTTCATATTTTTTTTTTTTTTTTTTTTTTTTTTTTTTTTTTTAATTAATTTTCTTCAACATGTAGAATTTTAGGTCGGTAAGCCTGCTAGTTTTGGGTATTGTTCTATAACTTTTATCTAATAATTTTGTTTTGAATTGTTTATATAAATTTCCTTAGAATGATCCAGATTTGACAGAATGTTTAGATTTTTCGTGCTTGGGTTTGAATGACCAGATTTGGTTGATATCTGGCTTGTATTGACCCTTTTTGTTGCTGGGTTTCATAGAGTGATTTGTCCTGATAGCAAAAGGGGTTTCTTTTTTGGGTAGTTGGGTTTTGATATTTGACGGTATTTAGATATTGAGAACATGTATTGTTGATTTCTGAGGTTGCAACTGCCTCCTCCCCCTTACCTTCTCCTCATCTGGGTTTTATGATGGAACTTCATCTCTGGCAGTTTTGAGAATATATTTTCTGTTAGTTGATTCTGGTCGCTCAGGATAGTGGTTATCTGTTTCTTCACAATTTAAGAGAGTGGGAATTAGGGTTTGTGATTTCTTCCAGTCACTGGAACAGTTTTGCAGAAAAGCAGGGTTCTGTGCTGTAGAGGTTAGTTTTCTTCTTTGTCTCTGTTCAGATATAACAATTCATCTATGGGTTTCATGGAGATTTCCTGGTTGATACATTCCCCTGAGATTCAAGTACATATATGTGTCTATCTTCTGTATAGCTCTTTTTCTTCCAAAGTTTTCAACTAGTGATGTGGAATTCCTCATTTAGATTAGAACTCAATGTTGCATCCACTTAGATCCAAGATTGGTTTTCATGTGCTGTACTAGATGAGATCTTTTGTTTTCATTTTGGAATAAAGTCTGAAATAAACTAAAGATCTAATTTTTAGCTTATGCTATTTCTGATGAAAATAGGACCATTTATGTTTTCTATGATCAGAAGGATTTTGAAAAATTATGTGGTTCTCTAGTCATCTTATGTTATATTGCAAGATAAGAATAAATTGACCTCTATGTCATACTGCAGGAGTGTAGGCTCCAGTTGGTTATCCAGTGCATGAAGGAAAATCAGGCCCTGAATTTAGCATTGGGTGTAGATATATTTGATAGATTAAGGTAGGGGTGCTTGTTTCACGTGGAACTTCTATGCGTTTTAGGTTCATTTCCTAGGGATCAAGTAAGCTTCTGGTTTGGTGCATACTATACCCTCATAATGTTGGTTAAGATGCAGAGTCTATTTCATAGTAGGGCCACTGTGAATGTTAGAAAAATTCAATCCTACCCATGATAGAGACCTTTTAAAGCACGTTGTTGGGCAGGAAGAAAAAATAGTAGTGTGAGTCCTCATGTTTATCAAACCTTGCTGTGATTTATATGGAAATATTGTAATGGTTTTGTTGAAGAAAACTAACTCAACAGCTTAAGCTATTAAGTGGAGAGACTCAACTTATATATTACAGCATCTATGGTCTTTGAGTTTTGCAATATGGGATTAATTTCAACACTCTTCCTTATGTGTTGCCTTTCTTTTGGGTGGTAGTACATGAGGCATGTGTGGCTCCTCTTTTGGGTGACCATACACAAATGTATTATTAATGTAGTGGATATTAGGTTGAAGAAGTCCAAACCAAAGGCTTAAGCTATTAGATGGAGAGGCTCAACTGGTAGATGATGGCATCCAAGGTCCCAGAGTTGTCTAATGTGGGATTATTTTGAAAGTTTCATTCCTTGCTTTCTCTGTGATTTTTCATATTTTATTGGCTGCTGCTTATGAAGTTTGAAAAACTTAACCACATTATGACAATTTTTCCAATCATTTTAAAGTACATGGTTTTCAGGATGGGTTAGGAAGAAAACAACAGTCGCGTGAATAGTCTTTTTCTATTGTTAAACTTGATTTGGGTTTATATGGAAGTGTTTTAATGATTTTATGTATGAGTTCAATTCATTGCCTTATAATGGAGTGTTTTCTATGGGAGATGACCAAAGTTGGAATATTAATTGGGAGGAGAATTTCTCGCTGTAGATTTATAAGTGTAACATACACCCTAGTTGAGGTTCCTTGTTGGAAGAGTTAGATATCCCTTGTTTATAATTTACAGTTTTGAGGGATGGGTTCATGTAACCCTCGTAAAAGGGGAGATATGGGTTCAGGTAAGTTGAGTCTTCAGATGTTCGTGCACCACTCTTAGGAGTTTTCACATGGTCTTTTATGGTCCACTCCAATTTTATTTTTGTAACTTCTATACTACCATTGTGTATGGATCAGTTTTCTAAGGAATACTTTACATGCCACATTGCCACCATAAGCACCAGGAGATATTGTGTTTTACTTGTAAGTCTAGTATTATGTTAAACTTTCTATTTGTTTATCTCTGTTTTTTCTGCATTTTTCCCTTTACAGTCAATTATCAATGGGGACAGAATGAGTCCATGGTTGCTTAAAAGAAGAACATCTTGGAATCACAGGTTATGAAAGTTTTCAGCATGATACTCCTGTTAGCATGAGTATTGAATCCAACAGTGCTTCAATAGTTTCTAGCAGTAATGTCATGGAAGCAAGTCAAGCAACCACCGAGATACCCCTGGTAAAATTGGATGCTGAGCCTAGCAGTTGTAAGGAAGTGAAGGCTAAGCGATCACTTCGGCGTAGAAACTGGATAGATTATGGGGTATTTGATATTAGTTTTGAAGAGGAATCTGATTGTCAGAAGTCCATGAAGGTTGTTTTCAAATTTATATTGGATGACTTTCCCATACTTCAATATCTATTCTTGTTGCTTAGTCGGTGTTTCTACCCACATTTTCTGAATCATATTTCCATGTTATTCATCTCCAGCTAAATCCATTTTGTCAACTTTTGTAGCTTCTCCTATTTTTGGAAGATGATGCTTCAAGTTTCTTTGAAGAAAATCACTAAGAAATTGATGCTTTATACTACTTCTGTCTTCTCTTTTCTCCTCTAGGAAATTTTATGTTAACAAAATTTTTAACTTCTTATTTGGATGGTTAAGCTGGACTCAGGGCACAACATCATGGTTTTAGTTTGGATATAGTCAATTAAGTGACGAGGTCAAGACCCAGCAAATAATTGAACATTTGCATTCTTTAACAGTATCTGTCCTAAATTTAATGAAGAGCGAAGTGAAAAATATCACTACTGTGTAAACGAAGAGTTTGAGATTAAGCATTACAATCTCCAAGGTCTTTTTTGATTTTGTCCCCGTTTTGGTGGACGGGTACACTTTCAAAATTTCAAAATCTTATCCTAGTTAAATATAGTAGTAATTGATATTGGTCATTACTTTATTTATTTCTGTAAGCATTTACTCTACACGGTTTTCAAAGTTGCTTTAAGTCCCTATTAGGAACTTTACATGTATAGTAATTGAGATATGTGTTAGATGGTTTCGACTATAGTTATTGTCTTATCAAAAGTAAGGGTGATTGTCAATTGGCTTTCCATATAAGAACCTGCTTCAACCCAATAGTTGAGCAGGATTGACTAGACTTTTGGATTTCATCTGGCTTGGTTTTAAAACATTTACTATATGATGATAGGTGTCATGAATTCTGTGATGAAGGTGCATTGTACCATACATAGAGAATAAAAACAGCTGTTTTCCAGCTTAAAGAATGCCCGCAGGAAGGCCTTTCTTTAGACCATCCCTAGCGGGGAGCATTGCTTAATGGATGTAAGAAAGCAATAGATTTACATGTTAACCCATCACGTATCTCATAATAAATTTTCACTCAGGACCGACTGATGAGACGCAACCAGAGAAATGATGGCACCATCGAATGCTCAGGCAGTCTTCGAAGCCAGAAGGTATACCTACTCAGATGATTTGTAATGGAATTTTATATTTTATTTATTTATTTTCAATGGGCACAGTAGCTATATTTATGTAGTTATATCCTTGTACATGTTGTTGGTTAAACCCCATGGGCAGAATACTGATAACTCTAACCCTAGTTCTTATATTCATTTCACTGGCTATCTCCGGAATGTTGGTTTAAAATTTGGTGAGACCTTTAAAATATAAAAAACTAAAAATAGGAATAGTAAATTATTTACAAAATTAAGCTAAAAAAAATCATTAGTACTTTCAATACAATGTTGATAGATGATAACATAAAATCCAACAAAACTATCAAATTTGAACATATTATGTTCACTGCAAAGACATCAAACTTTGCCTCCATCTTGCCTGCACTCCGACCGGTCGCCATCCCCTTTCTGTCCCTTCTGAGAGCCAGTCGACACAATCAACCTTGCCTCTCTCCATTGCTCTGCTCCTCCGCATTCCCTCCTACGGGTTCCCCTTCCTTTTCCATAAACCTTGTCCCTTCGACAAACTCCGACCCATCATCTCTTCTTCCCCCTTTTTACCCCTCGTTTATGTGGGCACCATCTCTTACATCACTCTCCTCAGGCCCCTCTGGCCCATCCTTGCTCCCTTGAAGCTCCCTTCTCATGGATTTGATTTTGGACTTGGGTCATGGTACAAGTGATGCCCCAGCCACCCCATTCTCACGGTCATGGTTAAGGACCTAGTGCCCAACCCGATTGCTTCCATCGTCCACCATTCTCCCCTGCAATCCAGTTCTGCACTCCCCCACTTCCCAGCAATCGCATGGGGCTCCCCCCTTCAGCTGCCCCCTCCCCCCTATCCATGCTTATCAGCGCCAGTGCCATAGCAACCTAGCTTTGCGTCATCATATCTCCCCCAGGCCCAGTCCCAGTCCTTTGGGGCTCTTGCAGTCCCCTCTTTCAACACTTCATGAATCAAGGCTTTTTTTGGAATATTCAAGTTCTTAATACCTTGCCTAAACAATCTGAAGTTCGATCTTGCATTAAGCTCCAGCATGCGTTCTATAGTCTTATAGAAACTAGAATGAAAGAAGTTAACACATCTTGTATTTTATAATTGTCATTTCATTTACTTAAGATATTGTTCATAAATATGCGTACACCCCCCAAATGAATATAAGAAAAATAGTTGAAAAATAAAATTCCAAAAGGATAAAATGTCAACTCCCCAGTTCGAGAACAAACTGAATTTTAGGTTGTAGGGGCAATATTCAGCTTTCAAATGCTAGGGTTTCTCTCAAATCTAAAAATTTCTTAAATCTTATTGTGATTGAACATCACTAAAAACCAAAAGAGTAGTAAAATAATCTTTTGTTTTGATGTCAAAAAATTTATTTCCATTTAAGGCACTTTTTAACAGCATTTGCGCACACCAAATAAGGTTTGACTGGAGCATAACTCCTTCAATATGAATCCAATATAAACAATCTTGGATTTGTTGGAAAGCTGGTTTTGTGCTCTGCCAAATACAATAAGTTTCATACAAACAAAAAAAATTTGACTAGTCAAACTTATTAAAGAACAAAAACATTTCTCGAAATGTTGATTTTTGAGGACTTGATGTGGCTTAATGTTGATTTTTGATGATATAAGGTATATGTAGTATACTAAATAATGTTGTACAAGAGGGGAAATAAAAAATTAACACTTGAGCACCTTGGTGGCTTAGGCAACACCTAGGTGGGTGCCCTCTCACCTAAGTGCTTAGGCACCCCTCCACTGCCTTGGGTCGCCTTGTTGCATTGACAACTACGTAACTCACTTTAGAAGCTGCATCCAGATAGGCTGCCTGAATACATCCAACGAGCATAACTTTCTTGTATGGAGACAATGCTGCACCGATACTAGCTGAGATATAGTCTCGCTGGTTTTCTCATCAAATGGATAAAATCTTGTAGCAAGAAACTTCTGCAAATATATTTTTTTAAAATTAATAAAAATAGGGTACTTAAATATTGAATATAGCATTCAACTTTTGCATATCATAAGTACTTTTAAATGGTACTTTATGTAGAAAACCTAAAAGGGCATTTTTATCAGCATTATTAGTGGTGATGCACTGATACTCTACTCTATTTTTGTATCCTCTGTTTAACTTTATGTTTCTCTGACATCACTTTATGGTGGGTGGAGGTGCACTAAAACAGTATTTCATTCTTTGCTCTTACTTGATGACACTTTTCTGAGTGAAATGAATCAACTGTTGAGATGTTCAACTAGGTGTCTGCCAGATGGCTTCCACAAGAAGCATGCAGGCCAGTCATTGAGGATGCTCCTGTTTTTCATCCCAGTGAAGAGGTATCCTTTTGAGCATTTCCATCGAGGTTAGAAATTATTTTGGTGGCTTTGGTTGAGCCACACATCATTTATTGTGCATCTTGATGTTCCATTCATCAGGAATTTGAAGATACACTTGGTTACATAGCAAAGATACGCAAGAAAGCTGAGCTGTATGGTATATGCCGGATTGTACCTCCTCCTTCTTGGAAGCCGCCCTGCCCTTTAAGAGAGAAGAACATATGGGAACATGCTAAGTTTGCCACACGTGTTCAGCAAGTAGACTTACTTCAGAACAGGGAGCCCATGAGAAAGAAATCCAAAAGTCGTGGCGAAAGGAAACGCAAAAGACGACGAAGTTCGAGGATGGGAACAACCCGGAGACGGACCAGTTCAGAAACTTATGAAGCTAGTGAGTGTGTTGCATCTGATACAGATGAGAAGTTTGGGTTCCAATCAGGTTCAGATTTCACACTAGAAGACTTTCAGAAATATTCGGATGATTTCAAAGATCATTATTTTGGCATGAAGGAAGCTGAAGAGAGCTTAAATTTTGTTGGTGTTGAACCCGACAAGCGGAGGATGCCATCGGTAGAAGATATTGAAGGTGAATATTGGCGGATAATTGAGAAACCAATAGAAGAGGTTGAGGTATGGAAATATAATTTTGCAATATATTATTTTGAAGCAACCTTTCCCCTCCATTGGATATACATGATTTCATACTGGATAATTGCAGGTTTCCTATGGCGCTGATCTGGAAACCGGAGTGTTTGGAAGTGGATTTCCTAAGGCATCATCCTCAATAACTGGAAACAACTCAGATCGGCATGTGGAGTCTGGGTGGAATTTAAATAAATTTCCTCGCCTGCCAGGATCTGTACTATGTTTTGAAAGAAGAGATATCTCAGGGGTCCTAGTGCCATGGTTATATATTGGGATGTGCTTCTCGTCATTTTGTTGGGTGAGTATTCAGTCCCACTATGATCAAGGTTTTAAAAAGCAACTTGTGAGAATAAACATGATTTTTCATTGTTCAAATGTTTGTACTTTCTAGAATCTGATATAGTTGTGCACATTCTTTTTTTTTTTTAAACTACTAAACATAATAAGTTAATAACAAAACGATATTTATTGAAGGGATAAAATGTAAAATATTAAAAGGGTCATAGAAGAAGATATAATGGATGACATAATTGGCATAAAGGTAACAAAGGTTGTTTCGTCGAATTGTTGTGTTCAGTGAATATCATCTCCTGGAGAGGAATGTAAACCATTATAATGATTTTGATAGAACTTTTTGAGCTTTGTATACTTAAAACATCATAAAATTGAGCATTACCATAAGAACAGAAGCTTAGATACCCAACTATGATGCATATCAAAGCCTGAATAAGAAGAGGACGAGAATACAACAACAAAAACAAAAACAAAAGAGATTTTTTACTGTTCACGTGAACAGTGACCGCATGAACAGTGGAGGGACAGCTTGTGTGGGCCCTTTTAGTGGAGATATGGTGGATCTTTGATGGAGAAATAACTTACCATTTTGTTTACTTGCTATTATTTAAGTTTCCTTTTCTATAGTTTCTATTTTCAGTTTTAGAGATAAGAGTTTCTAATTTATTAGGTTTCTATTTTTGTTTTCCTTGGCCAGCAAGTAGTTGTCTTCGATAGAGTTTCTTTCAATTTTGTAATGCAACGTTATTTTGGTAACTCTCCAATAGTCATAGAGAGTTACTATTTTCTTGTAATTGGTTTTATTATAAATAAAGGCAAGAGGTTGCACACAACAGCGACCGATTTGAGGAAAAGAATACAGCTTTGTGCTTCTCTGTGAGAGAGTATGGTGAGATGCCATCGGTGAGAGACCAAACCAATGGTTAGAGGCCATGGGTGAGAGACCCGAGTCTAGACTGCACTATCCCCTTCTTCACTATTTTTGGTTTAAATTTTTTGTTGAAGACTGTTTGAAGAAGTATTCCTATTGCTGGACATCAGTGTAGTGATCCCACTGTAGTTTTGGTCCTGACTGAACTGGTATCTACATTAAACTGATATTGATAAAAATGATATAATGATACTTGTGGGAAGTGCTTTATGGATACTGGTACAGTTTAACCATAACATCTTGGGATTTTTTAAAAGAAAAGGGAAAACATTATCTTGTAATAAGTTCCTCATTATTAAGTTCTTGCTATGGTCTTCCCTGAGTGACTTTGAATTTGAACTAGTCAAGTACCTTGCTCTTTTTCATAGAAAATGATACCATGTGTGCGCCATCTCATCTTATGCTCACGTCTAAGTTTCGCCAATGGTCCTCGGTTGCTTGGCAAAGAGTGGTTTCTTCTTGCACCATTTCTTCCATTTGGAAAAAGAAAAATTGGAACATCTCACTCGTACTTTCCATGTACACAGTATGCTAGAGGGAGAGATGGACCAGATGGTCAGTGGTACAATCCATTTCATTGCTTCAACTGCCTTGAGGAAGTGGTTCTCCAGAAAATATTTCTGAGGACCCCACCTAGAGAAACTTATTTTTCCATTGTCAAATTTGTTACATTTTGAATGTTTTGAGTGCTACAAAATGTTACCTATCTTGTAGCTAAAGTTCTCATTTTTCTTATCATAGCTGACACCTTTTTCCTGCTTTTGGTTTTGCTGCTGGCAATAGCATGTTGAGGACCATCACCTCTACTCCCTAAACTATCTTCATTGGGGTGATCCAAAATTATGGTATGGAGTTCCTGGAAACAGTGCGGTGGAATTGGAGAATTCCATGAGAAAGCATTTACCAGATCTGTTTGAAGAGCAACCTGATTTACTTCATGAACTGGTAAGTCCTTGATATTAATCACGTTTTGTTTGATCTTGATTTGATCTGAAGTAATGCATGTAGTTTTAAAACAGAAGATTGGTACAAAAACTTTGCAAAGATTGGGCGATGGACTTTGTGGACCTCAAATGAGAAATTGGCAATAGTATTGTTCTTTTTTCTAGCTGTTTGATTTTCATATTTTCCCATGCTGACTTTGTACTGTTTCTTCTTTATAATAATAAAAAATAAAAAGTTTCCTCATTTAATTTTGTTTTATTATTTTCCTAAAAAATTTTGCATGAAAAACCATCCTTTGCATCTATCCTATAAACATTAGAACGAAGTACAAGAGGACTAAGAGCAGTATTGTTACCCTGCCTGTGCTTTGTATCTGCAATTTTTCAAACAAAATGATCTAACATCAATTCACAGGTGTGCTTTTGGACTGCCCAACATGTGTTTGAATTAATAAAAACTGCATAAGATTTGATAGTTAGGAAGATCAAAGAGATTAATATCTTATATCTGGCATTGAAAATCAATTTGGTGGGTACTGCTCGGGTGTTCTCTTTTGGCTTCTTATGACACAGATGTGTGGCCTCATGTCTTCCCTACCCAAAAATTTGATAATTTATATTTCACCATATGGAGCAGGTTACTCAGTTATCCCCATCAGTTTTAAAATCTGAGGGTGTTCCAGTTTACCGAGTTGTCCAACATGCTGGAGAGTTTGTTCTCACATTTCCACGGGCGTATCACTCTGGCTTCAACTGTGGCTTCAACTGTGCGGAGGCTGTGAATGTTGCTCCAGTTGATTGGTTACCACATGGACAAAGTGCAGTGGAGCTCTACAGTGAGCAATGTCGCAAGACATCTATATCCCACGACAAGCTGCTTCTAGGGGCAGCTCGTGAAGCTGTACGGGCTTTGTGGGAGCTTTTAGTTCTGAGGAAGGAAAGTACAGAGAATTTAAGTTGGAAAAGTGTTTGTGGTAAGGATGGGGTGCTCACAAAGTCAATTAAGGTGAGTAATTTTCTACATCTATGCTTTTATCTATGTAACTTATACTGAATTATGTTTCAGTTGTGACTTGGGATTTCTGTTGATTTTTAGACCCGAGTTGAGATGGAGCATGAAAGAAGAGACTCTCTTCCAATATTTTTGCGGTCCCGAAAAATGAACAGAGACTTCGATTCTACCCATGATAGAGAATGTTTTTCCTGCTTCTATGACTTACACCTATCTGCTGCAAGTTGCAAGTGCTCTCCTGACTGCTTTGCATGTCTGAAGCATGCAAATCTTCTCTGTTCATGTGAAATAGGTCAGAGGTTTATCCTTTTCCGCTATGACTTGGATGAATTGGACACCCTGGTTGAAGCTTTAGAAGGAGAATTGAATGCTGTCAGTCAATGGGCCTTGAACGACCTTGGATTGGTTGGCAGCAATCACCCAGATGCTGGTGTCTGTAAGCTGGACCAAGGAAGTCAGACAATGAGGCCTGATTGTCTGGAGCACAAGATTAAAAAAAATTCATGTCCCGAAGGAATTGATGAAGTCCCTTGCAAATCTGGTAATCATAATTCTTCAGAAGTTTTTTCAAAATTGAAACAGGGATCATCTAGTTTATGCGGATCTCTTGTCAAGTCAGAAGTAGAGAATGGGGTCTTGAATAAAGAAATTCTGATCATAAAAGATGAGGGAGGACCGCTGCAGGACAAGTATATTGATTTAAATCTTGAGGGTCCGCTGGATGAACATGGAAGTGGGGTGCAAGAAATGGTCAATGATGTTTATAAGAAAAACTCTCTTAAAGTGGCTGAGACCTGTCTATCAGTGGTTAATCAAGAGAAAGTTAATGGTTCAAATGTGTTGGTAGAAACCGAAACAGTGGGTCCCGACAGTAGTGGGAGGTCCTATCCTGTTCCTATCATGTCAATTTCTGATTGTAGTTCGTCACTCTCTCGCACTCAATCTGCTGAGTTAAATTCTTCTTTTGTACTTTCCAACAGAAACCACCCATCAAGTTCAAGGGATTCTGGAGAACAGTGTACTTGTAGTGGTAATAAGCTGTTTGGTGTTGATCTTTGGACTTCTCATCCGAATTCACCCTCATGCACCACCGTCGCTAGAACTGAAACTAATGTGTCAAGTTCTTGCCCAAAGACTTCTCTAAATGGACAAAACGGTCCAATGCAAACTTTGGATTCAAATGTTCAAGCTATAAGCTTTGGAGAAGTTGTTCCCAGCAAGCTGTGGTGCAACAAGCGCACCATATTTCCGAAAGGTATGTTGCACTTAGTCCTCCTCCAGAAGGTCCTATGGCTCTTTTGCCAACTCCATTTAGCGGCTCTAAGGCTTAGTTGATATGACTTAAGTTAATTTTCCTGTGACTTGGCATCGGCAGGGTTCAGGAGTCGTGTCCGATTCTTTAGTGTGCTTGATCCAACGCAGATGTGTAGCTATATTTCGGAAGTTCTGGATGCTGGCCTCCTTGGGCCTCTTTTCAAGGTGAAGTTTCTTTGTTTTGCTTCTTGTTTTAGATAAATACTTGTAATTTATAATAGAGGGGATATTCCATTTTACGGATTCTTTTACATCATCCACTATACCTTTATTTCTAGCTGTAGGAAATGTGTGTTACTGTGCATCCATGTGACACAAGATTCACCACTGTTATGAAGATGAGAG